>NC_072406.2:114317222-114629166 GCF_028858775.2 Pan troglodytes | reverse complement strand
CAGTGAACTGAGATCGCAAGATCGCACCACTACACTCCAGCCTGGGCGACAGAGCAAGGGTCCATCTCAAACCAAACAAAAAAAGAAAATAAATTAAGTGCTTGACACATACTAAGCACTGTGCCAGTTGCTGGGATGGAGGTACTCCCTCACCTCATAAAGCAAGGTTCAGGCCAGATACGGTGGCTCATGCTTATAATCTCAGCACTTTGGGAGGCTGATGTGGGCAGATCACTTAAGGCCGGGAGTTTGAGGCCAGGCTGGCCAACATGGCAAAACCCCATCTCTACTAAAAATACAAAAATTAGCCAGGCGTGGTAGCGTGCCCTGTAATCCCAGCTACTTGGGAGGCTGAGGCAGGAGGATCACTTGAACCCAGGAGGTGGAGGTTGCAGTGAGCCGAGATTACACTACCGCACTCCAGCCTGGGCGACAGAGAGAGACTCCGTCTCAAAAATAAAAAATAAAATAAAATAAAGCAAGGTTCAGACAATTTTTCCAAAATCACATACCTCCTCCCACAGAAGGGTTCTGACTCCTATGAAAATGCCCTTGGAATGTCTCCTCTCCTATGGGAATAAGGGTCCAAACTGAAGAAGTGCTCTTGAATGAGCTAAAAGGTCGGGCTTGGTGCTGGGCCAGGAGAATTCTCCGTCTCCAGTGGTGAGAATATTTTTCCAACAGTCGGAAAAACCCCAAAGCAAGAGCTTCCTCCATTTTATTCATTTGTTCAACAAATATTTACTGATGTACTGGAGAAACATTAATGGATAAAGCACATTTCCATCCTTATCTTCAGGGAGCTTATGTTCTAGTGGGAAGGAGAGGGAACAGACAATAAACAAGACAAATAAGTAAGTAAGTAAAATAAGCTAGATGGTAATTAAAAAAAAAATTTCTTAAAGCATAATAGACATCGCAGAAGTGATAAGTGTTTTAAAGAAGAAATAGGCTGGGCACAGTGGCTCACGCCTGTAATCCCAGAACTTTGGGAGGCTGAGGCAGGCAGATCACTTGAGGAGTTTGAGACCAGCCTGGCCAACATGGTGAAACCCCGTCTCTACAAAAAATATAAAAATTAGCCAGGTGTGGTGGCACGTGCCTGTAGTCCCAGCTACTTGGGAGGCTGAGGCAGGAGAATCGCTTGATCCCAGGAGGCGGAGGTTACAGTGAGCCGAGATTGCACCACTGCACTCCAGACTGGGCAACAGAGCTAGACTTCATCTCAGAAAAAAAAAAAAAAAAGAAAAAGAAAAAGAAAAATTAGGCTGGGTGCGGTGGCTCATGTCTGTAATCTCAGCACTTTAGGAGGCAAGACAGAAGGATCGCTTGAGTCCAGGAGTCCGAGACCAGCCTGGGTAACATAGTGAGACCCTGACTATACAAATATATATAACTTTTTAAAAAGAAGAATTAGGCAGGAAAGGGGGATACTGCTTTGTGGGAGGAGGGTGCAGGATTTCCTTTTTAAATAAGGAGGTCAGGGAAGGCCTAACTGAGAGAAGTTATTTGCGAAAGGGTCTAAGGAAGTGAGGTAAGGTATGAAGCTATCTGCAGGCAGAACTTTGCAGGCATAGGGAGAGTAAGTGCAAAGGCCCTGAGGTAGAAGAATGCCTGGCACTTCAGAGGAAAAGCAAGGGGGGCAGAATAGGAAGAGCAGAGCAGTCAGAGAGAAGGCCGATTGAAGTAGAGTACAAAGGACCTTAAAGGTGATGGCCTTTGGCCTTTACTCAAGTGAGACATGAAGCCACTGGATGGTTCTGAGCATGATTCATGAGATGAGTGTCCACTGGCCCTGGCTAAAGAAGGTCTAACTCCGAAGGCTCCCTGCTCAGCGACCATCTTCCTTCTGGGCCTTTTATCTATACAAAACCACTGGTTACAGGAATGAGAAATTGCCAGCTTGGCTCCAGGAGGGTGGGAATTCAGCATGTCTGCAACCTGATATATGGGAAAAGCTAGAACAGGAAAACGAGAGGGTTAGGGCAAGCCATGGTGTTGCCTGTAGGTTTTCACTACATTTTTCCTCTAACCAACCAAGCTTTGTCAGAAGCCTTGAAGAGTCAAATCCATCACAGGCCAAAAGCACAGCCAGCCAGCTCGACCCCCCTGGGACTGGTAGCCTGGGCCAAGTCCCATTCTCTAGCAGTTACTCTTCCCCATAGCCATGGCCGTGGGCAGCCTGACATCATGTTGAAAGGCCTGAGGTCAGAGTAAGAGAAACTGGTGGTCGGAGGCAGGGCTCCAAGAGGCCCCAGGTATCACATGAGGGTTAGTACTAGAAAAACAAAACATCTCTTTGATTGGCCTTCCTGTGGCTAAGCTGATTCTATGACCAGGGACTCCAAGAGACTGAGTAACATAGGAGTAGGAAGGAAAGGGATCTGTGAGGGCCACTATCTTTTACTAACATGCTAGGGGCCTGGAGTCCAGTGAACCACACCTCTCTGAGAAGCTGCTGTGAAGCTATGATCTTGCTGACAAATGGACAACTGTCTCAGCCTCAAACTCAGGCCTGGTCACAAATGAGCCTCAGGACTCCTGCTTGCCAAGAGCCCTCCACTAGGCCTCAAGCCATGGACTGCAGAAGAGGAGACAAAGAGGCACCAGGTGATAACCTAAGGCTGTGAAACTGTATCAGGCCCACCTCCCCACAATGTCTTCTAGCTCAAGGACCCTTCAGCCCAATGAGGACCAGGACCAGGTTTATGTTGCTTGTTACTACAAGCCTCATGCCCAGAACTGTGTCCCAACGATGACAATCTACGGAGCAGATTAACGTCTGGCCTTCCAAAGAAGAGAGGACAGCGATCAACGTTGGATGGGAACTAAGTGTGCCTGCTTACCCACAACCCAGTGCTAGGAAAGGACAGTGGGCCACTCCTTCTCTAGATCTCTAGATCTAGTCCTGCTGCAAACATACAGTAGTATTAAGTTATCTGACTTCCTGTGTGACAGAAGCCCTAAATGGTAGCCCATTTGTTTCAGGCAATTACCTGAAAAGGAGCTCTAGGCATTTGTGCTTATGCCTGTGAACCTTCTGTGTCCCTCGAGTACGAGGACCCTGGGGCACTCTGTAAGCCAATCTCAGTCTTCTGTACCCACGCACCCAAGAAACGGAGAAAGGAGGAGGCATGTGGTATTTATTCCAGGTGACACTGATCACCAAATCTTGACTGTTCTAAGGGGAAAATAACAATAAAAGCAACAACTGGAAGAACACAACCCCTCAGGACAGCTACCACCATTTGTGATAGTAAAGCTGTGATCTGAGAAGTAGGCAAACAGCACAGTTCATACATATACTACCTAAACCACTCTTCACTGCTGTGAGACGTCAAAGAGGAAAAATGGGAATATCGTTAATGTAACATGGCAGTGGGTAAGAGCTATCTTCCCAAGCAAATGTGCTGTTTTCAGAATCTAGAAACCCCAGCAACAGTGGGCAAGCTGAATTCAGACAACAGCGTTAAGCAGGTAGCAGGGAAGCCTCAGAAGATGTTAAGTCCTCACTAAGAAGATGAGATGCACACAAAGCAAAAGCCCTGTGCACAACTGGGACAGCGTCACTCCCAGTTATTTACAGAATCATTTACAGAAATCATCATAAGAACAGACATAGAATTGTAAACAAAAGGTGATAGGATTATCAGTAATTGTTTTCTCCCATTTCTAATTCCCAACATTTTTAGTAAAATGGTTCAACTGTTTTTATAAGTGAAAAAAAGCAAAATTACAACTAAGACATTGGATAACAATAACGAATTTAACAGCAAAAGGCCAGGCCAGGAAAGTTTTAGACTTTGTCTTCTTGATGCTGGTTCAACTATGAGAGTTTGAGATCTGGTTGGGGCTTCAAAGGAGCATGGTATATGCATTTCTCATCAAAGGCAAGGTTAAGCCCAATAGGGTATGGAATGGACAAGTCTGCATACCAGTCTTTCTACAGTCTGTACTGGAGGGCAGAATCAATCTCAAACCTTAGGATTGAGGTTGCAAATCTCAGTAGCAGCTACACTTTATGGAAGACACCATCATTGGAGAATATAAGGTAGAGAACTCATGAGCCACCCCCAGTTAAAACCAACAGCAACTTAGGAATTCAGAGGTAAGCCCAGCACCTACTCAGCGGATCTAACTCATTTAACGGCTTGAGAAGTGACCAAAAGAAAAATATGCCAGAAAGCATAATTAGCCCCATGGTCTGAACCCATGATGTGAGAAAAAGGTATGTATGGGCAGAGGTAGAATGGGGAGTGGCTGGAGGTTAGGAAGAAAAACAAAGATATGTCACCAAAGAAGATATACAGAAGACAGACAAGCATATGAAAAGACGCTCAACAGCATATGTCATGAGAGAACTGCAAATTAAAACAATTAGATACCACTCCACACCTACTGGAATGGCTAAAATCCAAAAAACAGACAATACCAAATGCTGGTGAGGACATGAAACAATAGGAACTCTCATTCATTGCTAGTGGGAATGAAAAATGGTATAGCCACTATGGAAAATGGTTTGGCAGCTTCTCATAAAGCTAAACATAGTCTTAACATACGATCTAGCATTACATTCCTAGGGATTTACCCAGATGAGTTGAAAACGTATGTCCACACAAAAACCTGTATACAAATGTTTATAGAAGCTTAATTAAAAATCGCCAAAAAATACTGGAAGCAATCAAGATATTTTTCAAAAGGTGAAAGAATAAACTGTGGTACATAACAAACAATGGAATAGTATCAAGTGATAAAAAGAAAGGAGCTATCAAGTCACCAAAAGGCACGGCGGAATCTTAACTGCATATTACTCAGTGAAAGAAGCTAGTCTGCAAAAGTTACATACTATTTGATTCCAACTCTATGACCTTTTGGAAAAGGCAAAAACTATAGAGATAGTAAAAAAAAACCAAACAGTTGTTGCCAGGGGTTTCGGGGGAGGGAGGAATGAACAGGTGGAGCACAAGGAATTTTTAGAGCAGTGAAACTAGTTTGTATGGTGCTGTGATGGTATATACATGACATGCATTTGTCAAAACCCAAGAACTGGCCAGGCACGGTGGCTCACACCTGTAATCCCAGCACTTTGGGAGGCCGAGGCAGGCCGATCACCTGAGGTCAGGAGTTCGAGACCAGGCTGGCCAACATGGTAGAACCCCATCTCTACTAAACATACAAAAAAATTAGCCGGGCGTGGTGGCGGGTGCCTGTAGTCCCAGCTACTCAGGAGGCTGAGGCAGGAGAATCACTTGAACCCAGGAGGCAGAGGCTGCAGTGAGCTGAGATCACACCATTGTGCTCCAGCCTGGGCAACAAGAGTGAAACTCTGCCTCAAAAAAAAAAAAAAAAAAAAAGAACTGTACAACACAAAGAGTGAACCCTAAGGTAAACTATGGACTTAAGGTAGTAATAAGTATCAATATTGGTTCCCCAATGATAACAAATAAACCACAATAATGCAAGGTGTTAATAATAGGGGAAACTGGCCAGGCGCGGTGGCTCACACCTGTAATCCCAGCACTTTGGGAGGCCGAGGTGGGCAGATCACCTGAGGTCAGGAGTTCAAGACCAGCCTGGCCAACATGGCGAAACCCCCTCTCTACTAAAAATACAAAAATTAGCTGGGCGTGGTGGTGGGCACCTGTAATCCCAGCTACTCGGGAGGCTGAGGCAGGAGAATTGCTTGAACCCAGGAAACGGAGGTTGCAGTGAGCTGAGATCATGCCACCGCATTCCAGCCTGAGCGACAGAGCGAGACTCCATCTCAAAAAAACCCCACAAAAATATAAAGTCTATTGATTAAAAATAAATCATTAAAGGAATTTTAAAAATTTTAAATGACTATCTGCATTGATATAAGGATCACTGAGATGCTGGGCACATCCCTGACCACAGAAGCAGCAGCATGACCATGGGAACTTGCCATCTAAGCCAGAAATTTTTATGTTTTTAAAAGTTGCAGACTTTCCTGGCAACTTACTGTAAATGACTACGATAAGGTTGCAGAAGTCTTTTTTTTTTTTTTTTTTTGAGACAGAGTTTCTCTCTTGTTGCCAAAGCTGGAGTGCAATGGCATGATCTCAGCTCACTGCAACCTCTGCCTCGTGGGTTCAAGCCATTCTCCTGCCTCAGCCTCCTGAAGAGCTGAGATTACAGGTGCCCGCCAACACGCCCGGCTAATTTTCGTGGTTTTTTTTAGTAGAGACAGAGTTTCACCATGTTGGCCAGGTCGGTCTCGAACTCCCGACCTCAGGTGATCCACCTGCCTCAGCCTCCCAAAGTGCTGGGATTACACGAGTGAGCCCACCATGCCCAGCCTGGTTGGTGAAGTCTTGACTTGAGAGATGACACCTGTCACCTGCTGTCCCATTTTACCCTCCTGCCATTGCCCTGAAGGACTCTTTCTTTTTTTTTTTTTTTTTGAGACAGAGTCTCGCTGTCTCCCAGGCTGGAGTGCAGTGGCGCATCTCCACTCACTGCAAGCTCCGCCCCCCTGGGTTCATGCCATTCTCCTGCCTCAGCCTCCCGCCTAGCTGGGACTACAGGCGCCTGCCACCACGCCCGGCTAATTTTTTCTATTTTTTTAGTAGAGACGGGGTTTCAGGGTGTTAGCCAGGATGGTCTCGATCTCCTGACCTCATGATCCGCCTGCCTCGGCCTCCCAAAGTGCTGGGATTACAAGTGTGAGCCACCGCACCCGGCCAGACCCTTTCTTTAAAAGCTGCTTCCAGGCCGGGTGCGGTGACTCACGTCTATAATCCCAGCACTTTGGGATGGCTTGAGCTCATGAGTCTGAGACCAGCCTGGGCAACATGGCAAAACCCAATCTCTACAAAAAGTATAAAAATTAGCCAGGCATGATGGTGCATGCCTGTAGTACCAGCTACTCAGGAGGTTGAGGTGGGAGGATGACTTAAGCCTGGGAAGCAGAGGTTGCAGTGAGCCAAGATGGAGCCAGTGCACTCCAGCCTGGGCGAGAGGGCCAGGCCCTGTGTCAAAAATAAATAAATAAATAGATAGATAGACAGACAGACAGACAGACAGACAGTCAGTCAGTTAGATAGATAGCTTCTACATCCAGCTCAACATTTCCCCCCACAAAGCACTTTCTGGTTAACTCTACTCAGTCTTGATCATTTCATTCCATTAATCCAAGATAACTTTGAATTTAGCAGCATAATTCTGAATAGAATTCTCCAGCTCTCTGCAGGAGGTAGAAAAAGGAGGTGGTGACTACTGGATCCAGACTGCCTGGGTTTATATCCCAGTTCCAGCATTCACTGGCTGGGTGGATGAGTTCCTTAACATTTCTGCATCTCAGTTTCCTTATGTGTAAAATAAGGATAATAAGTCCTACACCATAGAGTTGTTCTGAGGATTAAATATAAAGCACTTAGAAGAGTGCCTTATACAGAGTAAGGGCTATAATTGTTTGTAATAATAATTATATGTTTAAAGTTTCTTGGAACACTGAAGATCACAGGATGAGGGGAGAGAGCCTCAAAGTCACAGGGAGACAGGAAGCTGCTCCCAGTCCCAATCCTCACTGTCATCTTCTTTCTCAAGGACCTCACCATCTCCTACCAAGCACATGCTGCATTTTTAAGGGCAGGCGCTCGGTCAGATTCTTCATTGTCTCCACACTCAAACACATCATCTTGTCCAATGTTCTGCCTGTACAGGGGACTCAAGATAGCTCTGCTGGTGAGTGTGCTGCACAGCCTGGTCCTCAAGAGCTTGGTAGGCAGGACAGCAAGCTGCAAAGTTAGTTGGACGGGTGAGGATACCATTCCTCAGGGCTGAGGTCATAGAGGATAAGATCCCACCAGACACATCTCAGGAACAACATCAGAACTGAAACAAGAAATGGAGCTGCACTGAATACCTCAGAGGCAAGATACATGAATGAATTCAGGAGTCAAGGGCCAAAGGCCAGAGTTGGGACCCCTGAATCAGAAAGGTGGATAAGGGAGAGGCTAGCAAACTCAGACCCAGGACATGAGAGGTATGGGGAATAGCATTCAAAATAGATAACAGCACAGCTTGGAAGAGGAGAGCCCAAAAGGGTGGGCTGAACAGGGAAAAATCCCGGGACTGAGAGATCAGATTGCATCAAACCCATAAAGGCTTCCAAGTCTCTTGAGGAAGAGAAGAACTTTCCCAGCGCTGACCTACCTGGCACCACTCTGGCCTGGTAGTCACTTACAATACCACACCACTCAGTTGTTCTTTTTGTTTGTTTGTTTTGCTTTGTTTTGTTTTTTTGGACAGAGTCTCACTCCTTAACCCAGACTGGAGTGCAGTGGCGAGATCTCGGCTCAGTGTAATCTCTGGCCCCCGAGTCCAAGCGATTCTCCTGCCTCAGCCTCCCAAGTAGCTTGGTTTACAGGTGTGTGCCACCATGCCCAGCTAATT
This sequence comes from Pan troglodytes, assembly GCF_028858775.2. NCBI lineage: Eukaryota > Metazoa > Chordata > Mammalia > Primates > Hominidae > Pan > Pan troglodytes. Next base: position 114,620,751 of record NC_072406.2, on the reverse strand, counting down.
TTTTTTTTTTTTTTTTTGAGATGGAGTTTCACTCTTATTGCCCAGGCTAGAGTGCAATGAAGCAGTCTCGGCTCACTGCAACCTCCACCTCCCGGGTTCAAGCGATTCTCCTGTCTCAGCCTCCCCAGTAGCTGGGATTACAGGTGCCCACCACCACACCCGGCTAATTTTTGTATTTTTAGTAGAGACAGGTTTCACCATGTTGGCCAGGCTGGTCTCGAACTCCTGACCTCAGGTGATCCGCCCACCTCAGCCTCCCAAAATGCTGGGATTACAGATGTGAGCCACCATGCCCAGCTACAGGCTTTTTAGAAGTGAGTTTAGGCCAGTACAGAGGCTTACACCTGTAATCCCAGCACAAGGTCAAGAGATCGAGACCATCCCGGCCAACATGGTGAAACCTCATCTCTACTAAAAATACAAAAATTAGCTGGGCGTGTTGGCGGGCGCCTGTAATCCCAGCTACTTGGGAGGCTGAAGCAGGACAATCGCTTGAACCCGGGAGGTGGAGGTTGCAGTGAGCCGAGATCGTGCCACTGCACTCCAGCCTGGCAACAGAGCGAGACTCTGTCTCAAAAAAAAGAAAATTGAGTTTAACTGGGCCAGCTGGACAAGTTTTTTCCCAACTGTTGAGGGACTCTCTGAATTGGAGAATTTGTAACCCTTACCCCATGAAGGAAGAAACAATCCATGCTGCAAATGAAATGCTTTATAAAGGATGAAGCCATACACCCACAGACATCTGCTGGGAACCCCCACAATACAGGTCTTCCTGTAGCTACAAAAGAAAAGAAATCCCAGCACTTTGGGAGGCTGAGACGGGTAGATCACTTGAGGTCAGGAGTCTGAGACCAGCCTGGCCAACACAGTAAAACCCCATCTCTAATAAAAATAAAAAATTAGCCAGGCATGGTGGCGCACACCTATAAATAATCTCAGCAGAGTCGAGGTCGTGTCACTGCACTCCAGCCTCGGCAATAAAGGAAGACTCTATCTCAAAAAAAAAAAAAAAGAAAAGAAAGAAAGAAAAAGAAAAGAAATTCTCCTCAACATTTAAAAATTCACAAATTCAGAGATTTGGGGCCTGAACTCCAACCCTAAGTGAAAGCTTTGGCCTCAGGAAGGGCTCTGGAGAGTCCCTGTTGGGCCCTGCCCCACACTGGGCCATGACAAAGGACGCCTCACGCTTGCTTGGTGGTCCAGATCACCTGTTCTTAGCAGGGAACTCCACCATCTCATGCAAATAGTCATCCTGACACTGAACATCCCTGAGAGGAAAGGCAGAGGGACCAGGCTTCAGGGAGGTGTGCCCCCCAATGAGCCTGCAGAACACTTCTTTTAGCCTGCTAAACTTAGCCAGGGCTGGGTCCAGTGGCTTAGGGAGGCATTCTGGTTGCCAGCCTCATGAGAGCTCTAGGAGGAGGGCAAAGGTCCAACCAGAGGAGGGACCAAGCTCCCAGTACAGATGTGTATGGCAAAGAAAGGATCTCTCTTGGAAACGACATGTTAAAAAGTTCCTGCAGGCCAGGCGGGATGGCTCACACCTGTAATCCCAGCACTCTGGGAGGCTGAGGTGGGTGGATCACCTGAGGTCAGGAGTTCGAGACCAGCCCGGCCAACATGGTGAAACCCCGTCTCTACTAAAAATACAAGAATTAGCCAGGCATGGTGGCATGCGCCTGTAGTCCCAGCTACTTGGGAGGCTGAGGCAGGTGAATCACTTGAACCAGGGAGGTGGAGGTTGCAGTGAGCGAGATCACACCATTGCACTCCAGCCTGGGTGACAGAGCGAGACTCCGTCTCAAAAAAAAAAAAAAAAAAAGTTCCGGCAAACTAAGCTTTGAGGAGGAAAAATTAGCATTTCTCAACTGCAGGAGATGGAGGCCACACTAAACAACAAGTGGAAAAGTTAATCTGTATCCAGTGTTTTAATAAATAACTCATGCAGGTGCAGAGCCCAGCTAAGAAGAACACAAGGGAAAGGGAGGCTCTCCACCAACCGGGTGGAGGCAGCCCCAGAAAGCCGGTCAGCGGCAGTTCCAGACCCCACGGGGGGTGCAGAACTGCTCCAAACTCCATTGGACATGTGCGCCAAGAAGTCACATTTGTGAGACAGAGCCTAGATCACCCATGGTGGTGAGGCATGGGCATGACACATGCTTTTGGGCCAACTCCACACAAAGGCTGTCTTTGGAACCAGCCCGACTTGTACAGCAGATGACCTGCCCTGGGAAAATCCCACCAGGGAAGTCTGCCTGAGTTCTCAAATGCACTCTCCAACTACCCAGCCTTCCAGCCTCGGTTAGGGCCCCATAGGCTCTGTCTAGCCAGAGCTGTTGGTGGTACCAGGGGCAGCCAGAAATCCTCACAGAGTGATGCTGAAACCACTTCTACAGCCGCATAGATCCCCACATTCCAGTCCACAGCTGCCTGGCCATGAAGGGGAAGGCCAGAGCTGCAAGCTCCGACAGCACTTGGCAGCTGAGGCTCAGCTGTCTGACACCTCCCAAGTCCCAGGGAAGAGTCCCACAGGACAATTTCTCCACTCAGGTCAGTTGGGAGCAGCCTTGGGGTTCCTAGAAAAGCACTCTGTTCTCTCCTGTGGCTGCCCAGACCTGGAACTTGTTCCATCTCTCCAACTTCAGAAATGGCTTCTTAAGAATCTTGATCGAAACAAGTGCTCTCTTGCCTGGTTTCCTTTAGTGAATGTGAATAAGGAAAGAACTTGAATGAAAATGGCCATCCCAAGGCTTATCAAATCATCATACTCTTCATCCCTTTTAGGGTTACCAGGGTGGGCATCCCCTCCTGCCCCTGAAGCATGCCTGCCAGGAGCAAGAAGAAATGCAGAGGACCCCTCGCTTCTGCCTGTCCCTACCCCTCAACAGGCTGTGAGGAGAAGGAAAGATCATAATAGGAGGAGGTACACAGCAGGCATTTAATAAATGCCGTTGCCAGGAGCACTGGCTCTTGCCTGCAATTCCAGCACTTTGAGAGGCCAAGGCGGGAGGATTGCTTGAGTCCAGTAGTTCGAGACCAGCCTGGGCAACATAGCGAGACCTCGTGTCAACAATAAAAAAAAAAAAATTTGCCGGGTGTGGTGGTGCATGCCTGTGGTCCCAGCTACTTGGGAGGCTGAGGTAGGAGGATCGTTTGAGCCAGAGTGGTTGAGGCTGCAGTGAGCTGTGACCTCGCCACTGCCCTCCAGCCTGGGCAACAGAGCGAGACCATCTCAAAAATAAAAATAAAAATAAATTCATATCAGTTTAAAAAAGGAGAGGATAACTTAAAAGGAACATGAAGTAAATAATACTACAAGCGGCAACAATTATGAAAGTGGCACTAGTTTTTGAAATACTGAGCTAGAAGGTTTTTCAAGTCCCTCTCACTCCTAAAAGCGTTGTTGTTACCGCGTCAGGCTGCAGATGGCATCCCAGGCCCCTTCCTACAGGGTTCCTCTCAAACACTACCTCCTCACTGCAGCCTCTAGCAATTCAGCAGCCTCACTAGAAGTTACTCCCTCTGCTCTGCTCCCAGACCGTGTTTTACACCCATGGACTGTAGCATTTATTACTCAATACTATAACCATCTTTACATGTTTATCTCCCCTCTAGAACATGAGCTCCTTCAGACAAGAATTATGTCTTGCTATTTTATCCCCCAAGACATCTATTACGATGTTCTGTGTCTGATACAAAGTAGGTGCTTGATGAATGTGTGCTGAAAAAATGAATCAATGCTTCTGCTCCTTTTTTGCTGAAGAGAAGACACAGACAGTGGAAGAATTGTTGCCAGAGATCCATTTGCCATCATTCCAACCCAGCGCCCCTTAGCACTTAAGCTGGATGGCAGAACACTTGCCTTTCTGGCCTAGCTTTGAGTACTAATTTAAATGAGTATTCATTAAGTCATTTTAAAGAGGCCCCACCATTACGAAATGTGTGGAAAATCACATTTTTCTTCAAGAAACTTAACAGGATCAAAAAGAAACCAGTCATCCCAGTACAAAGCCAATTATAAAGGTACCTATTTGTGTTTTATTATTTTTCTTTCTTTATTTTTTGAGATAGGGTCTCGCTCTGTTACCCAAACTAGAGCGCAGTAGTGCAATCATGGCTTACTGCAGCTTCAAACTCCCAGGCTCCAGTGATCCTCCCACCTCAGCCCCCCAAGCAGCTAGGGCTACAGATGCACACCACCATGTCTGGCTAATTTCTGTATTTTCTGTAGAGATGGGGGAGGGTCTTACTATGTTCCCCAGGCTGGTGTCGAACTCCTGGGCTCAAGCAATCCTCCTGCCTTGACCTCCAAAGTGCTAGGACTATAGGCATGAGGCACCATGCCCAGCCTATAGAAGTACTTTTGACTTCTGCAACATAGACCAGAACTGGGTAAATATCTGAGAACATTCCTTCCACATTCTTCTAGTGCCAGGATGTAATACTGGAAAATACTAGGCTTGATTGGTGACATGAAAACCCAAATAGAGGTTTCACTCTTGTCATAAATGACATATGAATACAAAGTGCTGTACCATGTAGAAATGAAACACATGTAAGAGGATAGTATTAAACCAGAAAAAAACAATAAGAAAGGTCCTATTTCAAATTAAGAGGTTGCCCCTTCTGAAATATGAGGCTTGCTCAATCACATTCTTCATGTTATTTTGGGCCTTGGGCCTATACCTAGCAGGTAGACTGGAAGAATCCTTAAGCCACATAGGAAATGATATTCTTTTAACCAGAATAAATCTGTCAACAAAAAGGTACAGGCTAGCTGCACTAAATACTCTCTGCAGGTTCTTATTAAAAATATAAATTAAGGTCCAGCATAGTCTCTTTACTCCCCACATCTGTTTGCTATTCTATCTCCATTATTAATACTGTAATGCTGGGTCCCCATTCAGGCAAGATTAATTCCCTGTTCCCAAATCCTTCTGCTGACACTGCAATGAATCCATTTGGAAGGCTGTAAAGGCAGCTGCAGACATTGCTCCCAACACGTGACCAGTGAAGAGATGAAACCTGGGCCTCTGAGCTTAACAAGAGAGAAGAGGAAGTTGGGTTAGGCCTGTGTTCAGAGAGGTGGAATAGCCCAGTGGTTAAAAGCTCAAACTCTGAGGCTGAATACAGTGGTTCACGCCTGTAATCCCAACACTCTGGGAGGCCAAGGCAGGAAGATCGCTTCAGCCCAGGCATCTGAGATCAGCCTGGGCAACATAGTGAGACCTCAACTCTACAGAAAATTTGAAAAATTAGCCAGGTGTGGTGGTGCATGCCTGTAGTCCCAGCTCCTTGGCAGGTTGAGGTGGGATAATTACTTGAGCCCAGGAGGTTGAGGCTGCAGTGAGCCATGACTGAGCCACTACACTCCTGCCTGGGTGACAGAGCGTGACCCTGTCTCAAAAAACAAAACAAAAAAGCTCAAACTTTGGACTCAAACAGCCCAATTCAATCCCAGCTCTTTTACCCCTAGATCTGTAACTTTAGCAATTCATTTAACCCCTCAAGAGACTCATTTTTCTTATCTATAAAATAGGAATAACGAGACCCTGATAAGATTGTAAAGCATTTAACACAATGACATGGAAGACAGTAAGTACTAAACAAAGGGGAAAAAGGCTATCATCATCTTCTTTATGATACCATCATCATCTCCAGAATTGGTCGCTATGCAAAGGCAGGACAGGATGAGTCCTGCTACTCTTTCAACCTGCCCAGGTTAAGCAGCCACCACCAAGATAGAAAAGACATGGTATAAGGGGCAAAAAAGTACAAAAGGCAAAAATCAGAAGAGGATATGACAATACAAATAAAATCAGCTCTTGATTAACCATGCTAATGAGGTTGAGGGAAGACTATTTATTTTATTTTTAATTGACAGAATACAAACATAGAAAGATTACATTTAAATTGAAGAAAAACTCTCCATCAAAAGAATATAAATAAAAAAAACTTTGTTTATTTTCATTATTATTATTATTACTTTTTTTTTTTTTTTTGAGATGGAGTTTCACTCTTGTTGCCCAGGCTGGAGTACAATGGCACAATCTTGGCTCACTGCAACCTACTCCTCCCAGGTTCAAGCAATTATCCTGCCTCAGCCTCCCTAGTAGCTGGGATTACAGGCATGTGCCACCACGCCCGGCTAATTTTATTATTTTTAGTAGAGACAGGGTTTCTCCATGTTGGTCAGGCTTGTCTCGAACTCCCAACCTCAGGTGATCCGCCTGCCTCGACCTCCCAAAGTGCTGGGATTACAGGCGTGAGCCACCACACGCAGCCTAATTATTATTTTTTTAAGACACAGTTTCACTCTGTAGCCCAGGCTGGAGCACAGTGGCACGATCTCAGCTCACTGCAACCTCTGCCTCCCAGGTTCAAGTGATTCTCGTTCCTCAGCCTCCGGAGTAGTTGGGAGTACAGGCACATGCTACCATGCCTGGCTAATTTTTTGTATTTTTAGTAGAGACAAGGTTTCACCATGTTGGCCAGGCTGGTCTCGAACTCCTGACCTCAAGTGAGCCGCCTGCCTCAGCCCCACAAAGTGCTGGGATTACAGGCATGAGCCACTGTGCCCAGCCAAAAAAAATCTTTTTAAAATATAGATGGTAGCAGGCCGGGCACAGTGGCTCACGCCTGTAATCCCAGCACTTTGGGAGGCCGAGGCAGGCAGATCACGAGGTCAGGAGATCAAGACCATCCTGGCTAACATGGTGAAACCCCGTCTCTACTAAAAATACAAAAATTAGCTGGGCGTGGTGGTGGGTGCCTATAGTCCCAGGTACTCAGGAGGCTGAGACAGGAGAATGGCGTGAACCCGGCAGGTGGAGCTTGCAGTGAGCCGAGATCACCCCACTGCACTCCAGCCTGGGCAACAAAGCGAGACTCTGTTTCTAAAAAAAATAGTTGGTAGCTTATTGGAGTACATGATATAATTGCTCAAAAGGCAAGAGAATACAGTCATTAACAGTATGAACTCTGAGTTGGGCACAGTGGCTCACACCCATAATCCCGACACTTTGGGAAGCTGAGGTGGAAGAACTGCTTAAGCCCAGGAGTTTGAGACCAGCCTGGGCAACATGGTGAAACCCTGTCTCTACAAAAAAATTACAAAAATTAGCGGGGCATGGTGGTGCTTGCCTGTCGTCCCAGCTACTCGGGAGGCTGAGGTTGGAGGATCACCTGAGCCTAGGGAGGTCGAGGCTGCAGTGAACCATGATCATACCACTGCACTCTCGCCTGGATGACAGAGTGAGACCCTATCTCCAAAAAAAACATATAGGGCAACAAACGGAAGCAGACTAAGATAAAAAAAATAATAAATACAGGTTAAAAGGAAGTAGGTAAGATAGATAAAGGATAAGAGATGAACAGATTTGTGATAAAGCAAGTATAAAGTTAACAGTAGAATCTGGGTTGTGGGTATATGAGTGTTCACTATAAAATCCTTCCAACTTTGCTTTATGTTTAAAATGTTTCATAATAAGCTAGGGGAATAAAAGGAAGTAGACACAAAGGCATCAGCCCAAGTTCTGAGTCATAACCATGCTACCTTCCTGTCCTATGAGCCCAAACTCCAGGGCAAGCTTAGAAAAACCTGATTTGGGAATCCTGCTCATCAAGACTTTCCTGCACTAGATAAGCAGGAATCAGGTGTTAACGAGGACCACCTTGGCATGAGTAGATATAGTCAGAGGGCAGAAATGCAGAGGTTCCACGGAGAAGTACCATGCTCACAGCACTATGACATTGTCACCCCTGCTCAGGAAGACCTCAGGAATAAGGCTCTGGATAAAGAACAGGTGACATATACTCACTCATGGACTCTGTTGTCACCATAGAGATCACTCAGGCCGAAGCTGATGTAGTGCCAGTGCTCGGGGATGTTAGCAGAAGGGCTCCCCACATTCCTGTACATGCTAACATAGTCCAAGGGGTCTGGGCCACCCAACCTGCAAAAAACAAAACACAGGGGTGTTAGTGTAAACCTGGAAATCAGACAATGTCAAGCTAAGGCGCTCTACTTTGTAAACCTAAAGGACCCATCCTGGAGGAACCTGGGTGAAAGGTAACTAAAGAGAGGCCACATCTCTCCAGAATGAGACTAAGGGATGGACAGCTAAGGCTGCCCAACTCTGCAAGCCCAAGAGGCTCCCTTCTCCTACCCCTGAAAGACTGGGCCTCTTTTAGAAATAAAGCAGACTGGGTGGTTACCCATTTTGCTTTCTCCTGTTTCAAATTACCGATCCCAAATGAGATTGGCAGGGATTGTCTCTCTTCTGTGGTGCCTGTATACATGCCAAGCTTCAAGGCAAGAGGTACATCAGTCAATCAATTGGCCTCTGTTGAAAGACCATCCCAAGCATCCCCAATGGGCATTGTTCCTGGAAGGAGGCTCTGCTCCACTCCAGCCTCTTAGACAGCTAATTCCTGAAAGACTATATTGTGCCCTATGTTAATTACAGTTTGTTCTAAACAAACCCAAAGCCTCTAGTCTGTGCAGACACCAGCCTGCACCCCATAGACCAAAGCTGGTCTCTTATCATTGCAAGTGACAAAGGCCAAACTTAGGCTTAACTTAGTTCTGCACAGAGAACTGCAGAAGGAGTCAAACTGCGCCCTGTGAGCATCTGCACCCAGAAAATGATCCCAGGAGAGACTGCCACATCAAAGGTAGAGCTGGGATGGTAAATGATTTGGGGCCTCTCAGGACCACATTAAATTTCCCCCACCATTCAACTGAGAAGGAGTTGCGGAAGAGATTCAGTTATTATCTCACTCTGAGGATTTAATACAATAAGAGTTCCCTTTAGTAATCAGTGCTTTTTTAAAAAAATCCTGTTTTGGCCGGGCACGGTGGCTCACACCTGTAATCTCTGCACTTTGGGAGGCCGAAGTGGGTGGATTACTTGAGGTCAGGAGTTTGAGACTAGCCTGGCCAGCATGGTGAAACCCCATCTCTACTAAAGATACAAAAAATTAGCCAGGTGTGGTGGCAGGTGCCTGTAATCCCAGCTATTTGCTATTTGAGAGGCCGAGGCAGGAGAATCACTTGAACAACAGAGGCAGAGGTTGCAGGGAGCCAAGATTGCGCCACTGCACTCCAGCCTGGGTGACAGAGTGAGACTTTGTCTAAAAAAAAAAAAAAAAAAATGGATAAGAAATTTTGGTAGCTAGAGAAATAGACCAAATAGAAACCATCAGTGGAAGGAAGTCTGCATTTAGCCCACAAACACGGCATTTGAGCTGCCTCAAACATCTGACCATTCCACAGACTGTAAAAGCTTCACCTGCCCCTGGGACATCGATGGAGTACACTTTGCAACTGGGATAGCATGCTGGTGGAAAGCTAACAACCAAATAAAAGACACGTTACAAGTGATCCCAGTCAATGGTGCCAGCACCAGGCAATTTAAACACTATTTAAAACTAGTTGGTCTTGTTTCGTCCTCTTTCACCAGGATATTATTTGCCTTTGTAGAAATCCCTATTCTCTGTTAGGAAATGCTAAGTTATTTATAGAACTTTTAAGAAAGTTGCTACAAATAGCTTAGCATCTCAACAGAGGAAGAGGGACAACTCTCCATGTCTGCCTTAACTGATTTCAACAAATCACTTGACTAATTCTACAACAGGTTGGATTTAGAAAAGTTTGTGGGGCAAGGGAAGAAAGAAAAGAGTAGAGATCCCTGGAAAGACCCCATTAGAGCTACAGAACTCCAGAGCAGATGAGAGCCACTACAGGCCCCATACCTGCTCCAGTTTCCTGCTGCAAATTTCCAAACCTGCCCCGCTACAGCCTAGGTCCATCCTGCACCAAGCTGCAAAACTGTGTTTACCATTCTCTGCTCCATCTGCAGCATCCCTGCAGCCCTCTTTCTCACCAAGTCTCCCACAAGGTGTCACATCAAGGAGAGAAGCTTAACCTTCAAACTCCAACTGCAAGGAACTACCAAGAGTCAGCTAAAATTAACCCTGTCCCCAAGCACAGAGTATTCTGTTTACTTACTACTCAGAGGCCAGATGAGTATGTGGGAAAAAAATCGCATTTTACACTTAGCAAATTATGTTATCCAAGGTCCCAGGGCATCCCTCAACTTAATTCCTTGAACACCCAACTTCTCTCTGCAGGGCAGTTGCAGGACTGAAGTGGGCCATGAGTACAGGTTCTGCCTCTCTGCTTTGATCCTTGCTCACCAAAGTCTCAGCTTTCAGTTAGAATGTCCCCACTACTCAGGGATCACCAGCCACAGAGCCACACTGCTATTGCAAAATGAATCCCAAGCTACCCTGGGCCACAGACAGACCCAGACAGCCTGGGTCAGTCATCCTGCTAGAAACCTCGTGGGATCCCAAATGTGAGGAATATAAATGAATTTCAGGATCTTATTTTTGCAAACCCCTGCGCATCTTAGAAAGTACCAGTCACTGATGGCTGGGCGCACTGGCTCACGCCTGTAATCCCAGCACTTTGGGAGGCCGAGGTGGGTTGATCACTTGAGGTCAGGAGTTCGAGACCAGCCTGGCCAACACGGTGAAACTCTGCCTCTACTAAAAATACAAAAATTAGCTGGGCAAGGTGGCGTGTGCCTGTAATATCAGCTACTTGGGAGGCTGAGGCACGAGAATCGCTTGAAACCGGGAGACAGAGGTTGCAGTAAGCCAAGATCGTGCCACTGCACTCCAGCCTGGGTGACAGAGCAAAACTCTGTCTCAAAAAAAAGAGAAAGTACCAGTCACTGTGCTGTTTCTCTTTACACTTTTCTGCATCTAGGAAGGGCTTTCACAAAGTGCTGTATAATCCCTTTTCTTCATTATCACATGTTGGCCCATCTCTGAAGATATGGCTGTTAACAAGCTTGCAGCAGGAAGGAAAAAAAAAATTGCCCTTAGTCCTTTGCACATGCTTTCATACCTTTTACATACAATTCTATCCTTTATGGCTACTTGGGTGACATAAAAATAGTTGCCTGAATCTGTGTAGGGATTTCTCCTCACACTCAAATGAGGCCTGAACAAACAGCGTAGCAGAGCCAGGCCCACTTCTTTTTTTTTTTTTTTTTTTTTTTTTTTCCAAATAACAGAGTTAGGGTCTGGCTACGCTCCCCACACTGGTCTCGAACTCCTGGCCTCAAGGGATCCTCAAGGCCTCCCAAAGTGGTGGGAATACAGGCATGAGCCACTGTGCCCAGCCCAGGCCCACTTTTCTCCTGACACATGACAACAAGTTCATCACAACACATAGTTAAATATAAAGGCACAATGAGAATGGGTCATTAAGCTAGCAAGAGCTGCTTTCCACTCAGAAGCGCTCTTCAACAACTCCTCTCAACCAGAGAACAGTTCGCCAGCGAGAGAGGACTGCGACACCAGTTCCACCTCCTCCCGGCTACTCTGACAGAGGAGGCTGTTCCCTACAATCCTCCCTAGACAGCAGGTGGCTGGTCCCCAGGCTCTACACGCTGTTGGCCTCTTGGCATCCTCCCATTGATGCAGGCACCTGGCCTCAGCCCTGCACAGCCTACTGACACCGATGTCCAGGGGAAGCAACAGGTTTTCACCAGGAGGAAAACTCAGTCCTAAAAGGAGAGGTAACCAGCAAAGATGTCCACTTGCCCCTTCAGGTCTACTCTTTGGCCACACCCCCAAGCAGCTGCAGAACAGTCTTTCAAGACTCATTGAAGATCATCTTACACAATGCCTGCATGAATGTGGTCCTGGACAGTTTCAACCAATATCTCAGTTTTTGGTCCAGCAAGACTTTGAGGACAGGTTCTTTTCCAGAGTCCCCAGAACATCTGTTCTGCCCAAATGCTGAAGGAAGAAACAGGCTGCAAACAGGAATGGGAAATTAGAAAAGACCATTCCTACCCTAAAGCTACTTGAGGGTTACTCTCAGCTCCCCGGAGAAACTGCAGGCCATGGCCGAGAAGCTCCTCTTAATGTCCCACTGCACAATTCCTCCCTGCTGGGGTCCCAGAGTCTCCATCATTTATTTCCAACTGGAGGTGGGAAGCTGTGGGCCCCTTCAATCCTAAGCCAAACCATGGTTCTCTCTACCTAATGCCCTAAAGCAAAGCAACTGCAGAGCTAGGAGGAAGCTCTGCACGGAGAAAGAGAACAGTGCAGAGTAAGCAAAAAGTTTATCAGGAAGAGCTGCTCCGTCAAACTTCAAAAGCAAAAGCTTTGCCCTGATACGACGTCTGAGCTAATCGGGAAGGTATCAAAAGGAGACCTCCTCCTCTCTCCACAAGCACCAGGCCATCATCTTTGGCCCTCCTACCCACCACAGGAGAGCCCTGGGCCCCCCGAACCCCCCATTCTATGCAGTCTCGTGCCCTCTGAGCTTCTTCGGCTTCGCTCCTCCAAAGCCCTCTCAAATGCTCCCCAGGCCCCGCCTCGCCTCTCCCATCCCACTTCGGCCGCCCCCGCTTGGCTTCCCCTCGCCCACTAATGACCCCCTACAGGCGCCCCCTCTTTTCACCACGTTTACAGTTCCCTCGCTCCTGCCGTTCCCCCCTCTGCTCCTACACACACCCCCAGTCCTCACTCTATTCTCCTAATCCCGGTTAACCCCTCAGTACCCACGGGCTCCGTTAACCCCTTTGTCCCCATTCCCAACTTGAGCCTTAACTCCTTCCCTCGCAGCAGGAAGCCCTCCTTCTGAGTGCTTTAACCATTCTCTACTCCTCCTCCCACCTCCCACAAATTACTTCGCCCTCGGCGCTTTAACCCTTTCCAGCCCGCGCCTGTCCGTCTCCCCGCGGCCCAGAGCATACCAGTACTTGACGATAGCGGTAACCTGGAGCGGGTTCGGCTGGTCAGGGTAAAGGCGGCGGCACTCTCCGTAGATGGCGTGCAGTCCCGGGGGAAAGAGCGAAGCGAAGGCCGGGGGGGCAGTCGGGCCAGGGGCCGGGGGCGCGGTGGGGCCGGGGGCGCCGCTAGGCCGCAGCTCCGCCATCGGGGTGCGTAGGGCAGGCACTGGGGTAACTGGAGAGGGCAAACGACGGGGAGAGCACTGACGGGCCAGCGGGCGGACTCGGTGGGTGAGACTCCCCGAGGCGATGGGGGCTGCAGCGAGGTCTAGCTCCGCGCCTGCGCACGGCGCACTGTCCGCCCAGGCTGTCGCCGCCGCCGAGTCTGCCAGAGGGTGCCTCGGGGCGGCGGGGCGCTCAGGGGGGCGGGGCGCCGGCGCGCCCTATCCAAGCACCCATTGGCTAATGTCTGTGCCAGTCACAGGCAGGGAAGGTGTGACTTGACAATAGGCCCCGCCTCCCCTCCCTGTGTTGGGAGTGTCCCAAGGCTCTTGGTCTCCCCCTAGTGTTAGGAGGAACCCAAGTTTAGAGATGCTGAGCACCCTCTGAGGTGCTAAGGTCCCACGAAAGCACCGAGAAGTGCGCCAACAAAGGATTTGTTACTGTTTTGCTGACGCGCTGCTAACTAGGATTTAAACATAAATCTGACAATGGATTAATTCATTCATCCATGGGGCGTTAGTATTAATAGATGATAATAAATCTAATGTTTTCTAGGGCTATTGACAAAAAGGTCCCTGAAATTTCAAGGGGGCTGGGGGAGAACATAATCCAGAGAAAAAAATGCACTGGGCTCATTTGAAAGCAGTGACACATAACCTCTCTTCACCTCCATTTTCTCAACCATCAGTGTCAATTCTAGCTCGTTATGAAAATTAAAGAGATACTAGAGCAGTTTCTGAAACCCTTAGATGATGTTTTAATGACCAAAAGATTACCTATACCAGTAGTTCCAATTGCCAATCTTCGGATCAATGTTAGCCTGTTATGCAGAAAAAAAGAAAATGCAAAAGGCAACGACAATGTACAGGTTTTTAAACTTAAAGCTAATTTTATGCAATTTAAATTGTTTTCCTTTGTTGTAGGAATATGTCCTCTCGCGTACGTGTGTTAACATTTCCTTTTTGTTAGAGTGTGAGGTGCTAGGAGATGTTTATTAAAGTCTTACAGACCCAAATAAAAACATGAGAACCTTATATTGTCTAAGGGAACGTCGGGGGGAGTGGCAGGGCTGATCTGCAAAATCCAAACATCCATGAATTACGACCAATCCAAACCGAACTACAGACAAGTACTCGAGAAGACTACATACCTCAGCATGCACTGCGAACTCCTTCAAAGGGACTACAGATCCAGGCATGCAACATGACCATCAACCTGTGTCTCTGGCTGTTTAATCTAGGGAGACCACAAATCCCAGGGTACTGTGCATTGGAAATGCGACTCCCAGTCTTAAACTAGGCGGGCAGCAAAGCAAGCTAGATCGCTAACCCAGGCGCAAAGCTTGCTGGGGATTGTAGTTCTTCAGAGGCGAGGTCGGGCCGCTCCCTCGCCGCCCTGAACCGGCGGCTAGACTGCGCATGCGTGTCAGTGGCGCTAGCGGCGGACCCGGCTGGGCAGTTCCTTCCCCAGAAGGAGAGATTCCTCTGCCATGGAGTCCTACGATGTGATCGCCAACCAGCCTGTCGTGATCGACAACGTGAGTTGCGTCTTTCCTATCTATAAGGGGACTTGGGCTCTCCTCCTCGAAAGGATCGCTTCCCGGGGTTCAGCCTGAGCCGCCGGCTCTTTGTCACTGGCCCGGCCTGTCAGGCGCGTTCAGCCACCGCCGCCTCCTTCCTCCCCTTATCACATAGTCCGCAGGCAAGGCGGCCAGCCAGCAAAAGTGGGATGGAGAACTCTGGAGTGGATAAAGGAAAGAGTTATAGTCCAAGCCAGTCCTTGGGCCCTTGGCTCTAGGGGCCTTAACCGCTGTGTGAGATTCCCGTCGCCCGCCCTCTCCCCCGTTTCCGATCGCTCTATTGGTTGCTCTGGCTGTCCATCTTAGCCAATGATACCGCCTCTTAGCCTTGCCGGATGAGGCTAGGCCTCTGCGGTGATTGGCTCACGCCCCTGCCATTCTTCCTTGCCGCCATATTGTTTTCCCTCTTGAAGGGGCGGGGCAGTGCTCCAGGGCTGTGGGGATTGGCTTCCAGGACTCTGGGTGGTGGGGCCTAAAGGCGAGTGCCCGCCCGCGGGTGGAGAACGGCTAAGTTTTCCTTCGGTCTCAGCCGGCGCTGCGGCTTGGTGGTGTGGATCTGGGTGGGGCCCGAGAATCTGGTGCCAGAAACTGCTGTAGGATGTCAGCTATTACTGTGATTATAAATTACAAAGTTGGTAAAGGTCGAGAAGAAAGGAGAGTGACAAAGCAAGCAGAGAGGTTGTCCTCCTCTTTGGAACGCCTAGTTCTTACGGGGAAAAAATTACCAAACTTCATATTTGCCTGGCGCTCTAGCGCTTCCAGGGCGTTTTCACATACATTCGAGTTGGATCCTCACAAAAACTGGACGCATAGTTTAAAAGAAACTTTGATCTTCGTGTTACCGATGAGAAAACTGAAGCGCGAAGACGTAACGTGAGCCCAAGGTCACATAGCAGAGGTGCCCTAAATCCAGTACTTTATCCGTCATCCCTTTTGCCAGCACCACCATGCAGAAGCATCAATATTGACCAATAGAAAGAATCTAAATACTGCTCTTATTTTGGGGGGAAAGGAGAAAATTGTAAAACGACTGCATTTCTGCCTTCGATTCAAAGCTTTGGTCCCACAGAGATTGATCCCTGTCTGTGTCCCTTGTAGGTCCCTCCATTGAGGCAAAACTACCAGTTCCCTCTGTTGTAAGCTGACTCTGTCAGATTCCCTTTGTTGATTCAGCTCTTGGGACCTTAGGTGTATTACAATGTTCTCGTTTAAGCTTCAGCTCTGTTAGGTAGATAGGAATTACTATCCCCAGTGTATGCAGGGATGTTAAATAACAGATTTCAAACCATCCAGTTTAGGAATTGAGGAGCCAGTCATCAGACTAAGATCCAGTTCCAAGTTGCTTGCTTTTTCCAATATATTTTTGTTGTTGTTTTCATTAAATTTTCCTTCTCTCCATGGGTATTTTGTTTTTATTATTCCCCCTTAGAAAGGGGCAGGATTGAGCTCAATGAGACAGCTCATTTTTTTTTCTTTTCTTTTTTCTTTTTTTCTTTTTTGGAGACAGGGTCTCGCTCTGTTGCTGAGTCTGAAATGCAGTGGCGCGATCACAGCTCACTGCAGCCTTAACCTCCTGGGCTCAAGTGATCCTCCCACTTAAGCCTCCCGAGTAGCTGGGGCTGCAGGCACGCGCCACCACCCCTGGCTAATTTTTGTATTTTTTGTAGGAAGGGTTTCACCATGTTGTCCAGGCTGGTCTCAAACTCCTGGGCTGTTGCGATTCCCCTACCTTGGCCTCCCAAAGTGCTGGGATTATAGGCCTGAGCCACCGTGCCTGGCAGAGACGCCTCTTTTTTTGGTGTGGGGGGGTGGAGGGAACAGGATCTCGCTTTGTCACCCAGGCTGGAGTGCAATTGTGCGATCTCAGCTCACTGCAGCCTCCGCCTCCAGGTTCAAGAGATTCTCCAGCCTAGACTCCCAAGTAGCTGGGATTACAGATGTGCACCACCACGCCTGGCTAATTTTTGTTTTTTGTTTGTTTGTTTGTTTGTTTGTTTTTGAGACGGAGTCTCACTGTCGCCCAGGCTGGAGTGCAGTGGCGCGATCTCGGCTCACTGCAAGCTCCGCCTCCCGGGTTCACGCCATTCTCCTGCCTCAGCCTCCCGAGTAGCTGGGACTACAGGCGCCCGCCACCTCGCCCGGCTAATTTTTTGTATTTTTAGTAGAGATGGGGTTTCACCGTGTTAACCAGGATGGTCTCGATCTCCTGACCTCGTGATCCGCCCACCTCGGCCTCCCAAAGTGCTGGTATTACAGGCGTCAGCCACCGCGCCCGGCCTAATTTTTGTATTTTTAGTAGAGATGGGGTTTCACCATATTGGCCAGACTTGTCCTGAACTCCTGACCTCAAATGATCCACCCGCCTTGGCCTCCCAAAGTGCTGGGATTACAAGCATGAGCCACCACACCCAGCCCAGATACTTCATTTTTGAGAGGATCTTTTTGTCTCCCTCACTAGACTATTAAATCCTTGTGGAAAAAGATGATATTCTCCCACAGGTTTAGTGGTGTTGGGAAAAAAAATTTAAGAAAGATGATATTCCTTTAGTCTCACTTCACCCACTTCTCTCCACACACACACAGTATACCTAGGGTCTGGCACCTCTGTGTGCTCAATAAATGTTTTTTCATTGGATTGATGGGTGATTGGATGAATGACTGAATATCTCTATCAAAGTAACAAAGATATTCCTAAATAAAGAAAAGATGGGGAGTTTTCTCTAGTTAGTTACTGCAGATAATTGAGTAGGACTTTTTGTTCTTGATGTTGATTTTCAGAGAGCACTATGATTTCTGTCTTTAGCCAGGCTCTTTGTGCTTCTTCTGCCTTTTTCTTAGTTGTAAAAAGGAAAAATATATAGAAATTCAATTTCCTGTTTTCATCAGCAATGCAGAAGGAACAACCTGTCTATCCCACCAGCTCCTTTGCTTCTTGAATTGCTAGGCAGGAGTTCCATCTCCGGCCATTTTCTTTAATATCACTTACACTAATGCGTCTTAATTTTTTTCTTTCTCTTTCCTGGTAGTATGTTTCGAAATGCATTACAGCAGTGATGCATTTTTAGTTTCAAGATTTAAAGAATTGACTTGTCTTTTTTTTTCCCCCTCTGGGAAAACATGTCCTTTATTATGCCAGTATTTCTGCCAAAAGGTGAAGTAGGAGAAACTTAAGTCATTTTCCTATTAGTATTTGCTGAAAATCTGCCACATTTTTACATGTGGGGTCTCAGGTAGTCCTTGTTGTTTAACATTTGGGGGGTCATTTTGTTTTTATTATTTTCAAGATGGTAGATGTATAGGAAACATTATTTGAAATACCTGAGACAACTTAGTACATATAATGAGAATAATGTATCACTAGCTATGTTAACTCCATAGCTTAACATGTTGCTACACTTTATTTATGGGCAGAAGAGTATAATCAAAAGAATGCAGGAGAAAGAAAGCAGGGAAAGAGCCCCATTAAGTTCACAGCCTTTCCCAATCATAAGACAATTGTGACCACTTCTTTCATCTTACTCTGGCATCAAGTCATTTCATCAGAATTTAATGAGGAAAATGGAGGGGCAGGTAGGTGTGTGCTTTAATGACAACAATAAAGTGATAGGTATTTTTTAATCACCCAAGAAGCTTTATGATGATAGATATTTTTTAAAACCAAATATAAGTCATTTCTTCCCAAAGACATAGAGAATAGTGTAAGATAGGAGCAGCTCCTAGGCCACATTTTGAGGACTACACTTTGATCAGAATACCATGTTTATTCTGAAACTCAAATTTTTCCTAAGATCCAGGCCAAATGTGGTGGCTTACTCCTGTAATTCCAGCATTTTGGAAAGCCAAGGCTGGAAGATCGTTTGAGCCCAGGAATTGGAGACCAGCCTGGGCAACATAGTGAGACTTCATCTCTACTTTAAAAAAAAAAAAAATTAGCCAGGCTTGCTTGGTGGCATGCACCTGTAGGAGGCTGAGATGGGAGAATCACTTGAGCCCAGGAGTTTGAGGCTGCAGTGAGATCGTGCACCTCACTCCAGCCTATTTAAAAACAAAAACAAAAAACTCTAAGTTTACAGTTTTGCCTAAACCTAAAATGGATCAACATTCTTGTCAAACTTAAAACTGTCTTTGTGACTATATGGACCTAAATGCAGGCTCTTCAGAAGTTCAACAATAAGCTAAGCATTTGTTTGTTTTGCTTTGGATGTTGTGCTGCTTCAGCCCCCTTTAAAAAAAGAGAGAGAGAGAGAGAGAGATATTTTAAACACACAGAAAAATTCGGTGTGGCATATAACAAGCACCCAGGTAGCATGTGTCTACTACCCAGATTTAATAAATATTGATGTTGCCATATTTGCTTCAGTATTTTTTTTTTGCTTTAGTGTTCCCATCCACCTTCATGTTTTAAGGAAATAAAACATTACAGATATAATTGAAGACTCTTTGTACCCCTCCACAACCCTATCTTTTTTTTTTTTGAGACAAGGTCTCACTCTGTTGCCCAGGTTGGGGCTCAGTGGCACAATCAAAGCTCACTGCAGCCTCAGCTTGCCAAGCTTAAGCAATCCTCCCACCTCAGCCTCCCAAGTAGCTGGGACTACAGCCGTGTACCACCTGCTCAGCCTTTTTTTTTTTTTTTTTTTTTTTTGTAGAAATGGGGTCTCCCTGTGTTCCCCAGGCTGATCTAGAACTCCTGGGCTGAAGCAGTCCTCCCACCTCAGCTTCCCAAAGTGCTGGTATTACAGGCATGAGCCACTGTGCCTGGCAACCCTATCCTTTCTCTCTGTTTTACAAATAACCCGCAAAACAACCATCATCATAAAATTGTCCTCCTTTTATACTCAGGAAGATAAGTCAGGAGAATTGTGTTGTTCAAGGCCAGCCTGGGCAATACAGCAAGACCCCCATCTCTTTAAAAAAAAAAAATTGTGCTCCTTTCCACCTATGATTTTTTTAATTTTTAATTATTATTTGTTTTTAAATTTTTTTTAGAGATGAGGTCTCACTCTATCACCCAGATTAGAGTGCAGTGCTGCAGTCGTAGCTCACTGCAGCCTCAAACTCCTGAGCTCGAGCAAACCTCCTGCCTCAGCCTCCCAAGTAGCTGGGAGTATAGGAGGAGCAAGCCACCATGCCTAGATCCATCCATGATTTTATGTGCATATGCATTTTAAGTTTGGCAGGGGAGTGTGCTGTTTGTGTTTTGAAAGTTTACTTAAGTGCTATCATCCTACTGTTATCTCTTTTTATTATAGCAATTTCAAACATACAAAGGAGAAGGAATAGTGTAAGGAACATCCATACGTTCACCTAGCTGTAACAGTTATCAAACTCTTGGCCAATCTTTTCAACTACATTCCTGCCCATTTCCCTCTCCCACATTCTTTTTTTTTTTTTTTTCCCCCTGAGATGGAGTCTGCTGTGTGGCCCAGGCTGGAGTGCAGTGATGCTCACTGCAACCTCCACCTCCGTGGCTCAAGCGATTCTCCTGCTTCAGCCTCCCGAGTAGTTGGGACTACAGGCATGCACCACCATGCCCAGCTAATTTTTGTATTTTTAGTAGAGACGGGGTTTTGCCATGTTGGCCAGGCTGGTCTCGAACTTCTGGCCTCAAAGGATCCACCCGCCTCAGCCTCCCAATGTGCTAGGATTATAGGTGTGAGCCACCACGCCCAGCCCCACACTCATTTAAAAACATAATCAATATACTATTATCATGCCTAATCAAATCAACAAGAACCCCTTAATCTTATCAGTTATCTAGTCAATGTTCAGATTTCACTAATTGTCTAAAAAAATTTTTCTTTTACAATTTGTTATCAGCTTTTCTGATCCTACTAATGCTGATTCACTTAAGTTTTTAGGGACACTAGAATTAGCTGAGGAAATGAAGTCAATGTATTTATCTAACACTGTCACTTACAGTGTGATATTCAGGCTGTTGGTTGTACAGCTTCAGCAAGAATCCATCCCTAGCTTGACAGAAAAGGTGAAGAAGAGGTGACTTATAAAGATATTTTCACTGTTCAATTATGTATATTTTGCAAGCCAAGGATGTGCTTCACACTGAGCTAAGTCCTGTGAGGGTAAAAAAGAAATCAGATACCATGTGGAAGAAGAAACATCACCAATTAGTGGCTGCAAATGCCTAGAATAGGGATTTCAAATTCAATGCCTGCAGAGGCCAAGCAGGAATGGAAATATACTCAAAAGAGAAGAGAGAGAATAGCCTGAAAGGCACCTCTTCCAGGCTGGGAAATCTGAAAGGTGCATTGAATTGAGCATGCCTGACCAAAATGTTAACTGATTCTCCTTTCTATCCAATTGTCCCCATGCAGGAATACCGGCCTAGTGTTGCCAGATATTCTGATTTTTAAAAATTTGTGTATTTATCGAGGTCAGGAGATCGAGACCATCCTGGCTAACATGGTGAAACCCCATCTTTATTAAAAATACAAAAAATTAGCCAGGCGTGGTGGCGGGCACCTGTAGTCCCAGCTATGCAGAAGGCTGAGGCAGGAGAATGGCATGAACCCGGGAGGCGGAACTTGCAGTGAGCCGAGATCTCGCCACTGGACTCCAGCCTGGGCAACGGAGCGAGACTGCGTCTCAAACAAAAACAAAATAAAATAAAAATACAAAAAAATTAGCCAGGTGTGGTGGCAGGCGCCTGTGGTCCCAGCTACTTGGGAGGCTGAGGCAGGAGAATGGCTTTGGACCCGGGAGGCGGAGCTTGCAGTGAGCCGAGATCACACCACTGCACTCCAGCCTGGGCGACAGAGCAAGAGTCCGTATCAAAAAAAAAAAAATTTTTTGTATATTTATTTATTTATTTATTTTGAGACGGAGGCTGTCTCTGTCGCCCAGGCTAAATTGCAGTGGCGCAATCTCGGCTCACTGCAACCTCCCCCTTGTGGGTTCAAGAGATTCTCCTGCCTCAGCCTCCCGAGTACTGGGACTATAGGCGCGTGCCACCACACCCGGCTAATTTTTTTCTTTTTTTAGATGGAGTCTCGCACTGTCGTCCAGGCTGGAGTGCAGTCGCGCAATGTCTGCTCACTACAAGCTCCGCCTCCTGGGTTCACGCCATTCTCCGGCCTCAGCCTCCAGAGTAGCTGGGACTACAGGCGCCCACCACTTCACCCGGCTAATTTTTTGTAGTTTTAGTGGAGACGGGGTTTCACCGTGTTAGCCAGGATGGTCTCAATCTCCTGACCTCGTGATCTGCCCGCCTTGGCCTCGCAAAATGCTGGGATTACAGGTGTGAGCTACTGCGCCTGGCCTTATTTTGAATTTTTTATATATATTTTTTGAGGCAGAGGCTCACTCTATCGCCCAATCTGGAGTGCAGTGGCGAGATCACAGCTCACTGCAGCCCTGACCTCTTGGGCTCAGCCTCCCAAGTAGCAAGGACTATGGACCCGCACCACCACGCCCGAGTAATTTTTAAATATTTTGTAGGCCTGGTGTGGTGGCACATGCCTGTAATCCTAGCACTTTGGGAGGCCAAGGCGGGTGGATCACTTGAGATCAGGAGTTCGAGACCAGCCTGGCCAACATGGTGAAACCCCCTCTACACTAAAAATACAAAAATTAGCCGGGTGTGGTGGCGCACGCCTGTAACAACAACTACTCAGGAGTCTGAGACAGGACTATCGCTTAAATCCAGGAGGCGGAGGTTACAGTGAGCCGAGATTGTGCCACTGCACTCTAGGTGGGTGACAGAGCCAGACTCCATCTCAAAAAAATTAAAATTAAAATTAAAATAAATATTTTGTAGAGACAGCGTTTTGCCATGTTGCCCAGGCTGGTCTCTCGAACTCTTGGCCTCAAGCAATCCTCCCTCATCTGCCTTCCAAAGTGATGGGGTGACAGGCATGGGCCACCGCACCCAGCCATACTTTTTGTTTGTTTGTTTGGTTGGTTGGTTGGTTTTGAGACAGGGTCTTATCTTACTCTGTCATCCAGGCTGGAGTGCAGCAGTGCAATTACAGCTTGCTGCAGCCTTGACCTCCCAGACTCAAGTGATCCTCCAACCTCCGCCTCCTGAGTAGCTGGGACCACAGGCACACAACCACCATGCCCAGCTAATTTTTGTATTTTTTGTAGAGACGGGGTTTCGCCATGTTGTGCAGGCTGGTCTCGACCTCCCGGGCTCAGGCAGTCTTCCTAGCTCAGCCTCCCAAGTAGCTAGGAGTACAGGCACGCATCACCATGCCTGGCTAATTTTTTGGTATTTTTTGTAGTGATGGGGTTTCTCCATTTTGGCCAGGCTGGTCTCAAACTCCTGGCCTCAAAGTGATTTGCGTGCCTCGGCCTTCCTAAGTGCTTGGATTATAGGCATGAGTTACCACACCCAGCCAAGACTACTCAAGAAGCCTCTACCAGGCATTTTTTCATTTGGCCTTGCCAGAGTGAATAACAAAGACAGTGGCAGCTTATTTGCCAGGTACACAGTTCCTAGTTGTAAATACTGTTAAAGAAATGGACATAACCCTTTTGTATGCTCTTGAGCAGAATTTGTGTGGCTTGAGCAGAATTGAGGCAGCTCAGCTGCTCCTCATTCTCCACTGATTCATCACCCTATGACTGGCATGGCAGGCCTGCTTGGGGGCTGCAAGGACACGCTGGGTCTGGTTCCACCTTGTGCATCACTCCCAGTGCTGCTTTCCCCTTTCCTGAACCGCCTCTGCCTGGGGCTTCTGTCATTTCAGCTGGTCATTCAGGTTCCATACTTTAGGTTCTATCTGCCAGTCATTTGCACTTGATTTTAATTTTACTCAGCCAGCATCTGTTGAGTACCCAGCAAATGCCAGATACTGCCGAAATGTATTTTAGCCTTAAGGAACTTCAACTGAAAAGAGATGAAAGTGGAAACCTTACATTGTAATAAAAAGCAGAATGAAGTGCATGCCACCTCGTGGTACAGGTAATGGAAATTTGCTGTGAGATAATAGGAAGATGATCATTCATTCCAACTGGGGATGTTTCTTCAGGAGGAAGGTGATGATATTTGAACTGGGCTTTTTATACTCTTTGCTAGGAAGGACAGAGAAGAAAAAACAAATCTGACTTCATAATCTGCCTGTTTACCCAGACTCTAGTCCTTTTGCTAGTAAACTAAAAATAAAATACCCAGGAAAATAATCTCTTAAAAATATCCAGGGTCTGAAGGACAGATCTCATCCTCTCTTGTTTTTAACCTCTGCCGGGAGACCCAATTAGTCTGTTGGCATCACCACACCCAGATGAAGGCAGTGAGCAATCATTGGAAGCCTGAGCAAACAAGTTCTAGGAGTTCCCTTCTTGCCTGTCCGTGCCTTGCTCTCAGAGCCCTTGGGTTTGTAGGCAAATTGCCCCTCCTTCCCAGTCTTTCAGCTCACTTGACAGCTGCACCTTTTCCAGGCTCCTTGTTGTACTGCCCAGTCCAATGAGTTTGCACATTGTCTTCTGTTTTCACTCTCTTCTGTTGGCAAAGATTCCTGCTCCCTTAGAGAACTGGCTGCCCTGCTCTCCTCTCATACCACTTTCTCTGCCCTTCAACCACTTCTTTTTTTTTTTTTTTTTTTTTTTGAGGTGGAGTCTCACTCTGTCTCCCTGGCTAGAGTGCAGTGGTGCGATCTTGGCTCACTGCAACCTCCACCTCCTGGGTTCAAGTGATTCTCCTGCCTCAGCCTCCCTGAGTAGCTGGGATTACAGACGTGTAGCACACCTGGCTAATTTTTGTATTTGTAGTAAAGACAGTGTTTTGCCATGTTGGCCAGGCTGGCCTTGAACTCCCTGGCCTCATGTGATCTGCCCCGCTTCGGCCTCCCACAGTGCTGGGATTACAGGCGTGAGCCACCACGCCTGGCTTCCTTCAACCACTTGCTTCCTCCACCAACCTCTGTCTTGCCAAAGGCAAGCACCAGATGGCCAGTCTCACTCCCCCTCTTCCTGCAGAAGAGCAGGAATAAGAGAGTCAAGGAGGGAAGCAGGCATGTTGCTGGGAAGCCTTTGGTGCAGATAACCTTGGCTACTTAGAGTCTCCAGGTGTGTTCAGTGCTTGTAGAATGAGGTCAGTAAATACCACACTCCACCCCAGGAGAGTGGTCAACAGGCAGCAGGAAAAGGCTTGCCCCAGCTACGGGTGCAGCTGCAAACCATGTTGGGTTAGAAAGGTGAGGGTATCAGGTGTGGTGGTAGAAGAGTTAAGAAGGAAGAAGAGGCCAGGCGCGGTGGTTCATGCCTGTAATCCCAGCACTTTGGGAGGCCGAGGCAGGTGGATCACAAGGTCAGGAGTTCGAGACCAGCCTGACCAACACGGTGAAACCTCATCTCCACTAAAAATACAAAAATTAGCCAGGCATGGTGGTGCGCGCCTGTAATCCCAGCTATTCAGGAGGCTGAGGCAGGAGAATCGCTTGAACCCAGGAGGTGGAGGTTGCAGTGAGCTGAGATTGTGCCACCACACTCCAGCCTGGGTGACAGACCGAGATTCTGTCTCAAAAAAAAAAAAAAAAAGGCCGAGCACGGTGGCTCACGCCTATAATCCCAGCACTTTGGGAGGCCAAGGCGGGTGGATCACGAGGTCAGGAGATCGAGATCATCCTGGCTAACACGGTGAAACCCTGTCTCTACTAAAAAAAAAAAAAAAAAAATTAGCCAGGCATGCTGGTGGGCACCTGTAGTCCCAGCTACTCAGGAGGCTGAGGCAGGAGAATGGCGTGAACCTGGGAGGCAGAGCTTGCAGTGAGCCCAGATTGCACCACTGCACTCCAGCCTGGGCGACAGAGCGAGACTCCATCTCAAAAAAAAGGAAGAGGACAGGGTGTATCTACAAGCAATACTAAGCCTTGACATCTGTCCTGCACAGGGTTGGTCTCTGTGTCTAGAGTCACTGTTTACATTGATTGGGCCCTGGGTGGTACGTGAGATGCTGGGAGAACTCAGATTCTTTTCTGGACACCTAACTCGACATACCAAGTGTTGGAGCAGCAGGACTGTGGTTCTCTTCTATTCTCAGAGTAGGCTTTAGTCTTTGCTTCTCTTTACCATCAGGAGACCAAGGAGTAAAAGGAAAGCATAGTTAAAAAGAAAACAACAACAAAAATCTCCCAAAGCATCGTGCTCTGCCCTTGCAATAAGAACCAGACAGCACGTGTTCCATGGGAGTCCATTTCAAGCATGACAGTGCTCATGGCGGTGTCTGTCACAGAGGCCCTGGAAGCTAGGAGAGTTCAGGCCTGAGCTGGGAAAGTAGGTTAAAAGCACCCCAGGGTGGTGTAACAAGGAGTCATGTGCTTTTCCTACCTTATGTTCCTGAACTTGGCTGCTTTGATGCTTCTAGGTACTTTCTTCTTTCCCCAGGTTTTCTGTCTTTTTCTTCCCTTTATTACTAGTGTTTTTAATTCCCAAAGCAAAACATGTTCAATGTAGAAAAGTCAGAGACTACAGAAAAATCACACATACGGTTGTGTATACAGTGAGAATCCTCCTCACCATCCTATTTCCACTTCCCTTCTTTTGGTGTGCATTTACCTTTTTCTAGGTTCAAATAAATGTATATATTATATACAAATATTAGTTTTGTTTTTTTTTTTTTTTCCTGTGAGACAGAGTCTGTCACCCAGGCTGGAGTGCAGTGGCACAATCTTGGCTCACTGCAACCTCTGCCTCCCAGATTCAAGTGATTCTCCCACCTCAGCCTCCCAAGTAGCTGGAACTACAGGTGCCTGCCAACATGCCCGGCTAATTGTTGTATTTTTACTAGAGACAGGGTTTCACCATGGTGGCTAGGCTGGTCTCAAACTCCTGACCTCAAGTGATCCGCCTGCCTCTGCCTCCCAAAGTGTTGGGATTACAAGTGTGAGCCACTGCGCCCGGCCGCTTTCTTTTCTTAAATAAAAATGGTACCATATAATGTATTTTTCCTTTTGTATTTGTGATAGTTCTGACTCCTCATTCTCTCTCCTCTTTCCTCAGGGATCCGGTGTGATTAAAGCTGGTTTTGCTGGTGATCAGATTCCCAAATACTGCTTTCCAAACTAGTAAGTCATTCTGTAGCTTAGACGTTTTGGAGGCTCATCAGCTTTGTTACAGGCCCAGCCCTATAAGGGACAGGAGCCGGGTTTGGAGTCAACAAAGGAAAACAGTTGTCTACATGGTACAATTTGAGAGACACAGATAAGAGGCCTCTTTTTTAAAATCCAATTTTATCTGATGCTAACAAATTTTATCATTGGTAACTTATTGCTTTGGAGGATTGCCTCTTGGTGGAGCCCTCCTTTTAAAATTCTCCTATCACCCAGGCTGGGGATTAACATTTAACCCATCTACCATCTTTTTTTTTTTTTTTTTTTTTTTTTTTTTGAGACGGAGTCTCGCTGTGTTGCCCAGGCTGGAGTGCAGTGGTGTGATCTTGGCTTACTGCAAGCTCCGCCTCCCGGGTTCACACCATTCTGCCTCAGCCTCCCGAGTAGCTGGGACTACAGGTGCCCGCCACCGTGCCTGGCTAATTTTTTTGTATTTTTAGTAGAGATGGGATTTCACCGTATTAGCCAGGATGGTCTTGATCTCCTGACCTCATGGTCTGCCTGCCTCGGCCTCCCAAAGTGCTGGGATTACAGCCCTTCTACCATCTTAATGAGGAGTTTCTCAGAACTTTCCTAAGATAGAGAGACTGCAGGCAGGAGAAGAGCACAGAGGCTTACAGGAAGGGCTTAAAGGGGGAGGGAAAGGAAGAGGCTATCTGTCCGATCTATAGCATCACAGTTTTTTTTGTTTTCTGAGACGGAGTCTCATTCTGTAGCCCAGGCTGGAGTGCAGTGGCGCAATCTCGGCTCA
Organism: Pan troglodytes; assembly: GCF_028858775.2. Classification (NCBI taxonomy): domain Eukaryota; kingdom Metazoa; phylum Chordata; class Mammalia; order Primates; family Hominidae; genus Pan; species Pan troglodytes. Next base: position 114,593,370 of record NC_072406.2, on the reverse strand, counting down.
CTGCAACTCCTGCCTTGCAGGTTCAAGCGATTCTCGTGCCTCAGCCTCCCAAGTAGCTGGGATTATAGGCATGTGCCATCACACCCAGCTAATGTTTGTATTTTTAGTAGAGATGGGGTTTCACCATGTTGGCCAGGCTGGTCTCAAACTCTTGACCTCAAATGATCCACCTGCCTCAGCCTCCCAAAGTGCTGGGATTATAGGCGTGAGCCACCGAGCCCAGCCCAGCATCAGTTTTACTTAGAGGTCCTGGGAAGGGGACTAAGGACACTAAAATGTTTTGAGTTAATCACTCCTTTAGAAATTCTCATTTCCTCATCTTTCTTGGTCTGTTCATACACTGCAGAAAGAGAAGAACTAGAGGTATTGAATACTCTAAAAATTTGTTTTCATAATTTATAATAAATATAAAATATGAAATAATATATAAATAATACATGTTCATTTTAGAAATTGTGGAAAATACAGAAAAGTATAAAGAAGAAAATCAAAATCAACTGTGACTTCACTCCTCGAAGATAATCTCAGTAGAATTTGAGTGTGTATGTACATCTATACATCCTTCCTGTGTTCTGTCATGAAATGAAAAATGATGGTCCTCCTCACTGTCTTTTCTAGTGTGGGCCGACCCAAGCACGTTCGTGTCATGGCAGGAGCCCTTGAAGGCGACATCTTCATTGGCCCCAAAGCTGAGGTAATTCCCAGGCCTACAGAACAAGCCTTAAGCCAGCAGAGGACCTTCATTATTCACCACATGGAACATGTCCTAACATTTGGACATACCCATAAGTAAAAGGGGCAACTTTCTCTGAAAATCTCCTTTTTGATTCTCTCATCCTAGGCTTAGGTGGTTTATTTTTCCCCGGAACAGCCTGTGGTCTTGGAGAAGAAAATACCTGGGACCTCACTTTGGGACACACTGAGACCAGTCTAGGAAACAGGGCTGTTGTCTTCTGCATCCTGTCACTGCCTTGTCAGTGATCAAATTTACTGTGTTTATTATTTTTTTCACAAAAAATATTCAGTGGGGAGATCCTGGCTGGGGTACCCTAGGGATGAGTTAATTCACACAGCTTTGTCAGAGCCCTCATGCAGCCTCTTGTAAGCAGATAGCAGAATCGCTGTTGCCATCCTTGGCTTCAAGTGCTGAGGCCCAGAGGTGGGAGCCAGGAGATTGTGTCCTGGAACCAGGCAATGAGGAAGATGCCTCCTGCCACTTGCCCTAGAGGCACCTGAGGGGCCATGGAAATGCAGAAGCCCCTGCTTTGCCGGCTCCTCGGGAATGAGGGCAGTTTGCAGCAAACAGTATTTAGCCTTGGAGAATGAGTGCCCACCCTTAGCCCTGGGCAAGGACAGCAGGGTGGGAGCTCAGGAAGCTGAGGCTTCTTTGCAAGGGATTCAGCTTGCACTGCTTAGTCTTGGGAGAGCAGGGTCCTGGGTGGAGCCTGACTGCAGTCGTAAGTCCTGTTCTCTTTTCCCAGGAGCACCGAGGGCTGCTTTCAATCCGCTATCCCATGGAGCATGGCATCGTCAAGGATTGGAACGACATGGAACGCATTTGGCAATATGTCTATTCTAAGGACCAGCTGCAGACTTTCTCAGAGGAGGTGAGGATCCTGTGTGTAGGGCACTCCTGTAGGGTATGCAAAGCTGTGTCAAACTCCTACCCTAGAGATGATGAGGAGGACGATGATCACTGCCAAGAGTGCTGGAGCCATTTGATTTTCAGGCATATTCAGATTTAATCTTAACACCATTCCTATGAGATATAGGTAGTATTATCTCATTTTACAAACAAGGGAACAAGTTCAGAAAAGCCAAGTCGTGGCCGGGCGCGGTGGCTCACACCTGTAATCCCAGCACTTTGGGAGGCCGAGGCAGGTGGATCACGAGGTCAGGAGATCGAGACCATCCTGGCTAACACGGTGAAACCTTGTCTCCACTAAAAATACAAAAAATTCTCCGGGCGTGGTGGCGGGCGCCTGTAGTCCCAGCTACTCCGGAGGCTGAGGCAGGAGAATGGCGTGAGCCCAGGAGGCGGAACTTGCAGCGAGCCGAGATTGTGCCACTGCACTTCAGCCTGGGTGACAGAGTGAGACTCCGTCTCAAAAAAAAAAAAAAGAAAAGCCAAGTGGTATTTCCAAGGTCACCAAGTGAACAAAGGGTAGAGATGGAATTCAAACCTATGTCTTTTAGAATTCAAAGCCTGTGCTCATTAACTTCTTTCACCCAGACTGGAGTGCAATAGCTCACTGCAGCCTCGACCTCCTGGGCTCAAGTAATCCTCCCATCTCAGCACCCCCCCCCCCCATGCCCGGCTAATTGTGTGTGTGTGTGTGTGGTGGGGTTTTGCTCTTGTTGGCCAGGCTGGAGTGCAATGGCGTGATCTAGGCTCACTGCAACCTCTGCCTCCCGGATTCAAATGATTCTCCTGCCTCAGCTTCCCAAGTAGCTGGGATTACAGCATGAGCCATGGCACCTGGCAAATTTTGTATTTTTTGTAGAGACAAGGTTTTGCCATGTTTCTCAGGCTGGTCTCGAACTCCTGGGTTCAGGCAATCTATCCGCCTCCACCTCTCAAAGTGCTGGGATTACAGGCGTGAGCCACCTTGTGCAGCCTGTGCTTATTAACTTGTAAGGAAGTAACTCTCCATTCAAAAATGTAAAGGGAGGCTGGTCACTGTGGGTCATGCCTGTAATCCCAGCACTTCGGGTGGATCTCTTGAGCTCAGGAGTTTGAGACCAAGTTGGGCAGCATGGCGAAACACCACCTCTACTAAAAATATGAAAAAATAAATAGCCGGGTACAGTGGTGCGTGCCTGTAGTCCCAGCTACTTGAAATGATGAGGTGGGAGGACTGCTTGAGCCTGGGGGCATCGAGGTTGCAGTAAGCCAAGATCGCACCACTGAACTCGCAGCCTGGTGACAGAGTGAGACCCTGTCTCAAAAAAAAAAAAAAGAAAGAAAGAAAATGCAGAGAGGTGCAGACTAGGTGTATCAATTTCCAGGTGCAGGTGGGATGTTTTCAGTTTTGGTTTTTTTTGTTTGTTTGCTTTTTTGAGATGGAGTTTCGCTCTTGTGGCCTAGGCTAGAGTGCAATGGCGCAATCTCGGCTCACCGCAACCTCTGCCTCCCAGGTTCAAGCGATTCTCCTGCCTCAGCCTTCCTGAGTAGCTGGGATTACAGGCATGCACCACCACCAAGCCCGGCTAATTTTGTATTTTTAGTAGAGACGGGGTTTCTCCATGTTGGTCAGGCTGGTCTCGAACTCCCGACCTCAGATGATCCGCACGCCTCAGCCTCCCAAGGTGCTGGGATTACAGGTGTGAGCCACCATGCCCGGCTGTTTTCAGACAGTTTTTTTAAAGCAGTGGTCCCCAACCTTTTTGGCACCAGGGACTAGTTTCTTGGAAGACAGTTTTTCCATGGGGGTCGGGGTTTGGGGTGGCCAGATAGTTTCAGGATGAAGCTGTTCCACCTCTGATCATCAGGCATTCAATTCTCATAAGGAGTGCCCAACCTAGATCCCTCACATGCTCAGTTCACAGTAGGGTTCACACTCCTATGAGAATCTAGTGCCTCGGATGATCTGATGGGAGGTGGAGCTCAGACAATAATGCTCGCTTACCTGCCATTCACCTCCTGCTGTGCGGCCTGGTTCCTAACAGGTCACAGACTGGAACTGGTCTGCGGCAGGAATTTAGAGTTTCACAAAATCTTCTTGACAGTTGGAGATACACAGTAGACACAGGGGCCTGTATAACAATCTTGGAGGACAAGGAGGGGAGTTGGGGGGCACAGCTGAGGACAGAATGAAATTTTAAAGTGGGCATTAACTTGAAAAGTTGAGAAAACTACTTGGGCAGGGATAGTTGACAGGCACAGCTTGCCTTTTTTTGGAGGGAGGCTGACTGAAGTCCCCGGGCTCTCAAACCAGCAAGGCAGGGTCTTCTCCCCTAAGACTAATGAAGATGGAAATCTGGCCTTGGCCTCATTGTCTCCCGGGCTCCTTTCACCAGCATCCTGTGCTCCTGACTGAGGCGCCTTTAAACCCACGAAAAAACCGAGAACGAGCTGCCGAAGTTTTCTTCGAGACCTTCAATGTGCCCGCTCTTTTCATCTCCATGCAAGCTGTACTCAGCCTGTGAGTAGCAGCTGGCTAGCCCGGCCCCTGCGGGGAAAGCAGTCCTTTGGCACAGCTGAGGCTGGCTCTCCTCTGGAATGGTTCAGAGTAACTTGAGCCCCCTCTGCTAGGGAAAGGTTAAAGATGGTGGGAAAGAGAGAGAGGCTTTTGCTGAAACTGAGCACTGAGGCTTCGTAGTTGAAAGCAAAGGAGGACATGTGGCTGCTATTGACCATATCCCAGTGTCAGGACTCCTAGTGGGTTTGGTCCCCAAGGCCTTGGCTGGGCCTGCCGAGGCAGCCACATGCTGCAGCAGCTCTTCCCGGAGGCCCCCGTAATGTGTCCACTTATTATTCAGCACTTACTGTGGCCAGCTGCTCTGCCAGGCTGTGAGACAACCATGATCCGAATGCCACCACAGTCCTTGTTCCCATCCCCCATGGCTCCTGTCACACTCCTACCCCACCTCACACCAGAGTGAGGTCTACGGCAGAGATTATCCACAAGTGACCTACACGTGGGATTTATTTGACCCCATTAACAAACTGTGAGCCAGCATTTAAAAATCAAGAGGTGTCCCATCAAAACCCAAATTTTTGGCTTCTCTGAAAAAAATGGGAAGATCTGGGAATGTCGGGCACACATTCCCACAGGGCAAAAATCAGCTGGAGCTGAAGAGCGGCTGCCACTTGAGATGGGGCTGGCAAGCCCACCCTCCCCACAGCGTGTCCATGCTCTGTTGGCCTCTCCGCACTGAAGCAGGGGGTCAGTTGCCTCACTTGCCTTTTTTTGGAGGGAGGCTGACAAAGGTCCCCGGGCTCTCAAACCAGTAAAGCGGGGTCTTCTCCTGCCTTTGTTTTTTATGGAAGTGAAAAATATTCTTATTTTTCTTTACTCTTACTTTTCCTGCCTGGCCCCTGTTGACATTTGAGGGTTTTTGCCTTTTGTCTAGAGAGTTAAAACTGGCCCCTAGGCTGGGTCTCTGAAGCAGCTGAAGGCCAGGCCATCTCAGACAGGAAGGCCTGCTCTTCTGGGTACGGGGAGGGAACTTGGAGAAGATCAGCTCCTTCCATTCAGGTATTTCATGGCTTGCTCCAACACCCGGGCTTCCTTAGTACCCAGTCCATTCTACAGACCCTGGAGAGAGGCAGGCCCAAGCTTTAGTTTAGCTGACATTGAACCCTAAATAAAGAAGTATATTTCTTCCCAGCGTGAGGAGGCAGTGCTGAGTGACGGTTTGCCCCTTTGCTTCAGTTATGCTACAGGCAGGACCACAGGGGTGGTGCTGGATTCTGGGGATGGAGTCACCCATGCTGTGCCCATCTATGAGGGCTTTGCCATGCCCCACTCCATCATGCGCATCGACATCGCGGGCCGGGACGTCTCTCGCTTCCTGCGCCTCTACCTGCGTAAGGAGGGCTACGACTTCCACTCATCCTCTGAGTTTGAGATTGTCAAGGCCATAAAAGAAGTAAGTGCTGCCCCCTGGGCCTAGGGATGGAGTGGGGGTTGGGAGCATAGCACCCAGGACCTTGGTGACCTGCCAGTGAAGCCAGGCAAAGCACCTGCCTGGGGGTCCCTGGTGAGGCCTTGCTCTTCCCAGCCAGGTCTCCCCTACGTCACACTGACAGATTCGCCTTCCTGACGTGCTGCCATCTTGTTGGGGGAAAGGGAGCTGCTTCCATTTCTTCAGTTGGGTGTTGGCTACATAGGGGCTCAGTATGTTTTTTATACCTTATATGCAAATTACATAGGGTTTGGTTTTGTTTCATTTTGTTTTGTTTCTGAGATGGAGTCTCGCTTTGTCGCCCAGGCTGCAGTGCAATGGTGTGATCTCGGCTCACTGTAACCTCTGCCTCCCGGGTTCAAGCAATCACTTGAATCCTGCCTCAGCCTCCCAAGTAGCTGGGATTATAGGTGCCTGCCACCACACCCCACTAATTTTTGTATTTTTAGCAGAGACATGGTTTCACCATGTTGATCAGGCTGGTCTCAAACTCCTGACCACAAGTGATCTGCCCGCCTCAGCCTCCCAAAGTGCTAGAATTGCAGCATGAGCTACCGCGCCCACTCCTGGTTTTTTTATTTTTATTTTTTTAACATCCTTGAAGAAGTCATAATACATTTAAAACATTTGTCTTTGTAAGTAAACTGAAACCTCCTGCCACCTGTGGCTATAGGGAAAACTCGAGCTGGGTAGGACCAGAACCATATGAGTGGTAGAAGGAGAAAGATGCCTGGGCCTGGGCTGAACTTAGGTTGTGGTCTCAGACCTAGGATCCAGGGGCCAAGTTTCCAAGCTTGCCCATCAGGAAGGTGGAGCGGTTAAGAACTCATATGCTAAATGCCACCCAGTGAAGGCCAACAGAGACCTCACTGCCCCTGCTTCTGGGCAGCATCTATAGTGACCATTGGGGCCATCACAACGTTTAGACAGGTTTGTGCAGCAGCACATTCCTCCCCTGGGCCTTTGACTGGATGTGCACCAGATTTCCTGCCAGCCTGACTGTCTTGCTTGGATCTGCAGAGAGCCTGTTACCTATCCATAAACCCCCAAAAGGATGAGACGCTAGAGACAGAGAAAGCTCAGTACTACCTGCCTGATGGCAGCACCATTGAGGTAGGTGGCCTGCCTTCTTTCTTCGGTCCCCTTAGGTCCACAAAAGCTCTGGGCCCAACCAGAATTCTCCATCAGGGTCTGGAGTCTGGCAGGCCAGTCCCTTTACACCAAGCTTGTCCAACCCCTGGCCCATGGGCTGCACGTGGCCCAGGATGGCTTTCAGTAAGGCCCAACACAAAGTCGTAAACTTTCTTAAAACATTATGAGATTCTTTTGCAGTTTTTTTTTTTTTTAGCTCAGCAGCTGTCATTAGTGTTAGTGTATATTATGTGTGGCCCAAGACAATTCTTCTTCCAATGTGGCCCAGGGAAGCCAAAAGATTGGACACCCCAGCCTTACACCCTCTCTCTGGAGCAGCAGAGCTCCTGAGCATGAGTGGCCCTGTCTCCTGCAGAGGAGGCAGCCAGAACTTTGCTCCCTCCCGCTAGAGGGGAGGAAGCTCCTAAGGGATTGTCCCACATCAGTATGAGATTAGGAAGTGGGATGGTTAGTGCCATCCTTCACCACACCTAGGTGCAGTGTAGGGTGAGTTACCACTCCCTTGAACCCCCATTGCTAGGAAGACGTTTCCATGAGCAAATAAATCCATGTACTGATGCCAAAGACCTCTTGGCTGGAAAATGCCAGAGCGAGAAGGAAATATAGGAGCCTCCCCTCACTAGTTTCCAGGAGGCCTATCTTTGTTCCTTTAAGCCCTTGACATGTAGAGTCTGTCTTGAGCCTGGCCTTCATAGCCACCCAGTTACTAAGTGACGTGCAGAGGGGCGTCTTCCATTCCCACTCCCAAAGGGACCTTGGTCCCAGCTCCGACCTCTTCAGCTGGCCCTACTACCTGCAGATTGGTCCTTCCCGATTCCGGGCCCCTGAGTTGCTCTTCAGGCCAGATTTGATTGGAGAGGAGAGTGAAGGCATCCACGAGGTCCTGGTGTTCGCCATTCAGAAGTCAGACATGGACCTGCGGCGCACGCTTTTCTCCAACATTGTCCTCTCAGGAGGCTCTACCCTGTTCAAAGGTTTGTCTCTTCTCTTGGAGCCCTTCCCCTGGAAGTGTTCAGCTCCTGCTGGCTCCAGGCACCCTGAGAATTGACTTGAAGTTCTCCTCTTTGTCCATTCAGGTTTTGGTGACAGGCTCCTGAGTGAAGTGAAGAAACTAGCTCCAAAAGATGTGAAGATCAGGGTAGGAGCATGGTGGGGCCTGGCCTGGGTGGAACTAGGCTTCCATGGACAGAGTGCCACCTGGCGTAGCTTCCCTCTAGCTTTGCCCAAGCTCTTCAAGCAGCCGTGGCTCTACAAGCAGCGCCAGGTTCCCAGCCTGTACACTGACCCTGAGGTCTAGGTCAGCCACAGGGAGGCTGAGTTCTCATTCTCCCTCTTCACACCAAAGGCAGGCAGTTCTAATACCCAGATGAGGCAGGGTACTAGGTAGAGGGCCCCCTGCGTGATCTTTCAGGGAAACTATAATCTTAAGAGGAGACTGACTTACTGTTGCTGTGCCCCCTGCCCAGGTGGCTCCCCTGTCACACAGTCTGACACCTTAGTGATAGGTGAAGGAGGTTGGCTGTCTGAGGAGAGCGGGGATCCTAAAGGAAGGAGTACAGTTCTTGCCATGGAGTCTGCTTCTCCCTGCCCCCCCCAATAGTCCCAGCTTCCCTGGGACCTGTGGGGACTGGAAACCTGCTTCCCCAGATGAGTGGCAGGCTGGCCACAGTGCCCTCCAGAGAGGCCAGAGCTTCAGGCTTGTGTAAAATGTATCCCCTGCCATGGGCAGAAAGAGGAGCATTGTAGGGAAAGGGAGCGGGAGGGCTGGAAGTCTCAGATTCCTCTTTCCCCCACCTTTGCAGATATCTGCACCTCAGGAGAGACTGTATTCCACGTGGATTGGGTGAGTAGCTCTTCCAGGAGTAAGAACAGAACAGGAAGTGATGGCACTGATAACCCCTCAGCACCCTCTAAAGAAAAGCCTGATTTGGTTTGGCCCCAGGGGACTGGTAGGCTCCACACACAGCCACTTCTCTCTCACACGGTTCCTCTGGGTTTCCTCCCTCCAGGGGCTCCATCCTTGCCTCCCTGGACACCTTTAAGAAGATGTGGGTCTCCAAAAAGGAATATGAGGAAGACGGTGCCCGATCCATCCACAGAAAAACCTTCTAATGTCGGGACATCATCTTCACCTCTCTCTGAAGTTAACTCCACTTTAAAACTCGCTTTCTTGAGTCGGAGTGTTTGCGAGGAACTGCCTGTGTGTGAGTGCGTGTGTGGATATGAGTGTGTGCGCACATGCGAGTGCCGTGTGGCCCTGGGACCCTGGGCCCAGAAAGGACGATGAACTACCCGCAGTGGTGATGGCCTGAGGCCTGGGGTTGACCACTAACTGGCTCCTGACAGGGAAGAGCGCTGGCAGAGGCTGTGCTCCCTCCTCAGGTGGCCTCTGGCTGGCTGTGGGGGACTCCGTTTACTACCACAGGGAGACAGAGGGAGGTAAGCCATCCCCCGGGAGACCTTGCTGCTGACCATCCTAGGCTGGGCTGGCCCCACCCTCACCCCCACCCCCAGGGTGCCCTGAGGCCCCAGGCAGCTGCTGCCTCCACTATCAATGCCTCCTGACTGCACACTGAGGACTGGGACTGGGGTTGAGTTCTGTCTGGTTTTGTTGCCATTTTGGTTTGGGAGGCTGGAAAAGCACCCCAAGAGCTATTACAGAGACTGGAGTCAGGAGAGAGCAGGAGGCCCTCATGTTCACCAGGGAACAGGACCACACCGGCTACTGGAGGAGGGCAGGAGCAGTCCTCCCTCTGAATGGCTGCAGAGTTAATGTTCCCAGCCCAGTCCCCTTTCGGGGGCCTTGGGAGAGTTTAAGGCACCTGCTGGTTCCAGGACCTCGCTTTCCATCTGTTCTTGTTGCAATGCCATCTTCAAACCGTTTTATTTATTGAAGTGTTTGTTCAGTTAGGGGCTGGAGAGAGGGAGCTTGCTGCCTCCTGCCTTGCTACACTAATGTTTACAGCACCTAAGCTTAGCCTCCAGGGCCCCACCTCTCCCAGCTGATGGTGAGCTGACAGTGTCCACAGGTTGCAGGACCATTTGAGATTGGAAGCTACACTCAAAGATACTCCCACCAGGCTCTTTCTCCCTTTTCCTCTTGCTCACTGCCCTGGAATCAACAGGCTGGTTGCTGGTTAGATTTTATGAAACAGGAGGTAAAATTTTTCTTTGGCAGAGGCCCCTAAGCAAGGGAGGGGTGTTGGAGAGCCAGTGCCCTTAAGACTGGAGAAAGCTGCAATTTACCAAGTTGCCTTTTGCCACTGTAGCTGACCAGGGGACTAGGTTGTAGAGGGTGGGAAGGCCCCCTCTGGGCTGATCTTGTGCCATTCTTGACCTTGGACCTGCTTGGTTAAGGAGGGAGTGGGCCAGACCAGAGTGCCAGGAGCTAATGGAGCCAGGCCTGACTCCTAGGAGTGGTCCAAAGGCCTTCAGCCTAGATGGTGCAAAGCTGGGGCCAGCCTGTCTTCACCGGCACCCTCACCTGTGACACCAAGACCCACCCCAATCCCAGACTTCACACAGTATTCTCCCCCACGCCGTCCTATGACCAAAGGCCCCTGCCAGGTGTGGGCCACAGCAGCAGGTATGTGTGAAAGCAACGTAGCGCCCCGCGGACTGCAGTGCGCTTAACCAACTCACCTCCCTTCTCTTAGCCCAAGCCTGTCCCTCGCACAGCCTCGCACAAACCACATTGCCTGGTGGGGCCCAGTGTACTGAAATAAAGTCGTTCCGATAGACACATCAGCTGGGCCTCTATCTGTCTGTCACCAGGGCCAAGTGGAAAGAGGAAGAGCAGCAGGCCCTGAATCTGAGGTGGTGACTGGGCCTGATCCATCCTCTAGAGGGCATCATTGCACCAGCCAGCCTTGTCCAGGGCATAGCCCAAGTCCCAGCCTGTCAGGTGGATGCAGAGAAAAGGGTGATCACACCACAGCCTAAGTTCAAGAACAGAAGGTCCCACTCCTGTGTACACTGTAGCCCATGGGTGAGACTCAACTCCAGATGACAGGAGCAGCTCTCAACATCCCTGAAATCAAAGATTCTCAAAACTGTCAAGTGAATAAGAAGGCCAGGAGCTTGGCTGGGCACGGTGGCTCACGCCACACCTGTAATCCCAGCATTTTGGGAGGCCAAGGCAAGTGGATCACAAGGTCAGGAGTTCAAGACCAGCCTGGCCAAGATGGTGAGATCCCGTCTCTACTAAAAACTACAAAAATTAGCCGGGCATGGTGGCAGGCGCCTGTAATCCCAGCTACTCAGGAGGCTGAGGCAGGAGAATCGCTTGAACCCAGGCAGTAGAGGTTGCAGTGAGCTGAGATCGCACCAGCCTGGGCGACAGAGTAAGACTGTCTCAAAAAAAAAAAAAAAAAAGAAGGCCAGGAGCTTATTACAGTGCAGTTTCCAGGGCCCATACTCAGATATCCTGATTAATCACTTCTCCGTTTAAAACCTGCACTTGGGAGGAAAATTGCCAGGTCTTTGCCAAATGGTAACTATTTAATCTTCCCAATAACCTTACAAAATATATGTGCTTTTGTTGTCCATTTTACAGATAAGGATTTGGAGCCACAGAAAGATTAAGCAATTTTCCAAAGTTCTGCCTTTTTTTTTTTTTTTTTTTTTGAGATCATGTCTCACTTTGTCACCAGGCTAGAGTACAGAGGCACAATCTCAATCTCCGCTCACTGCAACCTCTGCCTCCTGGGTTCAAGCAATTCTCCTGCCTCAGCCTCCCAAGTATCTGGGATTACAGGTGCCTGCCACTGTGCCCAGCTAATTTTCATATTTTTAATATGACCATGTTGGCCAAGCTGGTCTCAAACTTCTGACCTCAGGTGATCTGCCTGCCTCGGCCTCCCAAAGTGCTGGGATTACAGGTGTGAGCCACCGTGCCCAGTGCTGGCCTTTCTTAATCCCGAATGTAAACCCAGGCCATAGAACCTACAGCCTACATTTTTAATCACCATGCAGCCTGTAAAAAACCATTGGCCTAGAGCAGTGGTTCCCAATTGGAACCAATTTTGCCTCCCAGGACACATCTGGCAATGCCTGGAGATATATTTGTTTGTCGCAACTGGTGTGTATGTGGGGTGGGGTGGGGGGTGCTAAATGTCTACAACAGAGAACAATCTGGCCCCAAATATCTCCAGTGCTAGTGCCAAGGTTGAGAAATTGTGGCTGAGAGTCATGGTTTTCAGTGCCAGCTGCATGATAAAATCACCTACAGAGATGTTCAAAATCCTACTGCCCAGGCCATACCCCAGACACATTAAGTCAGAATCCCAAGAAATGGAATTGAGATGTCAGTATTTTTTAAGTTCCCCAGGGGACCCCAAGGCTGAGAACCTCGGGCCTAAAAGAGGCTCCTCTCTCTTTGACTACCATGTCCAGCAGTGATACATGGAAAATGCACTGAGGCCTAATGGTCATTTTGGGCCCGAGTGCCTATGCAGTTACCAATCTATGTTTTTCTCCCTGGCACCTTGGTAACCCACCAAGGTGGGTTTTTTTTTTTCTTTGAGATGGAGTCTCATTCTGTCGCCCAGGTTGGAATGCATGCAGTGGCGCGATCAATGCAACCTCCTCCTCCTGGGTTCAAGCGATTCTCCTGCCCCAGCCTCCCAAGTAGCTGGGATTACAGGCACACACCACTACACCTGGCTAATTTTTGTATTTTTAGTAGAGATGGGGTTTTGCCATGTTGGCCCAGGCTGGTCTCAAACTCCAGACCTCAGGTGATCCACCCACCTCGGCTTCCCAAAGTGCTGGGATTACAGGCGTGAGCCACTGCGCCCGGCCTACCTACCACTCTTATTCAGAAAAATGCTCTCGGGGGCTTTTTCTAGTCAGTAAGGAATCCTGGTTCTCAACCCCAGCAACCCACCACTCACTCACACAGCACAGACTTGAGGAAAAAGAATGGCTGACTTTAATCAGTCTATAAGGAAATAAACATCTTTAGAGGCCGTGTGGGGGTGGGGGAGCCCTGCAGCAGAGGAGGCATGCCACTTCAAGCACAGCTGAAGCAGAGAAACCTCTCAGAGAAACCACTAGAAGGGTGGACCGAGGGGGAGGTGGGACTTACAGTCAGCTTTCCCTGACTGGGCAAAAGGGAGCAGTTGCAGTATTAAAAGTGGTTCCTGAGTCCACCACAGCGGCCAGCTCCGGTCAGGCAGCGGGATGGGCTCCCACGCCCCATGGCAGGTCCGTGTGCACCACAGGGCAGCCCCCTCCCTTCTTGGTCCTCTTCTATCCTCCTGCCTTACAAGAGAAGCACGTCCCTGAGCACATATGGCCCAGCCCTTGCCCAAGCTGAGCCAGACAGGTAAGCAGAGACTTTCACTGCAGTGATGCTTCTGGCTCAGCCCCAGGAGCTACCCGCTGCCATGTCTTCCAGGCTGCACTAGAGGAAGGCAGTGGAGCAGGATGCTGGTAAAACTAGCTCCTGGCCGAGTGCGGTGGCTCATGCCTGTATTCCCAGCACTTTGGGAGACCAAGGCAGGCAGATCACTTGAGGTCAGGAGTTCGAGACCAGCCTGGCCAATGTGGTGAAACCCTGTCTCTACTAAATAATACAAAAATTAGGTTGGCCACAGTGGCTCACGCCTGTAATCCCAGCACTCTGGGAGGCCGAGGCGGGCTGATCACCTAAGGTCAGGGGTTTGAGACTAGCCTGGCCAACATGATGAAACCCTGTCTCTATTAAAAATACAAAAAGTAGCCGGGCATGGTGGCACGCTCCTATAATCCCAGCTACTCGGGAGGCTGAGGCAGGATAATTGCTTGAACCCGGGTGGTGGTTTCAGTGAGCCCAGATTGCACCACTGCAACAGATCCATTTTTTTGGGCAACATCTCCAAAAAAAAAAAAAAAACCTATGAAATCCTTAAAAAAAAAAAAAAAAAAAAACTGGCTCCTTCCCCAGGCTGCCAGCAGCATCCTCAGTGGGGTGACCTTGCCACAGCTCTCACACCATCTTAACATCCAGGGTTTGGGCCTGTGACAGGTTCTGGCGCTGGGCCTTGACCATGTGCAGGCGTCTCCCATGCAGCGTGAACTGGGACCAGGTGAAGAGCTGCAGCAGAGCACAGGTGATGGGCACCAGCACCAGCAGGTAGAAGCAGCCCTGGCGGAGCGTCGGGGCCTGTGCAGGGGCTGGAGCTGGGGGCTCTGGCCAGGGATGGGCACTCCCCACAGGGGTTATGAGGGACTGCTGGAAGAGGTCATGACCTAGGACAAGAGAGCACAGGAAGACCATGGTCAGCCCACTGTCCTCCAAGCCTTGGTGCCCTCCAAGTCTATGGTGTGACATCTCAGACACCACATGGACGTGTCCAGACCACAACTCCTGATTCCTCCAAACCCACTCCTCTCCTACTCTTCCCATCTCAGTGACGGGCACCACCATCCACCCAATAACTCAGGCCCAAAACCTCAAAGTCCTCCTCAGTTCCCTGGTTGGTTTCACGCCATCACTCCCCAACACCCAATCCTTCATCTCCCCCCAACTCCAAAACGTATCCCACCTGCCACCACCCTGGCCCAAGTCTCCACGGCCTCTGCCAGTCTCCCAAAGATCTCCCTGCTGTCCCCATTCTGGCCTCCCTATGATCTGCTGTCCATATGGCAGCCAGAGTGAACTTTTTTTTTTTTGGAAAGAGGGAGTCTCGCTCTGTCACCTAGGCTGGAGTGAAGTAGCACGATCTCCACTCACTGCAACCTCAGCCTCCCAGTTTCAAGCGATTCTCCTGCCTCAGCTTCCCAAATAGCTGGGGCTACAGGCACGCGCCACCACACCCAGCTAATTTTTGTATTTTTTAGTAGAGGCGGGGGTTTCACTATATGTTGACCAAGCTGGTCTCAAACTCCTGACCTCAGGTGATCTGCCCTCCTCAGCCTCCCAAAGTGCTGGGATTACAGGTGTGAGCCACCTCACCCAGCCCAGAGTGAATTTTGTTAAAAAGTCAATCACACCACGTCACTTCCCTGTTTAAAACCCTCCCTGGCCGGGCGTGGTGGCTCATGCCTGTAATCCCAGCACTTTGGGAGGCCGAGGTGGGTGGATCACCTGAGCTCAGGAGTTTGAGACCAGCCTGGGCAACCTGGCAAAACCCCATCTCTACATAAAATACAAAAAGTTACCCAGGCATGGTGGCATACGCCTGTGGTCCCAACTACTTGGGAGGCTAGGTGGCAGGCTCACTTGAACCTGGGAGGTCGAGGCTGCAGTGAGCCAAGATCGTGCCACTGCACTCCAGCCTGGGTGACAGGGAGACCCTATCTCAAAAAGTAAATAAATAAATAAATAAAAATAAAACCCTCCAACAGCTTGCTTCCAACACTGCCCTGATCAACAAAGTCCTCTTCGCTTTTCCAGCCACATTTCCTAATCACCCCTGACACCCTGGGCCTTTGCGCCTGCTGTTCCCTCTGCCTGCGATTCACTGAGACCTTTTCTAGACAAATCCTTGCCATTCAGCTCACATCCTGAGGGGCACCTTCTCGGAGAGGCCTTCCCTGATAATACTACATAGCTTCTTGGTCACGCCATCTCACATCACCTTAATTTCACCATAACACTATTACTACCTGATAATGTCTTGTTTGGATGTTTATTGCCAACCCCAGCCCACCCCTGACTAGAATACAAGCTCCGTGGTGGCAAAGACTTTGTCTATCTTATTCATGGTTAGCTCCCTGGCACCCACAGCAGGACCTGCAGAGAAGGGATTCCGTACATATTTGTTGAATGAATGAATAAATGAATGAACTAAGAAAGCATGGCGGAATCGGTGACCCAGTGACTCTAGCCATGTTGAGGGGACGCCAGTTGCCACCTTCTGTCACTGGACCCAGAGCCCAGGCTTGCCAGCCAGTGTGCCAGGTAAGCTGTGCCCCCTGGAGCCTTAAGAGCCCTTGCCTGCTACCAGGCCCTCACCTGTGTAGAAACAGAGCAGCCAGGTGCCCAGCAGCGGGGCAAAGGTCTGGCCTGGCTTGGTCACCAGGGCAACCATGCCAAAGAGGAGTGCCGAGGCTGCCTGCTTGCGGTGGTTCAGCACCAGGTCCTCGTCTACCAGGTCGGTGACCACCAAGGTCAGCAGCTTACAGGTGCCCTCAGTGAAGACGCGGTTGCTGCAGTAGAGGGAGAGAGCAGGCAGGAATGAAGGCATGGGATGGAGGTGTTGCGGGGAGCGTGGGCAGGGGCATACCTGGCAATGAAGAGGCACAACAGGCTGAGGTGGTCCGGGCCGGCCAACAACATGAGCAGGCTAAGTCCCAGCTTGAGCAGGAAGAGCCCCCGCACCACCGCGTAGACGCCCCAGCGCCGGCACAGGGACAGGAAGTAGAGGTTGTTGAGATGGGGAGCGACATAGGAGAGGCCTGGGGAGGAAGACGGGGAGCCACCTTGTCAAGGGCACTGCTGCAGTGCCAGTGAGCGCCATCAGCTTCACAGCCAACTGCATTCCTGTACACTAGCGATGCACTGGGCTCTGTGCTAAGAGCTT
This sequence comes from Pan troglodytes, assembly GCF_028858775.2. Classification (NCBI taxonomy): domain Eukaryota; kingdom Metazoa; phylum Chordata; class Mammalia; order Primates; family Hominidae; genus Pan; species Pan troglodytes. Next base: position 114,577,078 of record NC_072406.2, on the reverse strand, counting down.
CACTGTCTTAGTTCATCTTCACAGCCCCTTAAGGTGAGTACTATTATCATCCCCACTTTACGGATGAGAAAGAGAGGCCCAAAAAGATGAACTAACCCACCTGAGGCTGCCCACCAGATGAGCACAGAGTCAAGACTCACACCCAGGCCCATCAGATGATATTCCTCTGTGTTAACCAGCCACCGCACCCCCTCAGGGTGCCACCATCTCCAAGAGGACCGACACCAGCATAGCCTCCGCCCCCCTCAACACCCACCACACCCTGCCCCCCATGCCCACTGCACCCGGCAGCACTTGGTGTCTTAAAAAGATTGTCCCTGGCTGGGCGCAGTGGCTCACACCTGTAATCCCAGTACTTTGGGAGGCAGAGGCAGGTGGATCACTGGGTCGGGAAATGGAGACCATCCTGGCTAATACGGTGAAACCCCATCTCTACTAAAAATACAGGTCTCTCTCCTTCCAGCTTGCATGAAGCACCCAAGGTCCACACTCACCCAACAGGATGGAGCCCATGGAAAGGGAGATATGGTCGGACAACAGATGCTCCAGGAAGAGAGGGAAGAAGTTGCTGTTGAAGTGGCAGTGGAAGACCTGCAACCCGACAGGGATGGTGAGGAGGCTTCCAGGGGGAGGAGAGCTGACAAGGCCAGAAGCCAACAGGGGAACACACATCCCCCCCAACTCCCCATCCTCAGAGCAGCAAGAGCGAGAGCAGGCCTTTTTCCCCATGTCCCTAAACACAGAACATGCCAGAACACAACCTAAAACCACATTCCTGGTGCTATCTAACTTTGCTAAAAAGTTAGAAGCCACGGCAAAATAGTACTGGAGCAATTAAAAGCTTTTTCTTTTTAATTGAAAACACATTAGTGAGGCTGGGCACAGGGGCTCACACTTGTAATCCTAGCACCTTAGCACTTTGGGAGGCCAAGGCAGGCAGATCACTTAAGGCCAGGAGTTTGAGACCAGCATGGCCAACATGGCGAAACCCCGTCTCTACTAAAAATATAAAAAATTAGTCGGGTGTTGTGTTGCATGCCTATAATCCCAGCTACCCAGGAAGCTGAGGTGGGAGAATCATTTGAACCCAGGAGGCAGAGGTTGCAGTGAGCCTAGATCATGCCACTACACTCCAGCCTGGGCAACAAAGTGAGAAGAAAAAAAAAAAGAAAAGAAAACACATTACTGAAACAAATTTCATAACATGAAAACAGTTTATTTCTAAGTTCAGCTAGTTTATATACTACATGTTTTAGGTACAGCACTTAGCTCTTCTTTTTTTAGAGATGGAGCCTTTCTCTGCTGCCCAGGCTGGAGTGCAGTGGTGCAATCATAACTCATTGCAGCCTCGAACTCCTGGGCTCAAGCGGTCTTTCCACCTTGGCGTCCCGAAGTGCTGGGATTACAGGCGTGAGCCACTGCACCTGGCAGCGGTTGCTGTCTTAAAAAGATTGTTAGAGGGTCCCCAAAGGGGGCATCTCTGTCTCATATCCTCACTTTACAGGAGAGGACAGGGCTACCCAGAGAGCCTGAGACCTGCCTAAGATCACATAGGGAGGGAAAAGCTCAGAGGGAGCTAGAATCCAGGCCTCCTGACTACTCAACCTGCATTCCTGCCATCGAATTGCCCAGCAGACCTCCTGGGTGGCCCAGAACTCAGTTCCCAGCTCTTTTTTTTTTTTTTCTTTGAGAAGGAGTCTCACTCTGTTGCCCAGACTGGAGTATAGTGGTGCCATCTTAGCTCACTGCAACCTCCGCCTTCTGGGTTCAAGTGATTCTCCTGCCTCAGCCTCCCAAGTAGTTGGAATTACAGATATGCTGGAATTACACCACGCCCAGCTAATTTTTGTATTTTTATGGGGTTTCGCCATGTTAGCCAGGCTGGTCTCGAACCCCTGTCCTCAAGTGATCCACCCACCTCAGCCTCCCAAAGTGCTGGGACTACAGGCATGAGCCACCATGCGTGGCCGAGTTCCCAGCTCTTGAGGAGTCTGTCCCCTTGAGTGAAGTCCAGCCCAGCTGTAGAGGGGCCGGGAGCTGCTCCCCATACCTGCACCAGGTCCATGCTCACGAACCACAGGAAGTTCCGATGGCGTGCCAGCTGCCGGAGATACCGGCCCAAGGTGATGCTGTCCGCCTCCTCACTGCCCACAAGCAGCTCCTCTCCACACAGGCTATGGGGCAGAAGGTAGTGGAGAACTGCCTGGGGCTGGCCAGAGTTATCCCCCAACACATCCCAGGGCAGCCCCCATCAGCCGGGGACCCAGCACCGAAATCAGACTTAGAAGGTTGCTGGTGAGGACCTGAAGAGCCGGGGCTGGCCACTCACCCGCTATCCACAACCAGGCCTGAGCACCCTGGGTCCTTTCGGGCCGCCTCAACCCGCCGCCTCAGCAGCTGTGTGGCCCCCAGAAAGCCCAGCCCAGAGCTGACAGCCAGTGTCACACAGAAAGCGCGGAAGGAGGAGAAATCCTCCTTGTTCCAAAAGGCATAGGATGCAAAGACAGAGAGGGAGCCGGCCGCGCTGAAGAGGGAGCAGTAGAAGTTGAGGTGGGTGCGGTCGTGGGCTGAGAGGGCCAGGTCGGCCAGCAAGGCATGGTGGTGCAGGTCCACGAGCGTCAGGAAGCCATCATAGAGGCACAGGCACAGCAAGAACTGCAGGCCAGCTGGGGCCCAGGGCACCCAGAACGCCAGGAACGACAGCGCCAGCAGCGGCCCATGCCAGCCCAGGGCCTGCACCCGGGCCAGCACCACAGCCCTTGAGGAGAGCCCGGCGCCTGACCTGCCGGGGAAAGGAGAGTTGTTGGGAGATGCCGTGTCAGACTTGGCAGGCTGAAGTTCCCCTTGCCCAGGCCCCAGGGGAGGGATGGAGGCCCAGGGTGTGGGACTCACAACAGGGTGGTCCCACTGTCCCCTAAGTCCCCAGTCTGCAACTTAGGAAGCACAACTCACCAGTGGGTACACTCTCCTCCTCTGCCCCAATTTCCACCCCCTTATTAGCCTGTCGGGCTGATGGCCAAAGGGAATGGGATGCCCACTTCTCAAGGTTGGGGGTGATGATGGGCTCAAGCAGGGATGGGGCAAAGGAATCTTCCAGAAGCAGCAGAGGGTGTTTGCAGTCCACAGTCCAGAGGGGCCAGCCAAGCCAAGCCAGGGTAGATCTCTTCCCCTGCCGAGCCAGGCAAGTGTACGTCCAAGGCCACCTCTCCAACCCAAACAGAGCACCCTGGACCCCAGTAAGGGAAGAGCCATGGGCAACACTGAAATAGTCTCCCCTTCCTTCCCCACCCCAAACACAGGCAGGGGTCCTCCCTCCTGGGTAGCAGTAGGGTGGGACTGAACCAATTACGAGCTGTTCCCAATACACCAACCGGGGCTGGGAGCTGAGGAACTGCCGGTCACTGAGCCAACCGAAGAGGGGGTCATTGAGGCTGTTCCAGAGGAGAAACACTGTCTGCAGGCAGAGGGGAGACAGGCAGGTGGGCTCTAGACAGCATCCTCTCCGGGGCTCCTCCCCCCTCAGCCTGCTCACCACCCCTCAAAGATGGCCCCAGCTTTCTTTCCTACCTGCAAACCTTTGCTGGTGTCAGTTCCTCTGCTAAAACCCGCTCTGGCCAGGCGCTGGTGGCTCACACCAGCACTTTGGGAGGCCGAGGCAGGTGGATCACCTGAGGTCAGGAGTTTGAGACCAGCCTGGCCAACATGGCGAAACCCTGTCTCTACTAAAAATACAAAAATTAGCCGGGCGTGGTGGCGGGTGCCTGTAATCCCAGCTACTCATGAGGTTGAGACAGGAGAATCACTTGAACCACGAAGGCGGAGGTTGCAGTGAGCTGAGATTGCGCCATTGCACTCCAGCCTGTGAGACAAAAGTGAAACTCCATCTCAAAAAAAAAAACAAAAAACCCTACTCTGCCAGTCAAACCACTGCCCCCTTCAAACTCCCACCCATCCAGGGCCCAGCTGGTAAATGTATGCAGCTGATAAATTCATATACGTGAACATATTATATATATGAGTACACAGAACAGCAACTATGTAAGACAGTGGCCAGGAAAGCTAGTCTAGTCCCCATCGAGGAGGAGTCATCAAGGCCTCCACAGCTTTTCTTGATGAGTTTTGGTGAACAACCTGGACTGCCCAGGCCTCTGACTGGGTGGGACCAGGCACCTGCAATCTGCCCAGCAGCCTGGGCAGCCTCTAGTCTCCACCCCACCCCCTCCTCCATGTTAGCCACCCAGCACTGGCCCTACCTCTCCGACCCAGAAGGCCATTTTGTTGATCTTGTACACTGAGACAAAGGTGTCCACATAGTAGAGCAGGAAGACATTGTGCAGGATGGTGGTGAAGAGAGCCAGGGAGCCATAGACCACAGCTGTGGGCAGACCCAGCAACCAGGCCTGGGGCTGACCCAGCCCCATGGCTGCAGCCCCAGCCTTAGCCCCAGGAGAACCGGGGAGGGCTCATGGCCACAGGCGGTCTTCCCATCCTCATCCCTGGGGAAGAAGGAACCAGTGAGCAACAGGGATCAGAGCCAGCTCTGCTCTTAACCCCAGACCTCTGAATCATTTAAAAACTCATTTCCAACAGGAGAGAGTTTGTACTTACAACAGCGCTGGGAATTATGAATGAAGTATAACAGAAACAGTGCTGAGCTAGACACCACTAATCTGGGAGTGACTCGAGGAAACAGAGAGCCTGTGGGAAGAGACGGCAGACACCCAGCAAGTGCTGAGCCAGGTCGCGTGCCAGGGCTGGATGCTCGATGTCTTTTTTTTTTTTTTTGAGACAGAGTCTCGCTCTGTTGCCCAGGCTGGAGTGCAGTAGTGAGATCTCCGCTCACTGTAAGCTCCACCTCCCGGATTCACGCCATTCTCCTGCCTCAGCCTCCCGAGTAGCTGGGACCACAGGCACCCGCCACCACGCCCGGCTAATTTTTTGTATTTTTAGTAGAGACGGGGTTTCACCAGGATGGTCTCGATCTCCTGACCTTGTGATCCACCCACCTCGGCCTCCCAAAGTGCTGAGATTATAGGTGTGAGCCACCGCTCCCGGCCTCAGTGTCTTCTTAAATTGCACTGTGTGACTTTAATGGTCTAGACGGGACAACCCTGAGCTTGGGCACACAATGCACTTACAGTAAAACGTCAGGCAGTTACCCAACCCAGGCCTTAGCTTCCTCTTCTGCAAAAGGTAAAAGGAGATTATTATGCCTATTTTGCAAATCATAAGGATTAAACAAGGTAACTCACAGAAAGCACTCACTGTTGGTATTGATAAGGAAGACGGGAAGGGAAGTGCCAGAAACGGAAGAATGTGGTCCCTTTAAATGATATGGAATCAGGGAAAGGAAGTGCTGGGTAGAGGAGGGCGTGGTCCTTGGCTAGGGCTCCACCCCTGGGCCTGACCTAGGTGAGGACAGGCATTTTTTTTTTTTCCTGCCCAAATGTTGCATTTCCCAAGACCACCCGGCCCACCACGCCCCATCCTATGCTTATAAAAACCCTGAGACCCAGCCGGGTGCCGTGGCTCACGCCTGTAATAAGGCACTTTGGGAGGCCGGGGTGGGCGGATCACCTGAGGTCAGGAGTTCAAGACCAGCCTGGCCAACACGGTGAAACCCCGTCTCTACTAAAAATACAAAAAATTAGCCGGGCATGGTGGCATATGCCTGTAATCCCAGCTACTAGGGAGGCTGAGGGAGGAGAATTGCTTGAACCCGGGAGGCAGAGGCTGCAGTGAGCCAAGATTGCGCCAATGCACTCTAGCCTCGGCACCAAGAGCGAAACTCAGTCTCAAAAAGAAAAAAAGAAGAAGCACTCTAAGCCTGCAAGTCCCCACCACCACCCCCGTGGGCCACAGTGATCCTATCTTGTCCCAAGGCAGGAGGATGGCCTTTCCCTGAGGCCCTTGAACCCCCTGAAGAAAATGCATTTCTTTTTTTCCTCAAAGCTTTATTCAGGTCTAATTGACAAACACTAAACTGCAGTTTTCAAAGCATGCAAGCTGATAAGTTTTACCATATGCATGTATCTGTGAAATCATAACCACAAACAAGATAATGAACACATCCATCACCCTACATTCCCTCGACACTGCTTTTCTGAGTAACGTATGTTAAAAAGACATATGGGGCTGGGCGGAGTGGCTCACACCTGTAATCCCAGCACTTTGGGAGGCCAAGGTGGGCAGATCACTTGAGGCCAGGAATTTGAGACCAGTCTGGCCAACATGGCAAAACCCCGTCTCTACTAAAAATACAAAAATTAGCCGGCGTGGTGGCGGGCGCCTGTAATCCCAGCTACTGGGGAGCTGAGGCAGGAGAATCACTTGAACCCCAGAGGTGGAGGTTACAGTGAGCCCAGAACATGCCACTACACTCCAGCCTGGGCGACAGAGCAAGACTCTACCTCAAAAAGAAATAAATACAAATAAATGTTTAAAAATGGTGAGCATTAAAGCTTTACAGATCATTACTATCCAACCTCTCAGTCCTTCCCTAAAATGGAGAGGCCCCATGCCCGCCACACAGGGTTGAGGTGGGAATTAAATGAGATGCTCTCTAAAGGTGCTTAGGGCTGTAAAGCACAATGTCCACCTCTGTTACTATCCTTAGCAGGGTCACTTACTCCAGTTCCTCCAGGGCTTTCAGAACTCTCCTGCCTTTGTCAAAATGGAGTGAAGGCTCCCCACGCCTACCCAGATGCCCAGTGATTTGTCCTTGTTGCTGGAGAAGGTGAGCCCTGAACACAAGGTCCCCAGCCTCCCCCAGCCACCTCCCTGCACCCACACTGGGTAGAAGAAAACCTCAAAGGTTAATGAGATGGAACAGGTATGACCTTTGCCATCAGCAGGGCCTGGGTTCAAATCCCAACTGTACTTCCTACTAAGAGTGTAACCTCAGGCAATTCAACCCTTCTGGGCCGGAGTTTCCTCATCTATAAAATCAGGTAATAATGCTTATCTTTTTTTTTTTTTTTTTTTTTTTTTTGAGGTGGAGTCTTGCTCTGTTGCCCAGGCTGGAGTGTAATGGTGCAATCTTGGCTCACTGCAACCTCCGCTTCCCAGGTTCAAGCAATTCTCCCACCTCAGCCTCCCGAGTAGCTGGGATTACAGGCACCTGCCATCATGCCCAGCTTATTTTTGTATTTTTGTAGAGATGGGGTTTCACCATGTTGCCCAGGCTGGTCTTGAACTCCTGACCTCAGGTGATCTACCCACCTCAGCCTCCCAAAGTGCTGGGATTACAGGTGTGAGCCACCGCGCCTGGCCAATAATGCCTATCTTTACAGGGGTACAGAAAGGATTAAACAAATGTCCAGGAAGCACAGAGCACCGTGCTGTCACACGGAAGATGCTCAGAAAGTAGCTTTTTATTGGGCTCACCTAGATCAGGGTAGGAGCAGGGAAATATCCTTGTAATCGGGCTCCTTCCTCAGGTAAGGGAATTTGAAAAGATGGGTCACACGAGGAAAAGTCAGAAGATGGGGGCCTGCAAGGAGCAGGAACACATACAATGTTTGAGAATGCCAAAGACAAACTGGCCCTGGCCCCCTGTAGACCTGTGCCAACTGCAACTTGTCCAGGTAAACAGCCATCCTGGAGAGGAAGCTGAGGCAGGAGTGTGCAGGGTTACTCTTTTAATGGTTTCTCTTCCAGATTCCACTCCTCCATTGGGAAACAGCCTTCCCCCACTTGCCCTCCCCACCCTCAATCTGCCCCAGCAGAGAACAGCAGCCCCACCTCTCCCAGGGAAGAACAGCTTGGAGCCCACACCAGCCTCCTTGCATAAGCTGGTGAGAAATCCTGTAACCTGCAACCAACTCCACCCACCTCCCTGGCACCTTCCAAGACCCACCCTCATGGTCCCAGCTGGTGGCCTTGAGCCAGTCACTCCCTCTCCCTGAGCCTCAGGCTCCTCGCCCACAAAGTGGGGATGTTAATGTCAACCTCTTAGATGGCTGTGGGCTGAAATGCAAAAGGAATTTAAAGCCAAGTGCCTGCTACGTGGAAGACCCTCAATACACAGCAGCTATTTTTTTTTTTTTTAAAGATGGAGTCTCGCTCTGTCACGCAGGCTGGAGTGCAGTGGCTCAGTCTCAGCTCACTGCAACCTCCGCCTCCCGGGTTCAAGCAATTCTCCTTCCTCAGTCTCCTCAGTAGCTGGGATTACAGGCACCTGCCACCACACTCGGCTAATTTTTTTTCTTTTTGTAGAGATGGAGTCTTGCTCTGTCGCCCAGGCTGGAGTGCAGTGGCGCAATCTAGGCTCACTGCAACCTCTGCCTCCTGGGTTCAAGCCATTCTCCTGCCTCAGCCTCCTGAGTAGCTGGGATTTACAGGCGCACGCCACCACACTCGGCAAATTTTTTTTTTTGTATATTTAGTAGAGACGGGGTTTCACCATACTGGTCAGGCTGGTCTCAAACTCCTGACCTTGTCATCCGCCTGCCTCGGCCTCCCAAAGTACTGGGATTGCAGCCATGAGCCTCCACACCTGGCCTAATTTTTGTATTTTTCATAGAACTGGGGTTTCACCATATTGGCCAGGCTGGTCTTGAACTCCTGACCTCAAGTGATTTACCTGCCTCGGCCTCCCAAAGTGTTGGGATTACAGGTGTGAGCCACTATGCCTGGCCCACAGTAGCCATTTTCTTTTTCTTTTTCCTCTTTTTTTTTTTTTTTTTTTGAGACAGAGTCTCGCTCTGTTGCCCAGGCTGGAGTGCAGTGGCACAATCTCGGCTTACTGCAACCTCTGCCTCCCAGGTTCAAGCAATTCTCCTGCTTCAGCCACCCGAGTAGCTGGGATTACAGGCATGCACCACCACGCCCAGCTAATTTTTGTATTTTTAGTAGAGACAGGGTTTCACCATGTTGGTCAGGTTAGTCTTGAACTCCTGACCTTGTGATCCACCCACCTTGGCCTCCCAAACTGCTGGGATTACAGGCATGAGCCACTGCGCCCGGCCCACAGTAGCCATTTTCTTTCCATTTCTTTGAAGTTTGGTTTCATGATTTTTTTTTTTTTTTTTTTTTTTTGAGACGGAGTCTCACTCTGTCACCCAGGCTAGAGTGCAGTGGTGGGATCTTGGCTCACTGCAACCTCCGCCTCCCAGGTTCAAGAAATTTTCCTGCCTCAGCCTCCCAAATAGTTGGGATCACAGGCGTGCGCCACCATGCCTGGCTAATTTTTGTATTTTTTGTACAGACGGGGTTTCGCCACGTTGGCCAGGCTGGTCTTGAACTCCTGACCTCAAGCAATCCGCCCGCCTTGGCCTCCTGAAGTGCTGGCTCACAGGCGAGAGCCACCGTGTGGTTTCATGATCTTTAAAGATCAGTCACTAGGTGGGGTGTTGTGGCTCATGCCTGTAATTTTAGGACTTTGGAAGGCCAAGACAGAAGGATTACTTGGGGCCAGAAGTTAGAGACCAGCTGGGGCAACATCAATCAAAAATAAAAATCATTGACCTTTCTGCCAAATCCATGATTGAAATTGTCTTTCCAGCACCCAAGCTTTATGCTTTTTGCCACCTGGAATATCCTAGCCCCTCTTGTCTGCCATCCATCAAATTCCTTTCTAAATGCCACCTCCACACTTTTGTTCATGCTGTTCCTGTCACCTAAGATACCCTAGGATAACTATATACTATTCCTCAGCCATACAGGGTATGCTTGGCTTTTATATCCATCATCAGACCCCTTACAGCTCTGTTACTATCTGCATTCACGTTCTGTACATGAAGAAACCAAGGCTCTGAAGATTAAATAACAGGCCCAAGTTACAAAGCTAGTAGGTGCTGGAGTCAAGATTCAAAACAGGTTTTGACTAAAACAACAGCGTTCTCACTTCATCATCCCCCCCACACCCTGCCCCCATCTTACCAAATCCTGCTCATCCAGTGTCACGGCTTTCCCAAGCACACCCAATCACGTGTTCTCTCCCGTTTTCCCCCTTATCAGGCATCCAAATGCCTCCCTTCCCCTCCTCCAGCCCACAGGCTTCTTAAAAGCAGGGCTGATACAGGGCGCGGTGGCTCACGCCTGTAATCCCAGCACTTTGGGAGGCCGACGCGGGCGAATCACGAGGTCAGGAGATCGAGATCATCCTGGCTAACACGGTGAAACCTCCTCTCTACTAAAAATACAAAAATTAGGCGTGGTGGTGGGCACGCCTATAGTACCAGCTTACTCGGGAGGCTGAGGCAGGAGAATAGCGTGAACCCGGGAGGAGGAGCTTGCAGTGAGCCGAAATCGCGCCACTGCACTCCAGCCTGGAGGACAGAGTGAGACTCCGTCTCTTAAAAAAAAAAAAAAAAAAAAGCAGGGCTGGGTTAGTCCCGCCCTTGATCCCTGCCCTTTGCCTCCACCAGGCTCCTTCAGCGTGCTCAGTCAATCCCTGCTGGGTCGATTGGCCCCTAAAAGGTCAATATCAACAACATCCTCAGCCCTAGGGAACAGCAGCAGCAGTCATAGGAAAACTGTCATCCTCAGACCCCACTGTGCCCCTCCTAGCTCTGTGTTCTGCTTAACTGTGGGAGTCAGAGAGAAGGGGCAGCCTGGGAGGCTTGATGTGCCTCTCTGAGTAAGACACTAAAGCAAGGCAGCAGGTACAAAGAAGAATAGTGATCATAACAGAGGAACATTTATTAAGCTTTCGCCGGGTGCACAGCACTGTGCTAAGAGACACAGAAACAATCTGGGAAGAGAGCTCAGAGCAGCGAGGGAGAAAGGGGCCACATCAGGAAGGGTTTTGTAAACCTTGTGCAAGATTCTATGCTGAGGACAACAGGTGGGGAGCTGGGGGTGGGGAAGTGACAGATCTGTTTGGAAGAAGCCCCTCTAGCAGGTGTCAAAACTCTTCCCCTTCACCCTACCAGGCCCCTGGTAGGTAAAGACTAGAAAGGGATGGAAGCAGCAACATCTCCCTGATTTCTGAACCAACCTATGGTGGGTTGGGGAGGTTGATGAATTTAGTGGCAGAAACCAAGAATGCCGAACTGGGCCCCTGGAGTGAGAGGTATCAGACTGTACAAGAGACATTAGTGCAGAGGTAAAAGCTAAGAAGAGGCATAATTTGGAGTCAGGAGCCCTGGGTCAGGTGTGAACATTATCTTTAACTTACTCTCTGAGTCTATTCCTACATCTGTGAAGCAGAGAAAACAATTCCATTCTCTGCCTATCCTCAAGAATACCAAATGAACAAATGAACATGAAAGGTATAATATGTGCCCTTTTCTCAACAGGCAGCTGACCCCTGAATTGTCTGCTGTGTTTCCTGTTTCACTCTCGGGGTCTTGTCTTCCTGCCCAGTCTCCCCACAGCAGGGTCTAGCACCAGGGTTGGGGGGTGGGGGCCCATCCTCCTCCTCCGGCTGGAAATGAGCTTTCAACTTGTTGAGATGGGGACCTTCTCCCTCTCCCTCCCCCACAGGTCCCAGAAGAGGCGACAGCTTCACCTCAGGACCACCCACCCCTCCCAAGCCACTGAGGAGTTTGGGATCAGCCCAGGAGCTCTTCACTCAATAGCTGGTGCTGAAACACGTGTAGGGCTGCTCCCCACCGCCTGCACGTTAAAATCACCTGAGGAGCTGTGCAATAATACCGAGGCCCAGGCCTCACCCAGAACAGTTAAATCGGAATCTCTTCGGGCGGGCCCAGCATCGGTGTTTTTCAAAGCTCCCCAAATGCCACCAGGGTTAAATGCCTTTATGCTAATGGCACGGATCCCGGCCTGACCAGTGCATCCCTCGATCCCAGACCACCAGGGAGCTATTTGACCCACTGCATCCCTTTCCTCCAGACCCCCGGAGAGCCTTTCTGCGAGGATTCCACCCTTGCCCCCTTGAACCCCGCTTCTTCCGCCCGGACCACACAACTCTCCCAATCCACAATATGATCACCCCAAAGACCCCCGCAGATAGTCCCCATGACTCCCAGAGCGCAAAGCATTCCCCTCCCCCTCGGGTCTGTCGTTTGTGCCAGATCGGCCCCAGCCCAGCCCGCTCCTGCCCGCGAGCCCCGGCCTCTGGCCAGCGTCTCACCGCAATCGTAGCCGGCGAAGCCTAATCCCACGGCTGGCGGGAGCCAGGTGCGAGCCAGTGCGCCTGCGCGCACTTCTAGGGTTTCCCCAGCCTTTCCCTCCGCCCCCGCCCAGCGATTGGCTCCGCGCGGCCCCCGGGCGCAGCTCCGGCAGGTGACCGCGCCTGAGGGTGCCGCCGCCATGTTTGTCACGGGCGCTTGCCCTTAGCGACCAAAATTAAAAGTGGACACTGGCAAATAGGGTCAGGTTGCCTGGATTCCTGACCGGCTCAACCCCTCTCCTTTACCTCCACCATAGCTTAATGTCATTTCAGTTGAAACCAACACGTTTTTTCTAAGCGCTCACCTTCCTTCCCTCCTTGCCTAGTACTCGTTGGGAGAACAAAGAGAGGTCAGCATCCTCCATTGAGTCTTGTGGTCTGAGCGGATGCACAGCTGCAGCCGACTTGGAGGTGTCAGCGGCTCGATCTGGGACTCCCTGATGCTGCATCATGAGCCCTTCAAGGGTGGACAGGTCCAGGTTGAGCTGTGGGCACCAGGGCTCTAGCCACAGGAGCCAGGGCTGAAGGTGGGAAACAGCCACCAGGGCCTGAATGAGCAACCATGCAGCACAACCTCTTTGTATTAATAACGGTAATAATAAAACATAAGGAGTACTGAGTGCTTGCTATGTGCCCCGTACTACATTCAGAACAACACGTGCATTCTCTTGTTGAGTCCTCACATCATTCCTAGGAGGTAGGCGCTTTTATCCACATTTTATATGTGAAGAAACTGCATTTCAGAGAGATTCAATGACACGCAAACAGCAAGGGCCCAGTCGAGGTGGAACCCGCTATCCTGACTCCCACAACAAGAGTCTTTCCTCTTCCCACACCTGCACAATCCCTCAAAATCAAGTTTTGTTTTGCTCAATGTAGGCTGTGGAGGATGTTTTATGTTTTCTCCCAATTGGCCTGTAAGCCTGGATAGGTTTTTGGGCAAGCAAACAGCACACATTCCAGCTCTGCCTGGTTCCCCTACCTTGGGACACAGGGCAAAAAGCCTGTGGCCTTTGCCTTATGGGGGACTTGGAACTCAACCCCTAGCTCCAACACTTCTTTGCTAAGGGACTTCTTTATTATTATTTTTTGAAACAGGGTCTTGCTCTGTTGCTCAGGCTAGAGTGCAGTGGTGGCATGATCTCAGCTCACTGTAACCTCCACCTCCCTGGCTCAGATGATCCTCTCACCTTAGCCTCCCAAGTTGCTGGGACCACCACCTCACTCCACCATGCCTGGCTAATTTCTAGAATTATTTGTAGAGATGGAGTCTCACTATGTTACCCAGGCTGGTCTTGAACTCCTGGGCTCAAGGGACCCTCCCGCTTCAGCCTCCCAAAGTGCTGGAATGATAAGCGTGAGTCACTGCACCTGGCTGGGACCCTCCTTTTGTGAGTCTGTTTTATGCTTTACAGGGATTTTTCAGACATTAAATGAGAAACAAGGGTGTAGGAGCTTTGTGAACTGCTCATCCTTATGACCTTCATTGATGGTTGTCGGCTAACTTCCTGCAACAGGAGTATTGTCCTCCTCCTAACAACCACAGCAAATGGTCCAATGTAGACGCCTAGTGTCCAGGGGCTACAGCTTATTCAACCAGTTCCTGGGGAGCCCCCAGGGATGCCATGAACCTTGCCCCCAGAATCCATCTCCCACTAACCTGTCTCATTTCCCTCCTTCCCAATCTCTCTCTTTCGGACACCCTTCACACTTCCCATGTCACCCCAAGCCACACATACACGCACACACATACATACAACCATCTCTCTTCTAGACTTAGACAACTGCTGAAACTCCTCCTGATCCAGAAAGCCTCATGAGTAGAAGACAGGTGATCATTTTGTCCCTCTCCTCACCTCTTACCTCCATCTGTGATTTCCTGGCTGTGAGAACAGAAAACCCAGCATTCAGCCTGGGGTCCGGCACACTGGGATCTCCATACATTTGCTAAAGGAGTCTCCCCGCCTTTCTATCTGTGGCCAGCATGTGCTTTTATTTCAAAGCAAACCCGAGTCTTTACTTAGCCCTCCCTGGGTGTCCAGTGGGGAAATGGAAATGGGGAGGGCTGGCAGGGGCCAGAGCTGGATGTGACCCAGGAGAAAAGACCTTTGGTCCCTCACAGCCAGGCGAGGTGGCTCACGCCTGTAATCCCAGCACTTTGGGAGGCTGAGGTGGTTGGATCACGAGGTCAGGAGATCGAGACCATCCTGGCCAACATAGTGAAACCCCATCTCTACTAAAATACTAAAATTAGCTGGGCGTGGTAGCGTGTGCCTGTAATCCCAGCTACTCAGGAGGCTGAGGGAGGAGAACTGCTTGATCCAGGGAATCGGAATTTGCAGTGAGCCAAGATCGCACCACTGCACTCCAGCCTAGCGACAGAGTGAGACTCTGGCTCAAAAAAAAAAAAAAAAAAGAAAAACAGAAAAAAGAAAAAAAGAAAAGACCTTTGGTCTCTCACGTTGCACTTAATGCCCAACAGTTACACTCTGAGGCCCCTCAACCCTCTGATTATATAGACAACGTAGCCAGTTACCTTTTATGTCAGCATCAGGGCAGAGCCTTGTGATTCTGTCTGATTTCTCTTTCTGGTTGCCAGTCACAGAGCTAACTGGGAGGGGAAATGCAATGAACTAGAGGCCATATCACCTCCCTAACTCATTGAGCCATACCGGAGTCCCTGGACCATGCGACAGATAGATTGCGCACTCTCTGTCTTTGAAATTCTCTCCTCCCTTTACTTCCCACCTCTCTGATCTAGTTTCTGCCATGTTCTCTTCCTACCTAATAATTCCTCCTCAGTCCCCTTCACTGCGGCACTTTCTCCCAGGGCCTCTAAAGGAAAAGGGAGGGTGTCCCAGGTTTCCATCTTGAATACTCATATACTCACTCAAACTTTTAATCCATGCCAGGCCACAGGCTGTGAGGTAAAGGGGACTTCAAAAACAAGATTGCTGGCCAGGTGCGGTGGCTCACGCCTGTAATCCCAGAACTTTGGGAGGCCGAGGTGGGCGGATCACCTGAGGTAAGGAGTTCGAAACCAGTCTGGCCAATATGGTGAAACCCCATCTCTACTAAAAAACACACAAAAAATTAGCCAGGCCCGGTGATGGATGCCTGTAATCCCAGCTACTTAGGAGGCTGAGGCAGGAGAATCGCTTGAACCTGGGAGGCAGAGGTTGCAGTGAGCCAAGATCGCGCCACTGCACTCCAGCCTGTTGACAGAGCAAGACTCTGTCTCAAAAAATAAAAAAAACAAGATAGCTACCTGCAAGAGGCGTTGAGTGGGGTCCAAACAAGCTGGCAGCCAAGATGTCAATAGTGTGATAGGGACCAGATGGAGACAAGCCCAGGGTGGCAGCTGTTACGGTAATTTCACCTAGTACCTTTTCCTTCATGACTACTTCCACACCTCCCATGTCCAACCTGAAGAGAATATCCAGAATGGCCCATCCGAATTCACCATTCCTTAAACTTCCAATCTCCCTCCAGCATTTTCTACCTCCAGGACTGCCTTAACTGTCCATCCAGGTGGCCAAGGCGGAAACATGTGCATCCACCCTCCATCCTACGCACTTCATCAAAACCACCATCTTGGATCAAGTCCAGGTGAATCCTACTCCCATCTGTCTTTTCCATCCCTTGCTCCTGTTTGGTTCTCAGCTTTCCTAAGCTAACACGAGAACCTCCTCCATGACTAGCTTCCACCCCCATGCTCTCTAATCTGTCCTCCATTTTGCCCTCAAGTGAGTTTCTGATCGCAAGCTTCCCTGAGCAAAAGCTTCTCAGGTTGCTATATACTGAAATTTTTCATGGCCAGATGCAGTGGCTCACATCTGTAATCCTAGCACCTTGGGAGTCTGAGGCATGAGGATCGCTTGAGCCCAGGAGTTGGAGACCAGCCTGGGCGACATAGTGAGACTCCATCTCTACAAAAAATTTCAAAAAATAAAAAAATCAGGCCGGGTGCAGTGGCTCACAACTGTAATCCCAGCACTTTAGGAGGCCAAGGCGGACGGATCACAAGGTCAGGATATCGAGACCATCCTGGCCAACATGGTGAAATCCCGTCTCTACTAAAATACAAAAAATTAGCCGAGCACGGTGGCACACGCCTATAGTCCCAGCAACTCGGGAGGCTGAGGCAGGGGAATCGCTTGAACCCGGGGGGTTGCAGTGAGCCGAGATCGCGCCACTGCACTCCAGCCTGGGCAACAGAGTGAGACTCTGTCTCAAAAAGTAGTAATAAAATAAAAAAAATTTAAAAATTATGTGGAATGTGGTGAGGCACACCTGTAGTTCCAACTACACAGGAGGCTAAGGTGGGAGGATTGCTTGAGCCCAGGAGGCTGAGGCTGCAGTAAGCTATGACCACACCACTGCTCTCCAGCCTGGGTGAAAGAGACTCTTGTCTAAAAAAAAAATTTTCTTCATAACAAAGTGCTGGCGGGGGGTGGGGGGCGGTTAGGAAATATCCTGGGGTGTATCATTGGTGGAAGCGATAGACCATTTAAACTAGCTTAAAATAAAGAAGGAATTTACTGGCCTGTGTAAGTTAAGTCCAGGACCCTTTCTGATTTCTGTCCTGGGAAAAGCAAAAAATCCTCTCCACCCAACAAGAAAATAAAGTCCTAGGCTTGCCTTGCATTGGCCCATATCATGTCAAGGGCTAGCCCAAGTCAATCACTATGGCCAGAGGGATGGCTGTGCTGAAAGGCTTAGCCCTAAATCACCCAAACCTAAGGATACAATAGATTCAACTCCACCAGAACTACTTTCCTGAGAATAGATAAGGTGTGGGACTTCAAAATACTGGGGACTGGCACTGGAATCAGGGTGAACAAATACTGAGAAACTCACAGCTTGGCCATTATTTTTCTCATTTTGCCTGAAAATTTCCTTCCCAGGCTCCACTTGAGCTTCGTCTTGCTTGCTCCCCACTCTCCACCCAGAAGAGATGGAAAACCTGGCCAGTGCCATGGGTCCACTACTGAACTCCAGGCTGGGGTGTGGTCAGTCCATGGATAGCCGTGAATACTCCCAGGTGCTGGGATTTTAGGACAGGGACGAAGTTATAAACAGGAGCAGGGAGGTGTATTAGTTTCCTACTGATGTTGTAACAAATCACCACAAACTTGGTGGCTGAAAACAAGACAAGTTTATTTTCTTACAGTCCTGGCAGTCAGAAATCTGAAATGGCTCACTGACAAGGGGTTGGCAGGACCACATCCCTTCTGGAGGCTCCAGGGGAGAATCCATTTTCTTGCTTTTTTCAGCTCCCAGAGCCTGCCTGCATTCCCTGGCTCATGACCGTCTTCCGTATTCAAAGCCGGTGATGGCTGGTTAAGTCTTTCACTCATTGCATCACTCTGCCTCTGACTCCGCCACCTCACTATTCCACAGTTAAGGACCCTTGTGATTACATTGGGTCCACCCAGATAATCCAGGATCATCTCCTTATCTTAAGGTCAGCCCATTAGCAACCTTACTGCCTTCTGCAACCTTACTTCTCCCTGGTCATGTAATATAACATATTCGCAGGTTTCCGGGGTGACATTATGAACATTTTGGGGGGGGAAATGTCTTTTAAATTCTCTCATTCTGGAACCAGTCCTTACAGCAGAGAGAGGGTGAGGTTCCCAAGGAGTTTTGTAATGGGGCCCTTGAGATTTCAGCACCCCAGCATTTTAATTTTTTCCTGAGCAATTAATACTTAAAATTTTAAAGTTTTTTGTATGTATTTGTGGGGTATATATGATGTTTTGATACAGGCATGCAATGTGAACTAATCACATAATGGAGAATGGAGTGCCCCCCAGCATTTTTAGTGACTAAAAAAATGAGAATTCTGATCACAGGCCAGGCACGGTGGCTCAAGCCTATAATCCCAGTACTTTGGGAAGCCAAGGCAGGATGATCACCTGAGCCCAGGAGTTCAAGACCAGCCTGGGTAACATAGTGGGATCTCATCTCTACAAAAATTAGTCGGGTGTGGTTGGTGCACACCTGTGGTCCTAGCTACTCAGGAAGCTGAGGTAGGAGGATCACTTGAGCCCGGATCAAGGTTGCAGTGAGCCCTGGTCATGTCACTGAACTCCTGTGGGGAAAAGAAAGAGAGATCAGATTGTTACTGTGTCTGTGTAGAAAAAAGTAGACATAGGAGACTCCATTTTGTTCTGTAAGAAAAATTCTTCTGCCTTAAGATGCTGTTAATCTGTAACCCTACCCCCAACCCTGTGCTCCCTGAGACATGTGCTGTGTCAACTCAGGGTTAAATGGCTTAAGGGCTGTGCAAGGTGTGCTTTGTTAAACAAACGCTTGAAGGCAGCATGCTTGTTAAGAGTCATCACCACTCCCTAATCTCAAGTACCCAGGGACACAAAACACTGCGGAAGGCCGCAGGGACCTCTGCCTAGGAAAGCCAGGTATTATTGTCCAAGGTTTCTCCCTATGTGATAGCCTGAGATTTGGCCTCGTGGGAAGGGAAAGACCTGACCGTCCCCCAGCCCGACACCCGTAAAGGGTCTGTGCTGAGGAGGATTAGTAAAAGAGGAAGGAACGCCTCGTTGCAGTTCAGACAAGAGGAAGGCATCTGTCTCCTGCTCATCCCTGGGCAATGGAATGTCTCGGTGTAAAACCCGATTGTATATTCCATCTGCTGAGATAGGGGAAAACCGCCTTAGGGCTGGAGGTGGGACATGCGGGCAGCAATACTGCTCTTCAAGGCATTGGGATGTTTATGTGTATACATATCTAAAGCACAACACTTAATTCTTTACCTTATGATGCAGAGACCTTTGTTCACGTGTTTACCTGCTGACCTTCTCTCCACTATTATCCTATGACCCTGCCACATCCCCCTCTCCGAGAAACACCCAATAATGATCAATAAATACTAAGGGAACTCAGAGGCTGGGGGGATCCTCCGTGTGCTGAACGCCGGTCCCATGGGCCCCCTTTTTTCTTTCTCTATACTTTGTCTCTGTGTCTCTTTCTTTTCCAAGTCTCTCGTTCCACCTAACGAGAAAAACCCACAGGTGTGGAGGGGCAACCCACCCCTTCACACTCCAGCCTGGGTGACAGAATGAGACCTTGTCAAAAAGAAAAAAAAAAGAAAAAAAATTCTGATCAGGCCGATGCTTGCTTGCACGTGCTAACCACTCACTTTTTGCCCAATATTCCTTGTTCCCACAATATAAACTGCTGATGTGCTGTTTCTTGGTCAAGCAGGAAGAGGTAACTTTGTGGTCATGAAAAAAAATTGCAGGCCGGGCACAGTGGCTCACGCCTGTAATCCCAGCACTTTGGGAGGCCGAGGTGGGTGAATCACCCGAGGTCTGGAGTTCAAGACCAGCTGACCAATATGGTGAAACTCCGTCTCTACTAAAAATACAAAAAATTAGCTGGCCGTGGTGGCGCATGCCTGTAATCCCAGCTACTTGGGAGGCTGAGATAGGAGAATGGCTTGAACCCGGGAGGCGGAGGTTGCAGTGAGCCAAGATCCCCGCCATTGCACTCCAGCCTGGGCAAAAAGAGCAAAACTCCGTCTCAAAAAAAAAAAAATTGCAGGAATGAATGCCTTGAAGGACGTTGTGACCAGCTGCTGATGCCCAGAAGTCTGGTGGCTCAAGGGGTTATCTGAGACTGAAGAAACACAGACTTTTACCCTGGGTTCCCTGAAATGCCCCCTCCGTCACTCCTTAGTCACATAAAAACTCCCTGCTGCTTTTTGAGACAGGCTCTCAGTCTGCCACCCAGGCTGTAGTGCAGTGGTATGAACACAGCTCACTGCAGGCTTGACCTCCTGGGCTCAAGTGATCATTCTGCCTCAGCGCCCCAAGTAACTGGAACTACGGGCACATGCCACCATGCCTGGTTTTTTTTTTTTTTTTTTTTTTTGTAGAGCCGGTGTTTCACCATGTTGCCCAGGCTGATCTCGAACTCCTGAGCTCAAGCAGTCCACCTGCCTCAGCCTCCAAAAGTGCTAGGATTACAGGTGTAAGCCACCCTGCTGCTTTTTTTCTGTTAATAGGGATTTGAGAGATTTGCTCTCCCGCCTTCTCACTTTGGCCAAATCAAATAAACCTTTCTCTATCTCCCACTGTTTGGCCTTAGCTGTGCATCAGGTTCACCAGCCTGAATCTGGGTTTCTATGACAGTGTTAGAGTCCAAATGAAACCCTAACCAGGCCCCTTTTTTCCATCCACAGCCCAGCCACAGCACCTGCCTTCAAAAGGACTGGCCCGAATTAAGACTTGGAGCAGTGGCTCAGTCACGAATAGCATGACATCACCAGGGTGAGTCACCAAATGGTGGCCACCACCAGAGGGTAGCTGAGTTTTGAGGGATACTGAGAACCCAGAAGAACCTTTCTGTCAGGGCTGCTGGTGATACTGCTTCAGTCAACAGGAGATGGGGAAGGAAAGTGTGGCAACATGGCAGCCCTGCAGCTGGGAGACGGTTTCAGTTTTAATCATCCATAACTACCACTCTCCCCACTGAAGAAGGAAGAGGTGCAGGGGTTGTGACCCACACCAGAAGGGACTGGAACTCAGACAGGGCTCACCCCATCTGGATGAAGCAATCTTCCTGCCTTCATTCAAATGGCTTCTGGCCTTTGACATCAGTTGGACTGGGTTCAAATTCCACCGTGGTACTTACAGGCTGTGTGAACCTGGGACAGTGGCCTAACTTCTCTGAGCCTCTGGTTCCTTATCTACTAAAAGAGCATGACATCACTATGCACTTCACATAGCTATTAAGAATTTAAAGTAGGCCGGGCACAGTAGCTCATCCTTGTAATCCCAAAACTTTGGGAGGCCAAGGTGGGCGGATCACGGGGTTGGGAGTTCAAGACCAGTCTGGCCAATATGGTGAAACGCCATTTCTACTAAAAAATACAAAAATTAGCCAGGTGTGGTGGGGCACGCCTGTAGTCCCACCTACTTGGGAGGCTGAGGCAGAAGAATCGCTTGAACCTGGGAGGCGGAGGTTGCAGTAAGCCAAGATCGTGCCACTGCACTCCAGCCTGGGCGACAGAGCAAGATTCTGTCTCCAAAAAAAAAAAAAAAAAGGAAGAAAAGAATTTAAAGCAGCCGGGCGCGATGGCTCACGCCTGTAAAATCAGCACTTTGGGAGGCCAAGGAGAGTGGATCACCTGAGGTCAGGAGTTCGGGACCAGCCTGGCCAACACAGTGAAAACCCCGTCTCTACTAAAACTACAAAAATTAGCAGGAGGTGGTGGTGCACCTGTAATCCCAGCTCCTCGGGAGGCTGAGGTGGGAGAATCGCTTGAACCTGGAAGACGGTGGCTGCAGTGTGCCGAGATCATGCCGCTGCACTCCAGCCTAGACAACAGAGCAAGACCCCATCTCAAAAAAAAAAAAAAAAAAAAAAAATTAAAGCGCTTATTTAACATTCTCGAGTGGGAGGACTTCGAGACAGTCTGCGAGAAGCTCCTGCACAGGTGGGCAATAAGACCAACATTGTGAGCCTGAGTCTTGAGACAGACTGGGGGTTGAATTTTGCCCTTACTATAGCCAGCTGTGTGAGTTGGGATGAGTTATTTAACCTACATAAGCTCCAGTCACTGAATACACTGGACACCAACTGTGAGGCAAGCAGCTTTTTGCTATGGAAAGCAGGGGTAATATCAGTACCCCCCTTCCTCGGATCGACATAACTTGCAGTTAGATGCTCCCAGACAACTCGATTCAGTGTCTGGTGTGCAGGAGTTTCACTCAAATGTGAGGATAACCCAATCCACCTGCAGGCGCTGGGAGGCTGGGGTGTAGTGACTGGGAGCTAACCAGATTAGACAGCCATCAGTAATACTGTAGGAAGGGCATCCTTGTAGGGTGGGGCCACTACGACCAGTACGGCTCACCCAGGTGTAGACAGACGCTGGTAGCTCCTGGCCAGCTCAAGGTGTTTCCTTTTGCCTGGTAACCAGGAGGAGTGGCTGAGGCAGGGCATGGAGCGGAGCAACGCAGCTACAAAGTGCGGAGAGGAGCCCCGCTCTGGATCCCGCCGGCTCCCCAAGGCTGAAGGAGACAAGTGAGTGGGGAGTCACTGGGAAGAGCATCCCGGCGGAGGGCTTGAAAAGGCTCCTTATTGTCTGCTGGGAGCCTGAGGCTCTGCCCGACCTTGGGACAAGAGGCAAGGCGGGGAGCTGAATGTTCGATTTGGGATGAATTCCCCCAAAGCCATGAACCGGCGTCCCGGGGAACCGGCCCACAGGGACAGGAGGCGGTTAAGTAGAAAGTCTGTCTACATATCCCTTCCTCCGCCGCAGGTCTGGATCCGCAGGAGCCCCCAGTAAGAACAGCAGCCGCCTGGGGGGCCGACCATGTATGTGTACAGCTGGCCGCCGCCCAAACAGGGTGTCTGGCCGCCGCCGCCGCAGCTGCTCACCTGCACCTACCTGGCCGCCCCTCTGCTGCTGCCCCCAGTCCAGGCCCACAGCTTCCGCAGCCGGCCCGGGAGCCTGCACGCGGGCGAGTGGGCGGCCCCACGGGAATACCACCGCTTCTACGGCCCCGCCGCGCCACCCGAGGCCGCGCCGCCCTGGTGGGCCTGCCCTCCGGCCTACGCCACGACCCTGCGCCGGCCCTGCGCCGCCGCCGGCATCTCGGGACTGTCGCTGCAGGCGCCCGCGGCGGCGGCCGAGAGCTGGGCGCCGTGGCCCGAGGGCGGGAGCCTGCAAACCGAGCTGCGCTGGGGCCTCGTGGAGCGCGCGCGTGGCCCCCCTCTGCAGCTACCGGACTTCGTGCGCCGGGAGCTGCGCCGCGCGTACGGCACCTACCCCCGCGCCGACGTGCGCGTCACCCAGCGCCGCGGCCAGTTCCTGCTGCAGGCGACGCCGCGCGTGCTCGAGCCCGACCACCGCGTGGAGTGGCGCGTGCGGCGCCGGCCCGACAGCGGCGACAGCAGCCCAGCCCGGGAAGCCGCGGAGCGCGGCCGCACCAGGAAGAGCAAGGGCCTGAGCTGAAGCCGCCGCAAGGCCTAGGGGCCGGCCCGCGTGCACGCGCTTGGCTCTTTCCTGTGTGTGCCGCCGCCGACAGGCAGAAGTGAGCCCTCACCTGTGCGCGGGAGGCGGACGCGCTGCTCACCTGTCTTTTTGGCTTCTCCCATGACTGCCTGCCAGTTTCCTGCACTTGTTTCTCTCGCTTCATTGCTGGACGGTGGGAGAAGGGCAAGTGCAAGACGGAATCGAGGGCACCTCTGGGTGTTCTGTACCTCTTTCCTTCTTGCACCTTGGGAAGTGGAGGACGTGGAATGGAAGAAGGGCCTGGACCTCCCTCCTTCCTCCTCCCCACCTTCTCCTAAGGAGCTTGCCCTGCAGTAAGCCCCAACTTTCCCTTCCTCTTTTCCCTCTATCAGAGTCGTCGCCCACCCCCCTTTCCCACCGCTCCCCTACCCCCGCCTTCCTGCCAAGCCGAGGGGCGACGGTGATCCCCAGCTTAGTAAGAAAAGTAAATAGGCCGGGCGCGGTAGCTCACGCCTGGAATCCCAGCACTGTGGGAGGCCGAGGCGGGCGGATCGCTTGAGCCCAGGAGACCAGGTTGGAGACCAGCCTAGGCAACATGGCGAAACCCTGTCTCTACGAAAAAAAAAAAAACAAAAATTAGCCGGGTGTGCTGGTACACTACTGTAGTCCCACCTACTCGGGAGGCGGAGATGGGAGTATCACCTGAGCCCGAGAGGGCGGGGCTGCAAGGAGCCGTGAACGCACCACTGCACTCCAGCCTGGGTGACTGAAACCCTGTCTCAAAAACAAAAACAAACAAACAAACAAAAACAATAAATAAATGATCGAAGTCAAGTATACACTGCGAGATCATTGTTATGTTTTGGGGTGGTGTTTCTCCATCTGTTTATCTGTTTAATGGGAGTCTTACCGCCCACCCTGGGGTACAGGAAGGTAGGGTGGAGGGGCGTGAAGTTGAACTGGCCCTCTGGAGAAAGCATGTGTCTGATCGCTGGGCCCAGCTGCCCTCTTCACCATCTCCCTCCAAGTGTGCAGGCCAGCACCTTCTAACTCTCCTTGGTCCTTTGGCCCACCACCCGCCGAGATGCTGAGGGCATAAGCTCTATTTTTGAAGTGTGGAAGGCTTCACTAGGAAAGGGATGTCTGAGACCTGAGTTTAGGGCTGGCTCTGACATTTTCTACCTGTGTAACTTAAGGCTTTCTGACTCTCAGTTTCTTCTTCAGTAAAAGAGGCGTAAAAGTAACCCAGCCTAATTGGAAGTTAAGATGAATGTCTCGGCCCGGCGCGGTGGCTCATGCCTGTAATCCCAGCACTTTGGGAGGCCAAGGTGGGCGGATCACGAGGTCAGGAGATCCAGACCATCCTGGCTAACACGGTGAAACCCCGTCTCTACTAAAAATACAAAGAATTAGCCGGGCGAGGTGGTGGGCGCCTGTAGTCCCAGCTACTCGGGAGGCTGAGGCAGGAGAATGGCGTGAACCCGGGAGGCGGAGTTTGCAGTGAGCCGAGATGGCCCCACTGCACTCCAGCCTGGGCGACAGAGCGAGACTCCGTCTCAAAAAAAAAAAAAAAAAAAAAAAAAAAAAGATGAATGTATCTTCTTGTCTCCCAATTCTTGCTAATAATCGTTAATTCTTAATAGGCTGAGGTTTGCAATATTCTAGGAGTTTTCTGGAATGTTAGGCCACATAGCCAATTTTAACTAGGATCTAGCCAGATTTGAGGCCCAGCTGTAGAAATTTCTTTTACTGAACTTCCATTTGTAACTGACCAATAGTTACCTGGGTATACACAGGTGAGTTATTGAAGCTGTAGGCCAGCTGATTGGGCACTGCTGTATTTGTGAGCTTCTTGGAGAAGTTGTCTCAAACTTCAGCCCTTGGAAAAGGTGTTTCTCCTGATCAGTGGTTTGCTTTTGTCTTTTAAGCGCTACGAATCTCATTACTGATCATATTTTTCTTTTGGTCCTGGTTTCCAAGGAGCTCAGAGCCAAATTTGCTTTGTGTCTTTTTTTTTTTTTTTTTTTTTTGAAACAGAGTCTCACTCTGTTGTCCAGGCTGCAGTGTAGTGGCATGATCTCAGCTCACTGCAGCTGCAACCTCCACCTCCTGGTTCAAGCGCTTCTCCTGCCTCAGCCTTCCAAGTAGCTGGGATTATAGGTGTGTGCCACTACGCCCAGCTAATTTTTGTATTTTTAGTAGAAATGGGGTTTTCCCATGATGGCCAGGCTGGTGTCAAACTCCTGGCCTCAAGTGATCTGCCCGCCTTGGCCTCATTAAGTGCTGGGATCACAGGCATGGCCACTGTGCCCGGCCTGCTTAGTGTCTTTTATATAAAACCTGCATCCTGAACTCTGTTATCCCTAGTTTCACCTTATTTTTCCTTTTTAAAAAATTATAAAACACAAGAAGGTGAGGTGGCATAGTGTGATGGGTCTGCTGTGTGACCTTGGGCAAATTAATGTCCATGAAACAGTTTCCCCATCCCAAATGGGGATGATGATACAAAAACCTATCTCATGAGGTTATTGAGAAGATGCCATGATATCTGTGTTTCTACAGTGCACAGAAAGCATTTACCACGGTGCCTGGCATGTGTTAAGTGCTAAAATGTTAGTGTTTGTTTGTTTGTTTGTTCATTTTGAGATGGAGTCTCAGTCTGTCACCCAGGCTGGAGTGCAGTGGCACAATCTTGGCTCACTGCAACCTCTGCCTCCTGGGTTCCAGCGATTCTCCTGCCTCGGCCTCCCAAGCAGGTGGGACTACAGGCATGTGCCACCACGCCCGGCTAATTTTTTTTTTCTTTTTTTGAGGTGGAGTCTGGCTCTGTCTCCCAGGCTGGAGTGCAGTGGCATGATCTTGACTCACTGCAACCTCTGCCTCCTGGGATTCTCTGCCTCAGCCTCCCAAGTAGCTGGGATTACAGGCGCACGCCACCATGCCTGGCAAATTTTTTTGTATTTTTAGTATGGACAGGGTTTCACCATCTTGGCCAGGCTGGTCTTGAACTCCTGACCCCGTGATCCACCCACCTCAGCCTCCCAAAGTGCTGGGATTACAGGTATGAGCCACCACGCCCAGCCTGTATTTTTTTTTTTTTTTTTTTTTTTTAGTAGAGATAGGGTTTCACCATATTGGTCAGGCTGGTCTTGAACTCCTGACCGCGTGATCTGCCTGCCTCAGCCTCCTAGAGTGCTGGGATTACAGGCATGAGCCACTGCACCTGGCCAGTGTTTGATTTAAACATAGTTTGCAATACAGAAATATGTGATATAGGAAGTTAAATTCTTTTCTGATTTCCCTCACCCCTTAATGATCATTGAGGTCCAATCTACTATTTTTCTATGCACAAAAAATATATATATATATGTGTGTGTGTGTGTGTATGTATATATATATATATATGTATGTATTTTAGACGGAGTTTCGCTCTTGTCACCCAGGCTGCTGGAGTGCAATGGTGCCATCTCAGCTCACTGCAACCTCTGCCTCCTGGGTCCAAGCAATTCTTCTCCCAAATAGCTGGGATTAGAGGCACACGCCACCATGCCCGGCTAATTTTTTTGTATTTTTAGTGGAGACAGTGTTTCACCATGTTGGTCAAGCTGGTCTTGAACTGCTGACCTCAAGTGATCCACCCGCCTCAGCCTCCCAAAGTGCTGGGATTACAGGCGTGAGCCACCCCACCCAGGCTTTATTTTTATTTTTATTTCTTATTTCATTTTATTTTATTTTTTTGAGACGGAGTCTCGCTCCATCACCCAGGCTTGAGTGCAGTGGGGCAATCTCAGTTCATTGCAACCTCCACCTCCCGGGTTCAAGCAATTCTCCTGCCGCAGCCTCCAAAGTAGCTGAGATTATGGGTGTGTGCCACCATGCCCAGCTAATTTTTGTATTTTTAGTAGAGACAGTGTTTCACCATGTTGGCCAAGCTGGTCTCAAACTGCTGACCTCAGGTAATCCATCCGCCTCAAACTCCCAAAGTGGTGAGATTACAGGTGTCAGCCATCACATCCGGTCTATTTTTATTTTTGATTTAGAAAATAAGTGTCAGAACTTACTTTAGAATAAGATAATCAGGGATGGCTTCTCTGAGCAGGTGACATTTAAACTGAGATCTAAAGAATGCAAAGTTAACCATGCAGAGAAGGGTGAGGGGGAAGCCAGGCAGAGAGTATGGTGAGTGCAGAAGCCCTAAGGAGTGAAAGTTATCTTCATTCACTTAACAGGCATTGAGAGCCCAAATATGCCAGTCAGAATTCCAGGTACTGGGGCTACAGCAGAAAACCAAACAAGTCTCTGCCCTCATGGATCTTACATTAGAGGTGTAACAGAGGAGGAGAGACTGACAAGCAATTAGGTGAATATGTGATATAGCGTCAAATAGTGATAATTGATGGGTGGTGTTTTAAATGGGATTGAGGAGGCTTCTCCCAAGAGGTGACTTGAGTATAGTCATAATAAAGACCTTTGCAAGTCATTTGAGTACCTGGGGAAGAAAAGCAGGTATGACCACCCTGTGGATGAGTGTCCTTGTCCTGTGAGCAAGCACATGTGATAAGAGATTAAGCAGAACCTGTGGTGCAATGAAGCTGTATTGAGAATTTTGGATTTTATTTATTTTTTTTTTTTTGAGACGGAGTCTCACTCTGTCGCCCAGGCTGGGCTGGAGTGCAGTGGCGTGATCTCTGCTCACTGCAATCTCCGCCTCTTTGATTCAAGTGATTCTCCTGCCTCAGCCTCCTGAGTAGCTATAGCTGGGATTACAGGCACGCACCACTATGGCCGGCTAATTTTTTGTATTTTTAGTAGAGATGGGGTTTCACCATGTTGGTCAGGCTGGTCTCGAACTCCTGACCTTGTGATCCACCCACCTCGGCCTCGCAAAGTGCTGGGATTACAGGAGCAAGCCACAGTGCCCGGCTGGATTTTATTATTAGTGGGTGGAGGGTTATGAGCATAGGAGTAATGTTATCAGATTTAAAAATTATTATTATTCTGGCTGCTATGTGGAAAAGAGACTATAGAGGGGTCATCATGGAAATGGGGGGCAGTTAGGCTTTGAAGTACAGTCATGCACCCCACAATGACGGTTCAGTTGACGACGGAGCGCATATATGATGGTGGTCCCTTAAGATTATAATGCTATATTCTTACTGTAACTTTTCTATGTTTAGATACACAAACACTTACCATTGTGTTCAATTGTCTTCAGTATTCAGTACAGCCTCAAACTGTACAGGTTTGTAGCCTAGGAGCAATAGGCTCTACCATATGGCCTAGGTGTGTAGTAGGCTTTACCATCTAGATTTGTGTAAGTACACTCTAGAATGTTCAGACAATGACAAAATGGCCTAATGATGCACTTCTCAGAATGTATCCCCATCATTAAGCAATACATGACTGTAATACAGGAAATAGAAGAGATGACTTCGTTTTATTTGGAAGTAGTAAGGGTGATGAGAAAATAAATGTCCTTGAATATGCATCTTTGTTCACATATACAAGTATTAAATTGTCGAATGTAAAGTCTTTGAGATGGAAACTGAATCACTGAACAATGACAGCTAGTAGCAATAAGAATGACCAAAATCCAGGTCTTCAGTTCTTTTTTTTTTTTTTTTTTTTTTTTTTGTGGGGGGACAGAGTCTCACTCTGTCGCCCGGGCTGGAGTGCAATGGCGCAATCTCAGCAGCTCACTGCAACCTCCGCCTCGCAGGTTCAAGCGATTCTCCTGCCTCGGCCTCCTGAGTAGCTGGGATTACAGGCGCCCACCACCATGCCCAACTAATTTTTGGATTTTTAGTAGAGACTGGGTTTCACCATGTTGGCCAGTCTGGTCTCGAACTCCTGACCTCGTGATTGGCCCTCCTCGGCCTCCCAAAGTGCTAGGATTACAGGTGTGAGCCACCGCACCCGGCCGCTTCAGGTCTTTAGTTCTAAATTCCATTCCCAACTAAAAGGAATGAGGGTCCTTGGGAAAATGGCTGATTCCAGGTCTGGGGCAGTGAAGGTACATGAGGAGCCTAGAACAACTTATTCCAAAAAATAAAGGACTGCTCAAAAATGTCAAAAGTACAGCTGGGCGCGGTGGCTCACGCCTGTAATCCCAGCACTTTGGGAGGCGGAGGCGGGCGGATCACGAGGTCAGGAGATCAAGACCATCCTGGCTAACACGGTGAAACCCCGTCTCTACTAAAAATACAAAAAATTAGCCGGGCGTGGTGGCGGGCGCCTGTAGTCCCAGCTACTCGGGAGGCTGAGGCAGGAAAATGGCGTGAACCTGGGAGGTGGAGCTTGCAGTGAGCCGAGATGGCGCCACTGCACTGCAGCCTGGGCGATAGAGTGAGACTCCATCTCAAAAAAAAAAAGTCAAAAGTACAAAGAAGCCAGCTTCAAGGGACTTCCACTGGCCAAATTAGGGACAATTTAAGCATCAAAACAAATAATGACAGTAATTCATTATAACTCATTGAAAAAAATAAGAATCCATAAGTCCATACTAATAATCACTAAATAAATAAATATGAAGGAAAAACTAATCCTTACAGTAGAAGGAATAATAAAATTAGAAAATTGCCATTCCCAGTGCGGTGGCTCACGCCTGTAATCCCAGCACTTTGGGAGGCCGAGGCGGGCAGATCGATCACCTGAGGTCGGGAGTTGGAGACCAGCCTGACCAACATGGAGAAACCCCATCTCTATTAACAGTACAAAATTAGCCAGGCATGGTGGCACATGCCTGTAATCCCAGCTACTCGGGAGGCTGAGGCAGAAGAATTGCTTGAACCCAGGAGGCGGAGATTGTGGTGAGCTGAGATCGCAGCCATTGCACTCCAGCCTGGGCAACAAGAGTGAAACTCCATCTCGGGGAAAAAAAAAAAAGAAAAGAAAAGAAAAGAAAAAAAGGCTGGGCGCCATGGCTCACGCCTGTAATCCCAGCACTTTGGGAGGCCGAGGTGGGCAGTTCACCTGAGGTCAGAAGTTCAAGACAGCCTGGTCAACATGGTGAAACCCCGTCTCTACTAAATATACAAAAATTAGGCGGGCGTGGTGGCGGGCGCCTGTAATCCCAGCTACTCGGGAGGCTGAGGCAGGAGCATTGCTCGAACCCGGGAGGCAGAGGTTGCAGTGAGCTGCTGAGATCGCGCCATTGCGCTCCAGCCTGGGCAACAAGAGCGAAACTTCTTCTCAAAAAAAAAAAAGAAAGGAAAGAAAAGAAAATTGCCATTCCCATCCCAGCCATCATAGTAATAATTGATTCAGGTGATACTAAATGGATTCAGGTCACTCATGGATAATAAAACTAATGAGTACAAATTTGAATAAAAACAGGATATTTATTTAGTTTAGTTTCAAAATATGTTCCAATAAGATATTTATTAATTACAAAGCGAAAAAGAGTAAGCTAGTCGTATAATAGGGAAAACTGGTGTATATCACCTTAACTAAGTTATCAAAGCTGTAGGGTCCCCCAGTGTCTGTCCCCTATTTCTGTGTCTTGACCCAAAGATCACAGAGTCCTTTTGATCCCTCTGTGACCCAACATGTTTTACCCTGAAGGCTTGAACCCACACTGGGGTCTTGAACATTTCCTGGCACTGATAAAATTATCTAGGTTGTTACCAAAACAGAAAGAAACAAGCCCCAGCCCTGAGCCAAATGCCTTAAAGGCTCACATAAACTCTATCCCCTGACCACTTTGCTTGGATATACCTAGGGGGATCACCGCTTTTCTGTTACTGTCTGTCGTGAGGATTGCTGTAGCACTCTGTACGTAAGGTTCCCCTAATAAATGCTTTGGACTGGCTGACCATGGCAGCTCACATCTGTGATCCTAGCACTTTGGGAGGCTGAGGAAGGAGGATGGCATGAGCTCAGTAGTTTGAGACCAGCCTGGGCAACATAGCAAGACCTCTCTCTACTAAAAAAAAAAAAAATTAGCTGGGTGTGGGGGTGTCTGCCTGTAGTCCCAGCTACTTGGGAGACTGAGGTGGGAGGATCGCTTGAGCCCAAGAGATTGAGGCTGCAGTAAGCTATGATTGTGTGACTGCACTCCAGTCTGGGCAACAGAGCAAGCGAGACCCTGTCTAAATGAATAAATAAGTGCTTTGGACTGATCACCCTGTTGTTTATTTAGTGCTAAGTGCTACTTCCCTTGGAATCCCAACTGGCCCCACCTGGAAAAGGTCTGGGGCACTCCCTTGTGGAAACTCCCCTGCTAAGGCTTTTGGGGTGATTCCAACTGTGGGTTCAGCAGGATGAAACAAGTTGACATTATCATTAGAGGGGACAAATCAACATCATAAGCTTCCTGATATGTTAAAAAACACAACATCAGTTCAGCAGTAATGCAGTCATGAGGAAACCTCAGATAAACCTAAACGGAGAGATGATTCCACTTGTCTGTATTGCTCAAAAATGGCAATGTCATAAAAGACTATGACACCAGCCCAGCGCGGTGGCTCAAACCTGTAATTTCATCACTTTAGGAGGCCTAGGTGGGTGTATCGCTTGAACCCCAGAGTTCGAGGACAGCCTGGGACACATAGAAAAACCTCATCTCTACAAAAAATACAAAAATTAGCTGGGCATGCTGATGTGCACCTGTGGTCCCAACTACTCATGAGGCTGAGGTGGGAGGATCGCTTGAGCCTGGCAGGTACAGGCAGCAGTGAGCTGTGATCATGCCACTGCACTCCAGCCTGAGTGACAAAGTGAGACCCTGTCTCAAAAAAAGACTATGGGAACTTGAGAAATGTCTCAGATTCAAAGGAGGCTAAAAAGGCATGAAAACTAAATGCAATGCATAATCCTGGATTGGATCCTGAACCAAAATAAAACCTGTTACGAAGGACATTACTGGGACAAGTAGCAAGATTTGAATAAGAACTATAGATTATGCTCAGCCATGGGGATAAGATCATGCCCAGCCCTTTCTTTTCTTTCTTTCTTTCTTTCTTTCTTTCTTTTTTTTTTTTTTGAGATGGAGTCTTGCTCTGTCGCCCAGGCTGGAGTGCAGTGGCACAATCTTGGCTCACTGAAAGCTCTGCCTCCTGGGTTCACGCCATTCTCCTGCCTCAGCCTCCAGAGTAGCTGGGACTACAGGCCGCCACCACGCCCGGCTCATTTTTTGTATTTTTAGTAGAGACGGGGTTTTACTGTGTTAGCCAGGATGGTCTCGATCTCCTGACCTCGTGATCTGCCCGCCTCGGCCTCCCAAAGTGCTGGGATTACAGGCGTGAGCCACTGTGCCCAGCCTTGTTTTTAATTTTTTATAGAGACAGGGTCTAGGAGATGTTGCCAGGTGGTCTTAAAGGATCCTCCCACTTCAGCCTCCTAAAGCACTGGCATAACAGGTATGAGTCATTGTACTGGGACCCAGCCAATGAGCTTTTTTTTTTAAATCCCCTTGAGACAGGGTCTCACTCTGTTGCCCAGGGCTGGAGTGCAGTGGCAGAATCATTGCTCACTGCAGCCTCGACCTTTTGGGCTCAATCAATCCTCCCTCCTCAGCTTCCCTAGTAACTGGGACTATAGGCGTGTGCCACTACACCCAGCTAAGTTTTTATATTTTTAGTAGAGACAGGGTTTCACCACGTTGCCCAGGTTGGCCTCAAAGGAACTCCTGGACTCAAGTGATCCACTTGCTTTGATCTCCCAAAGTGTTGGGATTACAGGCGTGAGCCACTGCACGAGTGAGCTTTTTTTTTTTTTTTTTGAGACAGAGTCTCTCTCTGTCACCCAGGCTGGAGTGCACTGGCGCCATCTCAGCTCACTGCAACCTCCACCTCCTGGGTTCAAGCAATTCTCCTGCCTCAGCCTTCTGAGTAGCTGGGACTACAGGCGCCCGCCACCACGCCCGGCTAATTTTTGTGTTTTTAGTAGAGACAGGGTTTCACCGTGTTGGCCAGGATGGTCTTGATCTCCTGACCTCGTGACCCACCCGCCTCAGCCTCCCAAAGTGCTGGGATTACAGGCGTGAGCCACCACGCCCAGCCGAGCTTATCTTTTAAACCTCTTTTTTACATAGTGCTAACATTAGACAGTATTTACTTTTTCAAAATAATTTATTTATTTTTATTTATTTGTTTTGAGACAGATCTTGCTCTGTCGCCCAGGCTCGAGTGCACTGGTGCAATTACTGCTCCCTGCAGCCTCACACTCTTGGGCTCAAGTGATCCTTCTGCCTCAGGCTCCTGAATAGCTGGGAATACAAGCCCTCGCCAATGCACCTGGCTTTTTTTTTTTTTTTTTTTTTTTTTTTTTTTGAGACAGAGTCTCACTCTGTCGCCCAGGCTGGAGTGCGGTGGCGTGATCTCGGCTCACTGCAAGCCCCGCCTCCCAGGTTCAAGCCATTCTCTTGCCTCAGCCTCCCGAGTATCTGGGACTACAGGCGCCCGCCACCATGCCCGGATAATTTTTTGTATTTTTAGTAGAGACGGGGTTTCACCATGTTAGCCAGGATGGTCTTGATCTCCTGACCTCGTGATCCACCCGCTTCGGCCTCCCAAAGTGCAGGGATTACAGGCATGAGCCACTGCGCCCGGCCGCACCTTGCTTTGATTTTACTTTTTTTTTTACTTTTTTTTTTTTTGAGACGGAGTCTTGCTCTGTCCCCCAGGCTGGAGTGCAGTGGCGCGATCTCGGCTCACTGCAAGCTCCGCCTCGCGGGTTCACGCCATTCTTCTGCCTTAGCCTCCCGAGTAGCTGGGACTACAGGCGCCCGCCACCATGCCTGGCTAATTTTTTGTATTTTTTTAGTAGAGATGGGGTTTCACCATGTTAGCCAGGGTGGTCTCAATCTCCTGACCTCGTGATCCTCCCACCTCGGCCTCCCAAAGTGCTGGGATTACAGGTGTGAGCCACTGCGCCCAGCCTACTTTTATTTTTTTTTTTATTTTTTTTTTTGAGACGTAGTCTCATTCTGTTGCCCAGGCTGGAGTGCAGTGGCATGATCGTGGCTCACTGCAATCTCTGCCTCCCAGGTACAAGTGATTCTCTTGCCTCAGCCTCCCAGGTAGCTGGGATTACAGGCACCTGCCACTATGCCTGGCTAATTTTTCTATTTGTATTTTTAGTAGAGATGGGGTTTCGCCATGTGGGCTTGGCTGGTCTCGAACTCCTGACTTCAGGTGATCCGCCCACCTGGGCCTCCCAAATTGCTGAGATTAGAGGAGTGAGCCACCACACCCAGCCTGATTTTACTTTTTAATGTTGGAGAATTGTGTGCATGCTGGTGAGCATTCTCAAATCCTTTTTTGAAACAATGCAGGCTTCAAATAAATGATGAGTCCCACTCCAGCATAAGGTGTGTTGTGTATTCACTTCCCTCTCTGTCCTCTTGGGTCCAGAAGTCTTGGGTCTTTTTTTTTTTTTTTTTTTGAGACGGAGTCTGGCTCTGTTGCCCAGGCTGGAGTGCAGTGGCGCGATCTCGGCTCACCGCAAACTCTGCCTCCCAGGTTCATGCCATTCTCCTGCATCAGCCTCCTAAGTAGCTGGGACTACAGGCGCCCGCCACCGCACCCGGCTAATTTTTTGTATTTTTAGTAGAGATGGGGTTTCACCGTGTTAGGCAGGATGGTCTCGATCTCCTGACCTCGTGATCCTCTGATCCTTCCGCTTCAGCCTCCCAAAGTGCTGGGATTACAGGCGTGAGCCACTGCGCCCGGCCTAGAAGTCTTGGGTCTTGAAGTCTCTTGGGTCTTGAAGTCTCTCAATGTCCCCCACCTCTGAGGATCTGCATTCTCTTAGCCATTCCTCCCTGGGGCATTCTCTGGAAGTGGCCCTGGACTGCACACAGTTTACCCCTAGCCCCAGCCCCAGTGAGGGAGGAGGGCCCCTGACTGCAGGCGTTTTGAAGGAGGTGCTACCACTCACTGAGTCCAGCATCCCATTTCACTCCAGGCCCTGTTGATGTGAGCCCTGGAGGAAGCACAGATGCTTCCTTGTTTGATCTTTTTTTTTTTTTGAAATTAACTTAGAAGCTCAGAACTCACAAAACATCTGGGCTGCCAGGGACCTTGCCGTTCATCTGGTTCGATCTCTTCAATTTACATTATGCTGGGAAACCAGAGCCATCAAGAAGGAGTGCTTCACCGGAGCTCAAACTGTAGGCAGGAATCCAGGACTCTTAGCTCCCAGCGGGGCCTGGGCCTCCAAGCCCTGACCTGATGGCCTCCTCCTCCTGGCCCTGCCCCAGCCTTACCTGTCGCCCAATCCATTTTGTCAGGACCCCCTCAGTCAACAAGCCCTGACTGACCAATTTCAAGCCCTCCTCCACCCCGCAATGACCTTACCTTTGTCTGGCTCACATTCTACTCAAGGGAATAAAATAGGAATCATAACGTTACACACTTATGAGAACTTGCTCTATGCCAGGCACCACGTTAAAGCCCTGAACAGAAACTATCAACACATTTAATTTAATCTTCACAAAACCTTGATGTGGATATAATTACATCCCATAGATGCAATTATCATTCCCATTTGCAGATGAGAAAACTGAGGGCCATTGATGTTAACAACTTACCCAAGGCTATACCCCAAGAATGTCCCTGGGAAATTTGATTGTAATTTTCTTATCTTTTTTTTTCTTTTCTTTTCTTTTCTTTTTTTTTTTTTTTCTTTTTGAGAGAGAGACAGGGTCTTGCTCTGTGGCCCAGGCTGGAGTGCAGTGGTATGATCTTGGCTCACTGCCACCTCTGCCTCTCAGGCTCAAGCCATCCTCCCATCTCAGCCTCCTGAGTAACTGAGACTATAGGCACGCACCACCATGCCTGGCTAACTGATCGCAGTCTTAACCTGTAGGTCAAACTGTCTCTTCATACAGGAGACAAACTCAACAAAAATGCAAGGAATATTTATTGAACAGCTACTATATGCTGGACGCTGGACTAGACCCTACAGGGCTCATGAAGAGGGGTGTGGAGGATCTGTAAGAGATCATATGCACTGTTGGGGAGTTGAGGGAGGCTTCTTGGAAAAGGCATCTGGCTGGGCACAGTGGCTCACGCCTGTAATCCCAGCACTTTGGTAGGCCAAGGCAGGCGGATCACCTGAGGTCGAGAGTTCAAGAGCAGCCTGGCCAACCTGGTGAAACCCCATCTCTACTAAAAATAAAAAATCAGCCAGGCGTGGTGGTGTGTGCCTATAATCCCAGCTACTTGGGAGGCTGAGACAGGAGAATCACTTGAACCCGGGAAGCAGAGGTTGCAGTGAGCCGAGATTGCACCACTACACTCCAGCCTGGGCAACAGAACAAGACTCCGTCTCCAAAAAAAAAAAAAAAATTAGCCAGGTGTGTTGGCACACGCCTGTAGTCCCAGCTACTCGGGGAGGCTGAGGCAGGAGAATCACTTAAACCTGGGAGGTGGAGGTTGCAGTGAGCTGATATTGCGCCACTGCACTCCAGCCTGGGCCACAGAACGAGACTCCATCCCAAAAAAAATAAATAAAAAGGAAAAAAGAAGAGGCATCTGAGAGAGGCTTTGAAGAATGTCCAGGATTCCAACAGACAGTGACAGGCAAGAGGTGTCCCCAGGAGCACTGAGGAAGGACCAGCATGAGAAGTGTGGAGCCGGAGCAGCAGGGGTTCACTAGTGGCAGGTTATGAGCAGGATGCGATGGAAGATCAGGCGTGAAAGCTAAGTGGAGGCTGTACTATAGAAGACTTTCTGGCAGGGTAAAGAGATTTGGGAGAGCCCCTGACGTCTTTGAGCATAAGAGTAGCCCGGGTCAAAGTTATTTAAAGGTTTGGCCAGTGGGCAAGATGTGGGCCTGCAGAAGCACCTGGCTGGGAAGTTGGGAGCCCAAACCATCAGCTGCCCCACGGCCTTGGCATTGATGTTGTAGCACTGCCGGGCACCAGAACTGAGTCCACAGGGCATTGCTAGAGCTCACAGCCTATGGAATTCAGTTCTCAGTGCCAGGTGGCCAAAGTCCTTTCAGCCTGGACGCTGCTCTTGCATGTTCTCTTCTGTGAATTGTCTCCCGTTCCCAGGATGAGTAAGTTGAGGCCCAGGATGGGTCACATAAGGAACTTGTGATACCAAGAGAACTCCTATTCCAGGGAGGGTCTGAGCTTGGAGCTGAAAATGGGGGCCCACAGCTAAGGAAATGGACAGGAGTTCCATAAATTCCAACAGGAATTGGAGTAGGTTAAGAGGGGAGGGGGCTCAGGGCCATGGCAGGGATCCATCTGTCGCTTCCTGCCCAGATGTGTTCCTGGTGGGGCCTGATGTGGGGCTGGAGGGGTGAGGGGCTGGGGAAACAGCCAGAACACGCACACTGAGAAGGGCATCTCTATGCAAACCAAGGGGCTTTCTGAGCTAAAGGGAGTCCCCAAGATATGGATCCCCAAGATAGGAGCCCAGCCCAGGAGTCCTAGCTCCCCAGAAATCTCCCCAAAACGCTGAATAAAGGTTTGAAGTACCTGGGATAGTGGAGTGGAGGAGAAAGAGTTCCCTGAAGCACACTTTCATTTTCTGGAGAGTTCAGCCGAGGGCTGGGTGCTCCCCTCACTCACATGGCAAAGCTGCAGCCTATCCCAGAGAGGGAAAGCCAAGCCTGAGCCTCAAGGGCACCCCATCCCGACCCCTGCTTGAATCCAGAGAAAGGGACCGCCACTTACCCACGAAACCTCCTCTCTATGGCTCCTGGGGCTGGATCTGCAACGATGTTCTCAGCCGGTGCTCCTTAAATAAGGCCCCCACCCCCGCCCCAGCCGCCTCCCGCCCCCGCCCCATGCTGGCTCTTCTGAGAAAGGAGGAAGGTGTGGGAGGGCCAGGAACCCTGCCCAGAGAGCCCTTTCTAACCTCAAGCCAGAGCGGGACCCCGCCCCCGCCATTCTTTGAAGCTTCCCCTTCCTCACCTTGGTCTCTGAGTTCTTCCCACCCCTTGAGACCAGCCCGCTGGGCTCTCTCTCTACTCTGCCTGAAAAATCTGCCCTTTATGCCAAATTCAAGTCCAGTTTCTCATTTTGAAGCAGGATGATGGGGAATGGAGGTGCTAGGGGAAGCTTCAGCGTAGGTTTCTAGCTTTTCCCACCAGCTAAGGCGATCCAGGCACCCAAACACCAGCTGCAAAATTCACTGGAAGGAATGGCGGTGAAAAGGCATCCCTCTGCCTCCTTTAGCTCTGTGCGGCTTCAAGCAGTACCAAAGGGCAGTAGGGAGTCTGTTCCCATTTTGGGGAGAGAGAGACTGAGACCTGAGGGGAAAGAAAATCAGGGGCTGAAGTTCCAGCCAGCTTCAGAATCCCTCAGGGCAGGGATCCCGGGAGCCCCTACCTTACAGTATGTGTGTGTCCTTGTGTCTGTGGGGTTCCCTCTCCTCAGCCCACCTTCTGTCCTCGACCCCCCAGAACTTGACTCCTGCTGCACAGAGCTGGGACTCCCCAGAGTTTGAGTTGGGAAAGGAGGGACTCCCCCTAAGAAGTCTTTTCCATCCTCCTCCCTTGAAAGCTCAGGAAGTTCTTTCTGATACCAAGTCACATGCAGCTGCCATCCAACAAACAGGGGATAGGGGAGACGGGAAGGCACACAGTCAGAAATGGCTTGCAGGGGTCTTGGGCCAGAACTCAGGGCAGCTCTACTGAGGAAACTTGAAAGTTCCGGGAATGGAGGGTGGTAGGGAGAGAAGAGTCATCAGTATTGTGCAATGGACAGGGGGAAGCAGGAAAGGGGACGGGGGAGGAAAGGGATGGCTGGTCTCTGGAGGACAGGCAAAGGCCTGGGGCTGTGGGCTGCCCATCACCCCCTTCCTAGGGGCCTGCCCGGCCAGAGTTCAAAGTCGCTGTCACCCCACCCCTCATTAACCCTAGTATCACCAGGCTGGAGTGGCAGTGTTTTTATGGGCAAAGCGACGCCGAATGTGCCCCTTCCTTCCCTGCTACCTCCCCCAAGCAGCCAACATCTTGCTGTCTCTGAGGCCAGAAGAGGAAGGAGGCTGTTGTGAGGACCAGAGGTGGAAGAGAAAGCAATAAGCAGTCATCCCGTTTTCTCCATAGTTTCTTCTTCTTCCTTCTCCTTCTTTTCTTCTTTTTTTTTTTTTTTTTTTTTTTTTGAGACAGGGTCTTGCTTTGTCACTCAGGCTGGAGTGCAGTAGCACAATCACGGCTTACTGCAGCCTTGACCTCTGGGGCTCAAATGATCCTCCCACCTCAGTCTCTGGAGTAGCTGGGACTACTGGCGTGTGTCACCATGCCCAGATAATTTTTTATTTTTTAAATTTTTTGTAGAGACGAGGTTTTGCCATGTTGCCCAGGCTGGTCTCAAATTCCTGGGCTCAAGCGATCCTCCCACCTCAGCCTTGCAAAGTGCTAGAATTACAGGTGTGAGCCACTGCGGCATAGTATCTTGGCACTGCCTTAGTCCCTAGGAGAGAGGAAAGATGGGACTTCTCTCTTGGACTGTGAGCTCCCTGAGGGCAGGGACAGCTTCCGGGTCCCCAGCACCCCACGAGGGAACTAGCACTAAAAAGGGCTCATCCCTGCTGATGGGGGATGGGAAATTTTATCCTTGAAGGGGACTCTTCCCCTTGTGACCCATTTCAGGGTTCCCAAGAGGGGAGGGCTGTGGGGCTTCCCCACAGGGCAGCACCGGGAATCTGTGGCAGCAGGAACAAAAAGAGGAAGTTGAGGTCTTGTTGGGCCCTGGAGTTCAGCTCTCCTGTCCTAGACAAGCAGCCCTGCCAACATGGGGGATGAAGGCCCCGGGGGGTAGGCATGGTCTACAGGCTGTCCATGACAGGGCTCAGGTGGATCCTCATCCTGATACCTGCTACCACTCCACCTCTCCCAGACCACGTCCAAAATCCCAGGCTCCACCCTCCGGAGACACAGACCTGTAGCTCACCCCAATCTAGGGGAGACATTGCTGTTAAGGGAATGCAAAAGGTACAGACAGGGTGGGGAAGTCAGTACCTAAGAGACCAGCCTGGGCCACGTGGCAAAAACCCTGTCTCTACAAAAAAAAAAAAAATTAGCTGGGTGTGGTGGCACGCGCCTGTGGTTCCAGCTACTCCAGAGGCTGAGATGGGAGGATCACTTGAACCCAGGAGGTCGGGGCTGCAGTGAGCCATGTTCGCACTCGTGAACCTGCACTCCAGCCTGGGGCTGTAACAGCAAGAAAAAAAGAAAAAGAAAGAGAAGGAAGGAAGGGAGGGAGGGAAAGAAAGGAAAATAAAGAAAGAAGAAAAGAAAAGAGGCCAGGCGCGGTGGCTCATGCCTGTAATCCCAGCACTTTGGGAGGCCGAGGCAGGCGAATCACGAGGTCAGGAGTTTGAGACCTGCCTGGCCAACATGGTGAAACCCCGTTTCTACTAAAAATACAATAAATTATCTGGGCGTGGTGGCGCGCGCCTGTAATCCCAGCTACTCGGGAGGCTGAGGCAGGAGAATCTCTAGAACCCGGGAGGCGGAAGTTGCAGTGAGCCGAGATGGCGCCACTGCACTCCAGCCCGGGAGACAGTGCGAGGCTCCCTCCCAAAAAAAAAAAAAAGAAGAAGAAGAAAAGGAAAAAAAAGTGAGAGAGAGAGAGAGAGAGACGAGAGAAAGAGAGAGAGAAAGAAAGAGAAAGGTTTCGGGTCTCCGACGGATGAGAAGGAACAAGACGGGGATGCAGTCCTACCCACTTCAACTCCATCCCCTCTCAAGACCTTCACGCCTAACGCCTCCCTACGCGCAACAAAACTGGCCGCCACGGGAGCCCGTCCATAGCCCTGGGACGTTTGAGAATTAGAGCAGAAGCTCCGCCCTGTTGTGGGCAACTTGCCCTTCTCAAACATGGCCGCCACGGCGCCTCTGGAAGGGAACCGCTCTGGGCCCCGCCTTTGATCTCGTTGGTGGGGCTGGGGGATGAGAGCTGCACCGCGCGGGACAAGTCGCCGGCGGCGCCCGACGGAGCAGGTGATTTCCCCTCCTGCCCCCGGCCCAGGGCTAGGAGAGTCGCGGAGAGCGCTGACCCAGGGTACCCGTCCGATGTGTTCCCCCACGGTACCCCCCCCCCCGGGGCCCGTCGGACCCCCATCTCTGATTCTCGCCGTGGCCTGTATCAAGGCACAACCAGTTTGCTCAGGCCTGCCTCGTCATGTGTCCTCCAAGGCCACAGCCGCATCCCTGTGCCCTCGGGCCCACTATTCTGGACGCTTATGGGTGTCCCGCTAGCGGGTTTAGGGAGCTGCTGCTTCAGGGGTCGTCCATCATCGCGGTCCCACTTCCTGTGCTCGCCCTCCCTGTTTGTGCTCCCGCCTGACTTTGGATGCAGGGATCCCTTGTTCCCCTCAATGCCCTTGGTGCCTCTAAGGTCTGACTTGGGTATCAGAGGACAATGATATCCTCTGGGGCCTGCGTTATGGGTCCAGGGCCTCAGGAACCGGGCTTCACAGGGGCTGGGAGAAGCATTGAAGACCTCCATGCTAGACCCCTTGCTGCCTCCCTGAGAAGTTCGCTAGGACTCCTTTCACACTAGCTCCCAGGATTCCTCCTCCCACATGGCCTGCTCTCCCTCCACTTTAAGCACCTCCCCACCCCAAGGGAGCAGCATAGTACTTCTTACCCCACTCTCACTTAAATTTGTCCACAGTGTCTCTATCTAGCATCTGGTGGGTCCAGGCCTGTGCTGCCCTTGGGAAGCTCCCAGGCTAGCTGGGAGCAGTGAAGGTGGGGCAGTTAGGGTTGGCTGCAGAAAGGGAGTCCTGCAGAATGAGATTTGGAGAGGCAGAGGGAAAGATGCTCTGGGCTGGGAGAGTGGTGTGAGCAAAGATTCTGAAATAGACAATATAGCCAGCCAGGCAGGAGAGGAGATTCAGAATATAGGATGGGGCCACACAATTTGCATCGTGAGAGGTGATGTAGTGTGGTGGTTAACAGTGAGGGTTCTGGATCCAGACAGCCTGGGTGTAAATCTGCCATTAACTTGCCTTGTGACCTTGGGCAAGTTACTTAACCTCATAGTGCCTTCATTTCCTTTCAGGTAAAATGCGGATAATACGGCCGGGCGCGGTGGTTCATGCCTGTAATCCCAGCACTTTGGGAGACCGAGGCGGGTGGATTGCCTGAGGTCAGGAGTTCGAGACCAGTCTGGCCAACATGGTGAAACCCCGTCTCTACTAAAAAATACAAAAAAAATTTGCCAGGCATGGTGGCATGCGACTGTAATCCCAGCTACTCGGGAGGCTGAGGCAGGGGAATTGCTTGAACCAGGGAGGTGGAGGTTGCAGTGAGCTGAGATCGCACCACTGCACTCCAGCCTGGATGGCAGAGTGAGACTCCATCTCAAAAATACATAAATAAATAAAATAAATAAAATAAAATGGGGAGAATAACAGTATCTACATTTTAGAGTTATTGTAAGGATTAGGTAAGTTAATACATGTAAAAGTGCTTAGGACAATGCCTGGTAAGCAGAGGCAATAAATGCTAATATTACCATCATCGGAGGCATTTAGGCAGGACTCATGACAGGATGACAGTCACATTTGGTAGACACCATCAACCAATGATCTCTAATTTGCGGCCCCCAAGAAGTAATGGGGTTCTGTGGGCTACATCTGGAACTTGAAATGTCTCATGGAAATCATGTTCTTACCCTGGAGAAGGCTGGCTGCTTAGGTGCTACTTAGGAAACCAGTCTGGCAGACCAGATCTTCCCCAACTCAGGGGCTATGCGGGAAGAAGTATTAGGAGCCCCTGAGCAGGAAGGATGTACTTAGGAAGGCTACCGGGGATGGGGAAGGGTAAAAGAGCTTAGAAGCCTGGGTGAAGTTTGGGTAGACCAAAAACAGGAGGAGGGAGGGAGGATGTTCCCTTGGAATACAAACTAGAGAAAAGCTTGGGGGAGCAAGTCTTTTTATTTGGGGACAGTGAAGAGTTTCCTAAAAATTCCCTGGCCCCCAGGCCTTGGCTAAAAACCCAGAAGCATGAGACACATCCCTGAGAAGCTTCTTCCCTAGAAACTGGGCTCTCAGGCCGGGCACGGTGGCTCACACCTATAATCCCAGCACTTTGGGAGGCCTAGGCGGGCAGATCACCTGAGGTCGGGAGTTCGAGACCAGCCTGACCAAGATGGAGAAACCCTGTCTCTACTAAAAATACAAAATTAGCCGAGCATGGTGGCACATGCTTGTAATCCCAGCTACTCAGGAGGGCTGAGGCAGGAGAATCGCTTGAACCCAGGAGGTGGAGGTTGCGGTGAGCCAAGATCGCGCCATTGCACTCTAGCCTGGGCAACAAGAGTGAAACTCTGTCTCAAAAATAAAATAAATAAATAAATAAATAAATAAAATTAAAAAAAAAAAGAAAAACTGGGCTTTCAGCCAAGTTTCAGTCACCACCACACAGGTGGCTCATGCCTGTAATCCCAGCACTTTGGGAGGCCAAGGCGGACAGATCATCTGAGGTCAGGAGTTCGAGACCAGCCTGGCCAACATGGTGAAACCCCGTCTCTACCAAAAATACAAAAAATTAGCTGGGCGTTGTGGCAGGCGCCTGTAATCCCAGCTACTCAGGAGGCTGAGGCAGGAGAATCGCTTGACCCTGTCAGGTTCACACCATTGCACTCCAGCCTGGGCAACAAGAGCGAAACTCCGTCTCAAAAAAAAAAAAAGAAAGAAAGAAACTGGGCTTTCATGCAGCAGCCATGGGCCTTTGTCCCGGTAGAGGCTACCATGCAACTGACAGCCCAGGATTCGAGGGTGATGTAACCCAGGGTCGAGGTAGGTCCCTGGAGGCGGTTCTACCCTGAGGGAGCTGCATGATGGGATCTAGTATGCCTGGGCTGAGCCATTCTGCTCTTCCTCAGGGCCCATGAGGGCTCTGGCGCAGGTGGTATGAACTCCCCTGGTAGGCTGGGGCTTCTCAGTCCTGCTTTCCAAAGTGACCCCTGTGCTATGAGCAACTCTGTTACCACTCAGGGGACCAGGCAACTGTAAGCATAGAAGGTAGCCCTGTCCCAACCCACTTGAAAGTCTTGATATCCTCCCTTCCCCAGAGTAGCCCCTAGAATAGATGCTGAACTAGGTGACCTGGATTTAAATCTGACTACCGCAGTCAAGCCAGGTGACTCTGGGCAAGTCATTAAACACACTGAACTTCATTTCTTCATAGGTAAATTGGGGTTCAACTGTTTATTGAGTGCCCACTTCATGAGAGATGCTGAGTATACACTGGTGAATGTCAGCCCGGTGTTTAGTCCCTGCTTCATGAGACAACTGGAAGAAACATTAAACATTGTCCAAATAATAATTATGGCTGTGAAAGGTGCTGCTAGTCAGAAAACTTGCAGCCTGCATAGAGAGTGTAATATGGCAGGGCCCAAACGAGTTCTAGGTCAGGGGTGATGTCCCTTGAGGAAGAAGGGAATTATTTTATTTTTATTTGAAAATATTTTTCTTTTCTTTTCTTTTCTTTTTTTTTTTTTTTTTTTTTTTTTTTTGAGACAAAGTCTCACTCTGTCGTCCAGGCTGGAGTGCAGTGGTGCAATCTCGGCTCACTGCAACCTCCGCCTCCCAGGTTCATGTCATTCTCCTGCCTCAGCCTCCTGAGTAGCTGGGACTACAGGCGCGTGCCACCACGCCC
Source organism: Pan troglodytes (assembly GCF_028858775.2). Classification (NCBI taxonomy): domain Eukaryota; kingdom Metazoa; phylum Chordata; class Mammalia; order Primates; family Hominidae; genus Pan; species Pan troglodytes. The sequence continues at coordinate 114,532,433 of NC_072406.2, read as the reverse complement.
AGCTAATTTTTGTATTTTTAGTAGAGACGGGGTTTCACTGTGTTAGCCAAGATGGTCTTGATCTCCTGACCTCGTGATCCAACTCCCTGGGTCTCCCAAAGTGCTGGGATTACAGGCATGAGCCTCCGTGTCTGGCCTAAAAATATTTTTCTACAAAAAGAGAGATGGGGTCTTGATATGTTGCCAAGGCTGGTCTTAAACTCCTGAGCTCAAACGATCCTCTTGCCTCAGCCTCCCAAAGTGCTGGAATTACAGGCATGAGGCACCGTGCCCAGCCAAGGAAGGGAATTTTAAAATGAGACCCAAAAGATCAGAGTGACAGTAAGTAAAGGGGTGGAGGCAGAAGGGTGCCCAGGCAGAGGAAATAGTTTGTGTAGCCCTAGCACCTAGAAAAATGTCCGCGCTGGCTAGGTGCTCAATACATACTTGTTGACATGTTCCATTCCCATCTACATGCTTTTAACTCCCAAAAGTCTGTTTGGGAGTCAGGAGCATGTGGGTGGTAATGAATGGCTCCAGACCCATAGGTCCAAATGGCAGCTCATTGTCCCACTCAGATGATGAGGCAGAAGGCTCAGAGGGTACACTACCTTGCCATGAAAGAGTTTGAGTGTTAGCAAACTGAAAGAAAGCCAGGGTGGGGCCGGGTGCTTTGTCATGCCTGTAATCCCAGCACTTTGGGAGGCCAAGGCAGGTGGATCACCTGAGGTCAGGAGTTCAAGACCTGCCTGGCCAACATGGTGAAACCCTGTCTCTACTAGAAATACAAAAATTAGCCAGGTGTGGTGCACATGTCTGTAATCCCAGTTACTTGGGAGGCTGAGGCAGGAGAATCACTTGAACCCAGGAGGCAGAGGTTGCAGTGAGCCAAGATGGCACCACTGCACTCTAGCCTGGGCAACAGAGTGAGGCTGTCTCAAAAACAAAACAAAACAAACAAAAAACAAAGCCAGGGTGGAGGGAGGGAAATGATCCAGGAAGGTATGGTGCATGGTGAAGCTGGAGAGAGATATAGACAGGGTAAGGACCGCAATGGAAAGCCATGAAAAGATTCTGGACTTCCCTGAAGGGTAGCAGGAAGGCATTGATAGATTTTAAGCAGGAAAAGATGTGATTTTTTTGTAAAGATCACACAGCTGTGGTGTGGAGAATAGGTTGTTGGGGGGAAGATGGAGTGGGGAGAAGGGTTAGGAAGGTCTTGCAGGCAAGAGATGGAGAAAAGTGGGAGTAGAGATGGAGAGAAATAGATGTGGCAAGAGATAATGATTAGGGCTTGGCGACTGATTGGACGAGGGAGAGCAAGGGGTAGGATGGTGTCAAGGATAATTCCCAGATTTGTGGCAGGAACAGCCGGGTGCCTGGACATGCATTTACTGAGAATGGCCTTGGAGGAGTAAAGCACTTGAGAGAACATTAGTTTGGGACACGCTAACTGTGAGATGCCTGTAAAACATACACGTGGCAGTGTTAGAGAGGTAGATGTCCAAGCCTGTAGCTCAGAGGAGACTGGACTAGAGGACTGGGCATTTGGGAATTGATGACATGGCATTGGTACATAAAGATGTGGGCCCAGATGAGATCTTCCAGAGAGAGAGAGAGAGCGCTGCAGTGAGGAGAGGCAGCCTTGCATGTGAGGAACTCCCACATTTAGAGGGGAGCAGAGAAGGGGACAGAGAAAGGGCCTTTGAAGAAATGGCCAGAGAGGTAGAAGGAAACCAGGAAAGAATGGCATCTCAGAAACCAAAGTTGGAGCTGCTGAAAGGGCAAATAGAAGGTGAAATCATGAGAAATTCCCCCTCTTTTTTTGTAGATCAAAACCAGACAAAATTGGCAAGCTCATATGGTTCAACCTAATTAGACTAAAACCTGGAAAAAGTAACTGATGACCTCAGTCTAAGAAATTTTGAGGCCGGGCACGGTGACTCATGGCTGTAATCCCAGCACTTTGGGAGGCTGAGGTGGGCGAACTGCTTTGAGCCCAGGAGTTCGAGACCAGCCTGGGTCTCGAACCCTGGACTCAAAACATGGCAAAACTGCATCTCTACTAAAACAAACAAACAAACAAACAAACAACAACAACAAAAAACTAGTAGGTGGCGTGTGCCTGTAGTCCCAGCTACTCCGGAGGCTAAGGCAGGAGGATGGCTTGAGCTGGGGAGATGGAGGTTGCAGTGAGCCGAGATCATACCACTGCACTCCAGCCTGGGTGACAGAGCCAGACCCTGTCTAAAAAAAAGAAAAAGAAGAAATTTTGGTGGAGATTTTGGAGCAGAAGCCAGACTCAGCATAGGGAGAAGTGGATACAATGCAGATAAGAAGGAAAGAAGGAAGTAGAATTGACAGACTTGGTGATTGACTGGTAGGGGTGAAAGAGGGCAAAATCAAGGGTAATCCCCAGGTTTCAGCTTTGGCAGCTGAGTGAGTGGTGTCAGCTGATGAAGCAGATGTGTGTTTGGAGGGGGATGTGCGCAGATCAGTAGTCTATGATGAGTGTGAGGTGCGTGGAACTGGTGGTGCCTCGGAGCCTTCTGAGTGGGATGATGAGCTGGCATTTGGACCTATGGGTCTGGAGCCATTCATTACCACCCACATGCTCCTGACTCCCAAACAGACTTTTGGGAGTCAAAAGCATGTAGATGGGAATGGAGCATGTCAACAGGTATGTATTCAGCACCTAGCCAGTATGGGCATTTTTCTAGGTGCTAGGGTTACACTCATGAATAAGACAGAGTGTCCCCCTCATCCCCACCTTGCTTTGGAGCTTCCATTTTATGGGGGCAGGCAGACAATAGGCAAATAAGCACAAAATAATGTTAATGGTAGTAAGTGCTATGTAGGGTTAAGGGGCATGGAGAAGACTTACTTGCCATAGGTTAGTCAGGGAAGGGCTCTCTGAGGAGGTAACATTTGAGCGGAGCCCTGAGGAGTGACTGGATGAGCCATGGATGTCCCGCAGGACACAGACAGGAGGAAGCTCAGCAAGTCTGAGGGACAGCAAGGTGGGGCGGGAGCGAGCCAGGGAGGAGGGACTGGGGAGGCTGGAGAGCTGGGAGAGGGCCAGATCTGTGGGCTCCTCAGGCCTTGGGGAGGAGGATGGAAAGTGCTGTGCAGATAGTCCTAAGCTGCAGGAAGGGCAGGGACTGGGCGAGAAGAGAGAATCCATGAAAGGCTTCCCCTTCTATCTGGGCCCCAGAGCCAGAAAAGCCCCTTTGTGCAGAGGGTGGGTGGCCTGTTCTGGGTGGGGGAAGGGCTGTGCTTGGTCCTGAGGCTGAGCCTTGAGGGGCTGGACAATGGGGCCCCTTGTGATTGGACTTGGGGGCCAAGGGGCTCCCTCAGTGATGGGATTCCTGAGCCAGGAGGCATGTGACCCCAAGACCTTGTCAGAAGGTCTGGGACTGCTGCTGGGGAATGGGGTAGGGGGGTGGGGAGAGGTAGGGGGGTGGGGAGAGGTAGGGGGGTGGGGAGAGGTAGGGGGGTGGGGAGAGGTGGGGGGGCGCCTCCTCTAGAGGCTGTCTCCAGACACAGTGCCCGGTCCTGTCTCAGGCTGAAGGAGGTGAGATGGGCGGAGGAGGGGGCATGGTTCTACTTGGGGGAACAGAGAGGGCAGCATCAACAGATGGTTCCACAGCAGGCCAGGAGGGAGGAGCCACTGCCCCCAGGCCCAGTGGGTGGGGGCAGGCAGAAGAAGGCCTGGCCATCCTGTCTGTGTCCCTTCAGAAGAGAGAGCATGGAGCTGGAGAGGATCGTCAGTGCAGCCCTCCTTGCCTTTGTCCAGACACACCTCCCGGAGGCCGACCTCAGGTAGAGACGGGTCCCCCGGAAGGCTCATGTCAGTGCTGGAGCTGGAGCTGCCGCTGCCGGGCAGTACTATGGGTACTGGCTGATGGAAAGACAGCAGGAGGGCTGACTAGGATTTGCTGAGAGGCCTTACCTCTCATCCTGTCCCTGTCACCTTTGTTGGGCAGATGGGAAACCATAGCTCTGAGGGAGGGGGTTATACTCTCTGGCCTTAAAGATAAAGGTCTAGCTCATAGACCCCATGAAGCTGAGGGCTGGAATCTCAGGATAGGTGGGGGTGCTGGAGGCATCCAGTGTCCTACCCAGGGCTTGTCCTGTTCCCTTCCTGCAGTGGCTTGGATGAGGTCATCTTCTCCTATGTGCTTGGGGTCCTGGAGGACCTGGGCCCCTCGGGCCCATCAGAGGAGAACTTCGATATGGAGGCTTTCACTGAGATGATGGAGGCCTATGTGCCTGGCTTCGCCCACATCCCCAGGTAGGTTCTGGCTAGGGCCAGGAGGAGGAAGGGGCTGGCTGATTATGGGGTGGGCAGAGTCATCCTCTCACTGCCCTCATCTTTTCAGGGGCACAATAGGGGACATGATGCAGAAGCTCTCAGGGCAGCTGAGCGATGCCAGGAACAAAGGTGAGTCTGGGGCTCTGGGCACCTGAGTGATTCATAATCCCGCTCCCCCAACTGCCTGCTCCCCAGAGCCTTGGCAAACCTGATGCTCTCTTTGCCTCTTTAAGAGAACCTGCAACCGCAGAGCTCTGGTGTCCAAGGTCAGGTGCCCATCTCCCCAGAGCCCCTGCAGCGGCCCGAAATGCTCAAAGAAGAGACTCGGTCTTCGGCTGCTGCTGCTGCAGACACCCAAGATGAGGTACTGGTAGAGGAGGGTACCAATGAGGGACCCAGGGGGCTGGAAAGGGGGGAGTATTGCCTCTTGTTAACGTTTGTACCCTTAGGCAACTGGCGCTGAGGAGGAGCTTCTGCCAGGGGTGGATGTACTCCTGGAGGTGTTCCCTACCTGTTCGGTGGAGCAGGCCCAGTGGGTGCTGGCCAAAGCTCGGGGGGACTTGGAAGAAGCTGTGCAGATGCTGGTAGAGGGAAAGGAAGAGGGGCCTGCAGCCTGGGAGGGCCCCAACCAGGTATCTTTTCCCAGCACCCTCTACCATGTAGCCTCAGCTACATTCCACCTTGGTGTTAAGCCCCAACCCCTACCTATCCCCATCTGTTTCCCCTGCTGGTGCCCTTGGGCCTAGACCAGGCCTCCCCTCTCTGCAGGACCTGCCCAGACGCCTCAGAGGCCCCCAAAAGGATGAGCTGAAGTCCTTCATCCTGCAGAAGTGAGTCTGGGCTGGGCTGGGCTGGGCCCTAGAGGGTCTTCCCAGGGTGACAGGAGCTTCACCCAGCCAGTTTTTGACAGGTACATGATGGTGGATAGCGCAGAGGATCAGAAGATTCACCGGCCCATGGCTCCCAAGGAGGTGAGAGAGTTAAGGGTTGCTGGGGATGCGGAATGGGTGGGACTGGCTCCTGGCTTCTGCCACTCACTGCTGATTGCCTGACAGGCCCCCAAGAAGCTGATCCGATACATCGACAACCAGGTAGTGAGCACCAAAGGGGAGCGATTCAAAGATGTGCGGAACCCTGAGGCCGAGGAGATGAAGGCCACATACATCAACCTCAAGCCAGCCAGAAAGTACCGCTTCCATTGAGGCACTCGCCGGACTCTGCCCGAGCCTTCTAGGCTCAGATCCCAGAGGGATGCAGGAGCCCTATACCCCTACACAGGGGCCCCCTAACTCCTGTCCCCCTTCTGTACTCCTTTGCTCCATAGTGTTAACCTACTCTCGGAGCTGCCTCCATGGGCACAGTAAAGGTGGCCCAAGGAAGGTGTGAGTGCATTCTGGTCATTTCTGCCTCAGAACTGGGATACTATGCCTGTCTGACCTTTCCTCCCCAACCTCGAATCCCCTATCTTCAACAGGGCAGCACCAGGCAAGAGGGGGTAAAAAGCTCTTTATTTGAAGCTCCAGGGTGGGGCAGGGCACTGGCCTCTCACCAGAGGTCCCCACAGTTCAGTTTCCCTACAGCTCAGTGTCAGGCCCCAGCCACACAGTCCAGCTGTGCTCCGATTGGCAGGCGGGTCAGACCTGCAGGTTGACAAAAGGTGCGAAGCCCGCCATATCCTGCAGCAGCACCAGGGCCTGGTGCAGCGGCGGCTCCACGTCGATGTCCACGCCGCGCTTCCGCAAGCGGCTCAGGCTGGACTCCGCCACATGGTGGCAGTGCCGCACCCGCAGCGAGCGCAGCACGGGGCAGTACTCGGCCAATGTCCTGAGGGAGGAGCAGGGTGAGGCTAGGGACATGAGGCCACCATACCTTTGGTGGGGTAAGGTGGAGGCCCGGGCTCACTCAGCCTCGGACTGGCTCCGGCAAAATCCCGGTCTCCCTCCAGCTCGGGGCAGGGGCATACTTTTTCCGTCCCTACACAAGGGAGGCGCCTGGATTGGCTTCCAGTGAGCTGGAGACTTCCTGTCTCATTTAAGGGGGGAACCTGGCCCTCAGCTCCGCCTAGGATTGCAAGATCTCCCCCTTGTTGAAGAAAAGCCAGAAGTCGACTTTCCATGTGAAATCTCCCAATGTGTAAACATTGGTTGAAAAAAGTTTTTAAACTATGGGCTCTCTGGCCTAGGCAATCCTAGAGGCCCTTTCTGTTCAGAATGGGGGTGCTGTGGTTTGCAGGAAGATTCAGAACCCTCAGTCCGGCCTTTTAACACCTACAGCCCGCCCCATACCAGCAGAGGCTAAGTGCCCTCCTCCCGCCCTATCAGGCCCAGGCACCTGACACCGTCGCTTCCGACGCGGAGGCAGCCGGTGAGGTCAAGGTGCTGGAGTTCTGGGCAGTTCCGAGCCAACTCTTGAACCGCGGCGTCCCCCACGTTGGCGTTGACGGCCAGAGAGAGGCTGCGGAGACCAGCGCCGCGCCTCTGCGCCAGGTACACGATGGCCTCGTCCTTGAGCTGGCGGCAGGCGGTGAGATCCAGCTCCTCCAGGGCCGGGCAGCGATCAGCGAGGCCGCGCAGCGCCAGCCCGTCCACCCAGTCACAGTGCGCGAGCGACAGGCGCTGCAGGCGTGGGCAGCCCTCGGCCAGCGCCCCAAGCGCCCGGCGACTCAGTTGCCCGCAGCCGCCCAACGCCACACTCCGCAGCTGCGGATTCCGCGCCAGCACCGGCACCAGGTCCTCGTCTGACAGCCATTCGTGACACGGCGCCAGTGCCAGCTCCTGCAGCCCCTCGGCATCCCGCAGCAGCCGGGCCAATGCGGCCCGCGGGATCTGCGGACCCACCTGCGGGCGGGGAGGCACCCCAACTCTCAGCCCGTCCCGCACTCCTCAGCCGCCTATGCACCCCTGACCTGAGTTCTTTTCTGGCAGCCTCCTGCTCTCCCAGGAGAGACCCCACTTTCCCTCTGAGTCGCTACCCAGTATTTGCCCTTTGGTGCGTGGATCCCTTCCCGGGCAGCCCCGGCGGCCCAAGGGGGTCCAGAAGGGCATACTGCGAGGCTGGGGGCTGGGCTAGAGGCGGGGCGGTACCTAGGCAGGGGCGGGGCTTCAGCCCCCGGCTCACCTGCGCGGCATCGAAGCGACGCAGCCCGGCCAAGTGAAGCTGCACCAGCGACCGGAAGGCCCGGCTAACGCGCTGCAGCCGGAGCAGCTGGCGCAGCGGGACCCGGTTCAGGACGTGTGGGAGCAGCACGTCTTCCCAGGGCAGGTCCAGGAACCTGCGAGTAAAGGGGCGTTGGCACTGGCGTCCCGGGGCCACTATTACCTGCGAGTCCGCCTCCGTTATGTTCCTGCGCCCCAGCTCCCAAGAGCGGCCCCCAGACCCAGCCCCGGCTCGGCTCCCCTCCCTCAGGTTCCTCTTCCCTCTCGGCCCCTCCGGTGCTCGGTACCTGACGGCTCCGGGCTCTTGCTCCCCTCCGGACGGCTCCATCGGTGGCTCCATCGGCTGTCTATTGCGCGTGCGCAGTAAGATTTTCTCGCTTTGGCCTTGGAGTGGCCGCACCAAACCCGCCTCCTTGGCCTGTAGAGACAGACCTATTTAATCGAGTGCCGTCTCACCGAGGATCCGATCTGAAAGCTTTTCGGGTGGACCCCGAAACGGAGGCGGAACAGACCGGTGGTGTAACATTAGGCCTTGCCTTCTCGGCTACAGGGCTTGAGGCCTGAAGCTGGAGAATGCGGTGGGCATCAGAGACTGGCTTCTGTCGTCCTCTTGAGCCAGTAGCCGCCTCTGAGCGAAGTGGTGGTGGGAGGAGCAGGCAAGGCCCAACGCGGAGGGGGCGGAGCCAGGACTCCTAGGTTACCGGCCTCTCCTCTGCCCTCTGGTCGCGTTTAGCGACTTTGAAAAACGGGGAGAAACTATCCAGGCTCTTACTGTCTGCCACGTAGCAGGTGTTCAATAAGTAATTGTTGAAATAATGAATGAATTGGCGAGGCTATAATGTTTCCCTCATCAAGTAAACCTGCTCAAACCTCCCATTCCTGATTAATTATGAAGAGCTATCCAGCCTCTACCACTTCGTAACAGTTTGGGCCGCGTTTCCGCAGGGGGAGAGAGATGTAGGGGGCGCGAAGAAAGACTATATTTCCAACTGGGTCCCTTTCATTTCCTCCAAAGGTCCAGAGTCCTAAGAAGAATGAGAGCTCAGCTCAGCCCGCCAGGGGTAGTGCTTCTCGGCTGGCCTTGGGTTTAGTTGTAGGGTCTGGGGCTGGGTCCGCCCTGGGACAATGACGCCCCAGACCTCTGGACTCAGCTTCAGGGCTGCCTCTCACCGCGTCCCCAGGTCCCAGTCCCAGGATCCGCTTCGGGGAACCCCAGGAGTAGCGCCTTCCCCCATCATCCACGGGATGGGTGTGGGGGGATGTGAAGGACGCGAGAGCCACTGCACCGCTGACGGTCTGGCGCTCCTTCGGTGCAACCGCTTCAGCTGGCTCATCACAACGAAAACCACTTCTCATCTGTTATCTCGTCAAGGCTTCGGGCACCTCTGAAAGGTGGGCAGGTCTATGCTATCACTCCATTTTAAAGATGGGGAAACCGAGGCCCTGGAGAGGAAGCCCCTTGTCCAGAATCAAGCCAGACGGGAATAGAGAACCCAGACATCTGGTTTTCCCAGAATTCCTTCCACGTTTCCCCACCCCGCAAGGCAGCGAGAAGGGAGAAGCTAGCAGCGGGGAAAGACAAGAAAGGGGTCAAGTTAGGTGAGGGCTTGCTATCTCTTCTTCCTCAGCCTGCTTAGGGAGGGGGTAGCTGGGAGGACAGACCCCTGCAAAGATAGAGCCACGTGAGCGCGCACCACCTCCGGCCGCGCGCCTCGTCCCCCTCCCCTCTTTGTTCGCGTCTCTGCGCCTGCGCAGTGCGACAAATCTGGCGCTGTCCCCTTCAGCACCACGCGGAGTCCGCGCCGCCCCTCCCCGCGGTGAGCCCCGCGCGCCCCCGCCTCGCACGTCCTCGCGCCCCCTGACTGCCCGAACAGACCCCTTCTTCCTTCCGAGGTCACCATCTGCCCGCCCTGGCCCTCCCAAAGAGAGTAGTTGCCATAGTAACTCCAGCGGCTCTTTCTTAAAATAGCAGGGCCCCCTTCTACCCTGGCCAAGGGCACAAGGGTTGCCGGTCCCCCACGTCTTCCGGTCCCTAGTTCATCCCGTCTAACCTCTTACCCCTGGGCAGGCGTGACGACACCTAACTCAGGCAGCAAGGAAGTTCTTCCTGAAGTCTGATTTAACATCCCCCTGCTGCATCCTGGGAGGGTGGTCAGGGTTGGATCTCCTGGGTCCGAGACTCAAAACCCCTGGCGGGTTCAAGACGGTGTTCCCTAGATCTCCTTTACATAGTTGATGGTCTCCTGGATTTAGGGGGCGGGTCCAGTCTACACCCATACCGTGTGCTTGGCGCGGCCGCGTGCTCGTGGGGGCGGGAGCGCGTGTGGCATGTAACAGGTCATGTGGCAGCCTCCTAGGGACACGCGTGGGGTCTGGAGCGGGACACGCGTGTGCAGCCGGGCCTTACGTGTGGCTCAAGGGGCGGTGGGCGAGAGAGACGTGGACACAAGTGGGGTGGGGCACGTGAGGGTCTGGGGAATAGAACCAGGGGTTCCATGCGCCCTCCTCCTTGTCTGGGGCGGGTCTTAGGTTGGCGGGAGAGCCCAGCGGGGACCTAGCGACAAGGGGGGCTGGCAGCCTCCGGGGCTCTGGGCCCTGGGAGAGGGCGGGGGGTGGGGGGGATTAGCGTTGCCTGAGCGGCGCGTAGGGGGTAGGGGGAGGGACTGAGAGGCGGGCGGGCCTGGAGCAAACGGGAGCCGCGCTGCCTTCACAGCTCAGCTGGGCCCAGCCTCTCCTCTGTCTCTCCTCGGTCTCAGCTCTGGGCGAGCAGCGGTGAGTACTGAGGTGGCATTGAGTTGGGGCTGCACCGGGTATGCGCTGGGACCCCGTTGAGCTTCCGGAACCTGCCTGGCAGGGTTGCTACTCCTGACATGTGCCCCTCCCCTGCATTGCCACCAGAGGCCCCTTTACCTGGTTATGGTCTCTCCTGGGCGGGATCTGTCTTACCCCTGGGGAGAGAGGGAGAGGAGAGGAATATGGTGCAGATTCCCCTCAAGAGACCCCAGTAGGTGGGGGGGAGGGGACGGTATGTGTCCCTGCTTGAGTGTGTACATCTGTATGTGTACATCTGTATGTGTATGTGACTGTGAGCAGTAGGTCTCTGTGAGTGTCTGATACACCTGGACCTCTGTGTGCACTGGAGAATGACAGCCTGTGTATATATTTGGGTACCTCTTTGTGTGTTCCTGTTTGATGATGGTGTGTGTGTAAAACAAGCATGTGCCTTTTCATTACACACATACTTGTTATGACTGTGAGTGCATGAGGGTGTGTCTTTGAGCAGTGTGTGTGTGTGTGTGTGTGTGCCAGAGGGTGTTGCCTATGAATGTGTTTAACTGTGTACTGACATATTTGTCCTTATGTATGTGTGTGTGCGCGTGTGTGTGTGTGTGTGTGTGTGTGTGTGTAGGTGCCTGTCTGTACCTGTATGAAGAAAAGAATGTCCCTGGCCGGGTGCGGTGGCTCACGCCTGTAATCCCAGCACTTTGGGAGGCCAAAGTGGGTGGATCCCCTGAGGTCAGGAGTTCGAAACTAGCCTGGACAACATGGTGAAACTCCGTCTCTACTAAAAATACAAAAATTAGCCAGGCGTAGTGCTGAGCGCCTGTAATCCAAGCTATTCAGGAGTCTGAGGCAGGAGAATCACTTGAACTTGGGAGGCGGAGGTTGCAGTGAGCTGAGATAGCGCCATTCCACTCCAGCCTGGGCAGCAGGGGCGAAACTCCGTCTCAAAAAAAAAAAAAAGAAGAATGTCCCTTTCCCACTCAGTATGTATATATTGGGGGTAGGAGCCTCTGCTCAGGCTTTTCTCCCCACTTCCATGCTGTGCCTCTCAGCCCTTCAGCATCCCTATATAAACACCTGTTCCTCTTCCCTCTCCTTCCAGGAGGCCTGAGTTTCCCTTCCCTGAGTGAGGGGCCTCCATAAGAGAGACTATAGGGGTCACAGGGCTGTATGATGGTGACAGCTGGCTGACACCCCTTTTCCAGAGGGTGGGGTACCAACTTCCCCTATTCTAGAAGTAGCTCCAAAGTGCCATAAGAACTCCGGGCTCACTCAACTTCTGAAGTTGCTTCCTCTCTCCTCCCAGGGTGATGCTCAGGGCCTCAGGCAGAAGGAAAGGAGCCAGGGGCCCACTGGGTGTATAAGTCTTTTCTCGTCAGGCCTCTATGGAAGTAGTCCCCAGGCGTGGGATCAATGATCCCATATTACCAGGGTGAGCTAGGTCCCTGATACTCAGAGGCCCTAGCCAACTTTCCCTTCCCTATCTCTGCTGTCCTATCCATCTAACTCCTTGGCAGTTCACCCCATGCTCCCCTTCCTCTCTTACAGGCCTGTCTGAAGAGCATGCAGCCCCCTTACTCCCCGCCTGGCCTCGCCATCCCTGCCCCCCCAGCCTGACCCCCGGCCCCAGCATGGCCCAGGGTGCCATGCGCTTCTGCTCGGAAGGCGACTGTGCCATCTCCCCACCACGATGCCCACGCCGCTGGCTCCCCGAAGGCCCGGTGCCCCAGAGCCCCCCAGCCAGCATGTATGGCAGCACAGGCTCCTTGCTACGGCGAGTGGCAGGTCCAGGTCCTCGAGGCCGGGAACTGGGACGTGTGACAGCACCCTGTACACCTCTGCGTGGCCCCCCCTCACCCCGTGTTGCTCCCTCACCCTGGGCACCCTCTTCACCCACTGGGCAGCCCCCACCCGGGGCCCAGAGCTCTGTGGTCATCTTCCGCTTTGTGGAGAAGGCCAGTGTGAGGCCACTGAATGGGCTACCTGCTCCAGGGGGCTTGAGTCGGAGCTGGGATCTGGGTGGGGTTTCTCCTCCCAGGCCCACCCCAGCCCTTGGGCCTGGCTCCAACCGGAAGTTACGGCTGGAAGCATCCACATCAGACCCACTCCCCGCCAGAGGAGGCTCGGCCCTACCTGGCAGCCGGAACCTTGTACATGGGCCGCCAGCCCCACCCCAGGTTGGAGCAGATGGCCTTTACTCCTCTCTCCCCAATGGGCTGGGGGGCCCCCCTGAGCGCCTGGCCACACTCTTCGGAGGACCTGCTGACACTGGATTCCTGAACCAGGTATGCAACTTCCCCTGGGCTCCCTGGGCCCCCAGTGAAGGGGCAAGGCTCAGCCTCCTGTCAGACATGGGCTTGTCTGCTATTCACTCTGAATCCTTTAATCTATTCTAAATCTGCCTCTCTCTTGCCCTCTGTGTTTGTCTCTGTGTCTCTGAACCTCCATCTCTGTCGATGCATGTTTTAATTTCTGTTTCTGTCCCATATTCTTGTGTCCTTGTATGTCTGGCTTTATCTCTGGGTGCCTGTGTCTCCCTCGTTGGCTCAGGGGGATACCTGGTCCTCCCCCCGGGAAGTTTCCTCTCATGCCCAGAGAATTGCTAGAGCCAAATGGGAATTCTTCTATGGCTCCTTGGACCCCCCCAGCTCAGGTAAGGCCTGGGACTGAGGCAGGGAGAACAGGGCAGGGCCTTCCCCACAGCAGCTGAGGCTCAGTAGGGAGCCCTCCTTCAAACTTCCCCCAATCCTTGGAATTGGCTCTTGAGTCAGCCAATGTCTCCCCAGGCCTCAATCTTTCCATCTGCGCTATGATGGGAGGCTGGAGGATAGGACTGGGCGGGGCACCTGGAGGAAGCTGAGTAATGGAGGGAGGGGACAGAAGGATATTGAGGGGCATTCCATGGAGTAGAAAAGAGGCTCAGCAGGGCTCAGTGGCCCCAGTGTTTTGGGAGGCCAAGGCAGGAGGACTGCTCAAAGCCAGGAGTCCAAGACCAGCCTGGACAACATAGCAAGTCTCTACCAAAAATTTAATTAGCTGGATGTAGTGGTGTGCACCTATAGTCCCAGCTACTGGGGAGGTTGGGTGGGAGGATCCCTTGAGTCCAGGCAGTCAAGGCTGCAGTGAGTTATGATTGCACCACTGCACTTCAGCCTCAGTGACACAGTGAGACCCTGTCTCAAAAAAAATAAATAAATAAATAAAAAAGAAAGAAAAAGGCTGGTCTTCCCCCAGCTCCTCAAAGCCATTTGACAAGAACTTGATTTAAAATGAGCTCCACTGGCACCAGGAACAAGCTAAGTATGTAGCAGGAGGAATGGTGGCTAGACAGTGAAAGAACTTCCTGTCAATATGAGGCAGTGGGCAGAGATCCTAGAGCAGAATTAGGACAGGGAGCTGACGTGGATAACCTCCTGACCTGGATGCCTATGCACACTACAGGTGCTAAGCCCCCAGAGCAGGCCCCCCCATCTCCACCTGGGGTGGGCTCAAGGCAGGGCTCTGGGGTGGCTGTGGGGCGAGCAGCCAAGTACTCCGAGACAGACCTGGACACGGTGCCCCTGAGGTGCTACCGCGAGACTGACATCGATGAGGTGCTGGCTGAGCGGGAGGAGGCCGACTCGGCCATCGAAAGTCAGCCCAGCTCTGAGGGCCCACCAGGCACTGCCCACCCACCTGCCCCACGGCCCGGCCCACGCCCTGGCCCTCATCCCAGCCTCGGCAGTGGCAATGAGGATGAGGACGACGATGAGGCAGGTGGGGAAGAAGATGTGGACGACGAGGTGTTTGAGGCCTCTGAAGGGGCCCGGTGAGTAGGGAAGTGGGAGGGGGAAGTGGGAGAGGGAAGCGGCTTGCTCCTTCGCACTGGCCCACAGGCAGAGCCGGGCTCGAAGGGCCTGGGATAGAGATGGGTATGGGGCTGGCGGGGCAGTGTGTATAGCAGGAGATTCTAGACAGAGGCCTGAGGCTTGGCAGAACACTGGGGATGTGGGGAGCAAAGAGGCCAGGGGTTCTAGCAGAACAGGGGGCAGGGTGAGAGGCCAGAGGCCACAGTCAAGCCCAGGAACACAGGAGCATGAGTCCGGATCCTGGATCCTGGTGGGAGAGTGGGGAGTGTGGGGACATTCCTTTCCGTCTCACACCCCAGTGTCGCTTGGAGCCTCATCTTCTCCTAAGATGTTGCTAGAAATAGAAATGGGATGGCAGGAGGGAAGCGGATCAGGGAAAAGGAGGAGAAAGGGAGATTAGCAGGGAGGGAGGGGATGGGGTGCTGGGGACTGGTAGGGCTGGTGTGCCCCAGGGGGCACTGAATAGCTTGGCGCCCTACCCTAGAGGCTCTTTTTTGTTAGTGGGCTGGAGCCAGTGAAAAGGGGATGATAATCCCCTTAGCAGAGTCAGTGTGAGAGTTCAGTGAAATCCTGCCCCAGCCCTGTGATCTGGGCCCCTAATCAGAGATTCTCCCTGCCCCTGCAGGCCAGGGAGCCGGATGCCTCTCAAGTCGCCTGTGCCCTTTCTACCTGGGACCAGCCCCTCGGCTGATGGGCCTGACTCTTTCAGTTGTGTGTTCGAAGCCATCCTGGAGTCACACCGGGCCAAAGGCACCTCCTATACCAGCCTCGCCTCGCTGGAGGCCTTGGCCTCACCTGGCCCAACCCAGAGCCCCTTCTTCACCTTTGAGCTGCCTCCCCAACCCCCTGCACCCCGGCCCGACCCACCAGCTCCTGCCCCACTTGCCCCTCTTGAACCGGATTCTGGTACCAGCTCTGCTGCTGATGGTCCTTGGACACAGAGAGGGGAGGAGGAGGAGGCAGAGGCCAGAGCCAAGCTGGCCCCAGGGAGGGAGCCCCCTAGTCCCTGCCACTCAGAGGACAGCCTTGGGCTGGGGGCAGCACCCCTTGGCAGGTAAGTAATTCCTTTTGTCCCTCAGACTTGAGGCCCCCAGGGCTCCAGAAACAGCTGCTGTAAGGGACAGATCCTGAGTGTGAGGATTGGTTTATATTCCTGACCCCTGAGTAGGGGTGGTTAAGGGATGCAGATCCTGTTTTCCTATTTGGAGGACTACTGCCATTAGCTGTGAGGGAGAGTCCCTCACAGCATCCCTCTTGGTCTCAAGTCCAGTGGCTTGAGAAAGCATGATTCAGCATTGAAGGATCCCAGGAGAATACCCTTCTTGCTCTCCTGGAGGGCCCTATCTTCCCTTGGCAGAGTCTTTAGCCTGCTCAGAATTCTTGTGACCTTACCCTCACCCAGCCTGAAGGCTTCACCAAAGATGCAGCCACCAGCCTCTCCCACTGCCTCCCTCCCATGTCACCCCTGCCTAATCAGGCATCTCTCGTCCAGCTCCAGGAAGTCCTTTCACAGTCTAACCTTTCTGCTCTCCCCTCTGCCAGCTACCCTCTCAGTCATGGAAGCCATGGCAACAGGAGGGGGTGGCCAGGGAGACCGGGTTGCCTAGCAACCAGGAGTTTCCGGCCTCTGTCTCTGGGGTGACAGGTGGCTTTGCGAATAGAGCAGCTGGGGTGGGAAGGGGAGGAAAGAAAGGGAATGAGGGTATGCACCCCGACCCTTAACCCCCTAACTCCAGAGCCTGCTTCTGTGTGGGCAGAGGGGGAGCACCAAGGAGAGGCTCCTCTCCCTAAAAAGCAGGAGGGGGAAAGCCTTCGGACCAGTATCCCTGCTGCCCTCAAATCTTTCCCTGGCCCTCCACAGTTCCTCCGTGGTAGCCCATCTATTCCAGCTTTGTCCATAGTCTAAGAGACAAAGGACTATGTTCTGTGTAGGGCCAGGGTGGGAACAGATAATCTATGTCTAATAGCAAATGTAGGCCCCTGGGAGCTTGAGGAAGCAGCCAGAACTCCCACAGCAGCAAGACGGATGTGGGTTAGATTTGAGGCAGGACTTCCACAGAGAGGTGGTAATGATGGAGTAGGCTGATGGAGAGAATCTAATCTCCTTCCCTGGAAAAAAGAAAAATGCTTTCCCCATGTCCCTCCACTCCCTCCCCTTCTCCATCTTCTGGGCCTGGAGGCAGAAGGAGGGTCTGGATGGCTCCTAAGGACCCTGCCCCAGCCTGAGCTGGTGTTCTACCCCGGCAGCGAACCACCCCTGAGCCAGCTGGTGTCCGACTCAGACTCAGAGCTGGACAGCACAGAGCGGCTGGCCCTGGGAAGCACAGACACCTTGTCCAATGGGCAGAAAGCGGACCTGGAGGCTGCGCAGCGCCTGGCCAAGAGGCTGTACCGACTAGATGGCTTCAGGAAGGCCGATGTGGCCCGGCACCTGGGCAAGAAGTAAAGCCACTAGGCTGGGACTGAGGATGGGGGCAGAGGGAATGCATCCTGAAGGCAGCTCTCCATCTAATGTCCCCTGGTCATTGGGTAATCCCCACCTGACCCCCTGCACTTCCCCTTGAGACCCTACCTGTCTCTCTGCCCTGCCCACAGCAATGACTTCAGCAAACTGGTGGCTGGGGAGTACCTCAAGTTCTTTGTCTTCACGGGCATGACTCTGGACCAAGCTCTCAGGTGGGTGTTGACCCCTTGGAGGACAGCCCCCACTCTCCGGGGTTCGTGTTAGGGCCCCAGGATGCCTCCTTTGAGCCCCTCTGTCCCCCACAAGCCGTCCTGACATCACCCTTCCCAAGATGGCTGGGCATGGCCAAGGGCCAGAGCTGCCTGGTAAAGGGACCTTGGGTAGGGGTGATGGGTGAAGGGTCAGGGTGCATACCCTCATCCCCTTTCTCTCCTCCCCTTCCCACCCCAGCTGCTGTACTCTCAAAGCCACCTGTCACCCCAGAGACAGAGGCTGGAAACTCCTGGTTGCTAGGCAACCCTCTCTTGCCCCTTCCCCAGGGTGTTTCTGAAGGAGCTGGCCTTAATGGGTGAGACCCAGGAACGAGAGCGCGTGCTGGCCCACTTCTCCCAGCGATACTTCCAGTGCAATCCTGAAGCCCTGTCCTCAGAGGGTGAGGAGTTCCGAGAGCAGGGGTGTCCTTAGCTGGCCACAGTGGCAAAATGGGCTGGGCCCTGTGTGTGTGTACAGGAGCATGAGTGTGTGTACAGCAGGGAATGGATGTACATGCGTGTAGGCATGTGAACTTGAATGTGTGCAGACAGCGCTGTCATGGCTGCATGTATGTGGAACTATACATGTGGGCAGGCATATTGCTAGGGTTGAGTGTGTTGTGAAGAGGCAGGAGTTTGCATGCCTGTGCAGGCCAGTGCTTGGCTGGAGAGGGGATTCTGTTTGGCTGCACTGGTCTACAGGACTGTGCTGCGGTTCACTTTCTCGTGGTCCAGGCTTAGAGGCAAGGGAACGTTGGGGCAACTAGTACGTTGGGGCAACTAGTCCTCAGTACTTGAGGGAGCCAGGGACGGGTCCTGAGAAGAGGGATAGGTCCTTGCTGACGGATCTGCTGGAAGAGGAGCTCTTTGTGGGGAGGGTTCACTAGCGGGGTTCAGGAGGTAGGAAGTTGCCGGCCAAAGGGGGTGGGGATGAAATGGGAGGTTGGGGAAGATGGCTGTGGGAAGGGTCCCTGGGAGGCAGCCAAGGCTGAAAGTCAGCTCTCCCCTAGACGGCGCCCACACGCTGACCTGTGCGCTCATGCTGCTCAACACGGATCTCCACGGCCATGTGAGTGGAGGCGGGCGGGCAGGAGCCGGAAAACAAACCCCTGGCCAGACATGCAGGACCTGGGAGGCCAAGGGCCCTCCAAACTCACAGGCCTCCGTTCCCTTCCTTAGAACATCGGGAAGCGCATGACCTGCGGGGACTTCATCGGGAACCTGGAGGGCCTCAATGATGGCGGCGACTTCCCTAGGGAGCTGCTCAAGGTGGGGGGCGGGGCAGGGTAGAAGTCGCTGGAGGGGAAGGATGGAGGACCCAGTCGGCGACGGAGTCCAGAGTCGGAGGGAGGGCAGGGCTGGGGCTTGCCGACCCCCGGCTCCTGCCACGGAAGCCCGGGCTCTCGTGACTCAGCCTGGGGACCGCCCCCTCCCCAGGCCCCAAGCGCAGGCTCTCCCGGAACATGCGCACATGCGTGCGGTCGCGACTGCGCACGGCGGGGGAGGGGACCCGGCTCTGGAAAACGCGAGCAGGCGGCCCCGGCCCCTGCGTTTGCCTTCAGTTCCCCTCCTCCAGTGTGCGCTGGGGTGGAAGGCGGGAGTTGCGGGGGTCCCTGCACGGGACAGGGATTGGATGGGGGTACACTCCACACTGCTCCCCCGCCGGGTGGCCAGCCAAAAAGACCTTCCCGGTGCTGCTGCGCTGCAGGAACCCGGAGGGAGAGGGGCCTGAGAGGGACTAAGCTTTTCCAAGGTCTGGCAGCGAGTTAGCGCAAAGCTGGAGCTAGAAACTGCTTTCTGGCTCCCTGTGAGCAGGTCCCGTTCCCAGGCGCCAGCTCCATGGCCCGCAACCGAGGGCTCAGATACGTAGGGGCTGGTGCCGGTAGGAGAAGGGAGTGGCTCGTCCAGTGGGTTCACTCCTCTCCCCGATCTGGTGGTAGTTTATCTAGAGAGGCCTGGACTCACTTGAAGAAACCCCCAGGCTAGGACAAAGGTGTCTCTGCTCCACTACATACATGTAACAGCACAGGATTGTCCTAGGGCGTTTCTGTGAGCTTGGGGTGCTGGGCTTCTGAGTTTGGGGTATATCTGAGAGGGAACGTCCATGGTGAGCTGGGGTGTGTGCTTGAGTTGAGTTGCATCTGTGTGCCCGGGCGTCGTGAATCAAGGGTTTGTATGGCTTGGTGTGTTTGTGCTTTAGGGCTTACGATTCAGAGTGTGTGTTTGAGTTGGGGTGTAGGCTGGATGTTTATGTGTGGTGGGGTGTACATCTTCGAATTGGCCGTGTCTGAGGTATGCCATATGCCTCTGAGTAGGGGGTGTATCTTTGTGAGCTAAAGATTCTAAGTTTTGAAGTGTCCATCTGAATGGGTAGTGTCTGCGAGTTGGGGTGACCGTGAACTGGTGCGTCTGGTTTGTTGGGGTGTATGTCAGAATCGAGGTGTGTTACGTGACTTCAGATCTATATATGGGTGGGGTAACCGCGGGTGAGCTGGATGAGGCCAGGGCTGTTCCTTCCCTGCCTCCGTCCTCCCTCGAGGCCCCTCTTGGCTCAGTGGAAAAGGGCTGCAGGGAAGCGGTCCGACCTCTCCCCTCCCACCACCCCAACCCAGACCAGCCAGAAGGGAGTTCCAGACCCTGCCGGGTCCGCCCAGCGTCACAGCCCCAGGCCTAGCGGCGCTCTCAGCCTCCCTGGAGCTGCCACCCACGCTGGCCTCCCCAGGCTCCTCCCCGTGGCCGCGCGGGGAGGGCCCCCTTCGCGATCGGGCGCCTCCATTTCATGCGGTCCCCGCCCCCAGCCCTCGCCCTCCCTTTCCCGTCGGCGCCCCCATCCCGCTCTAGCCAAGCCGCAGAGCAGACAGCGCCGCCGCCGCCGCCGCGCACTCCGTGCGTCCGTGAGAGCCGGGCCGGCTCGGGCCGGGCCGCGCCGCTCGCGCTGGCTGTCGGGGGAGCGGTCCGCGGGCCGTCCGGGCGGCCCGGGGGCCGAGGGCGGACGGGGGCATGGCCGGGGGCCGCGGCGCGCCGGCCGGGCCAGCATGATCGGCGTCAACAGCATCCACAGCAGCGCCGGGCGGCTGCGCTCGCGCTCGCTGTGCTCCGTGCGCTACGGGCGCACCCACCGCGGCGCGGAGACCCTGTGCTACGGCTGGCCGCAGCGCTCGCGCAGCCTCAAGCCCGTGCTCTACACCGACCTGGTGGTCAGCCGCCTGCAGAGCCGCAAGAAGAAAAAGGCGGTGAGGGCGTTGGGGCCGCGGCCCACGCCAGGCTGGGGGGCGACCGAGGGGGCGGCTTGTGGGAGGCACCGAGGGCGGTGCCAACCGAGGGCGGAGCCTGGTAGGGACAGAGGTCATGGGCAGCCAGAGGCGGGCACGGGCTGGGGGGGCAGGGAGGGCACAGACCCTGGGGCCAAGGTGGGCCTCAAAAACCGAAGAGGCTTTTCTAGATTGAATATGACTTGCGGCCCACCGATGGGGTTCAGGGCCCTCGAATGAGGTGTGATGGTGGGCCGAAGGGGGTCCTGAGACAGGGCAGGGGATGAACTAGAAGGCTGGAGGCAAGGATTGCAGGTTGGATCTTGGTGGCCACTTCCGCTTTCTGGCCAGAGAGTTGGGGAGTGAGGGTTAAGGGTCTGAGCCATGCTGGGTTTCGTCTGGGTGTGTGCTGGAAGGTCTATGTGTTGATTTGCCTTGGTTGTGCTGGGGGCGGTGGAGTGGGGGTTGGAGGCTGTGGGGTACACCCATCCCCAGATAGGGTGTGAACAGTGTGTGCCCAGTTGGGATGCCTGGTTTGCCTTGTGGCTGGGCATGGCTGTGGGCAGTGAGAGAGTCAGAGACTGTGGTTTGTTGGGAGGAGTGAAGGGGAGGCTGTGTCCCATCACAGGGAAGGTGCCTACGTCACCACTGCACCCAGCTCACATGCAGGCAGCATCACACGCCACACACTTAGCCCAACATGCACATGCTGGGGACACACCCACTCACGGACAGGCTGACGGAAGTACCCCACAGTTGGAGGTGCTGGCGTGGACCCATGTTCCAGACCACTCTGGAGAAGAGGGGACCCCATGCCACTCCTGGAGCCTATTCTCTCTTCTGACCACCCCAGGACCCCCAAATGTCCCCAGGCCAACTGCACAGAGGGGAAGTGGCTGGTTCACATCGCACAGAGTTTGGGCTATGCAGGGATTGGAAGCTAAAATCACTGCTTTTTAGAGGAGTGTTCACTCTCCAGTGACAAAGTGTGCACGTGGGCAGGGCGTTGGACCACCCTGGCATTTGGCTTGGTGGGGCTGTCAGGGTTAGGGGGAGACCTCAGCTTGTCTTGGTGTTGGGAGCCATGATAGTGTATTCTCTATTAGCGAAGGAAAGTGCTGAGAGGGCGAGTCCCCTATCCTGGGGTCGCAGTTTCCCCATATGCTATGTGTGGGCTCATCCTGTGGAAACAGGCCAGAGCGCGTGGTTGGGGGAAGGGGAATTTCTTGGGCTGCTTTTCCCATTCCCTCCAGGGCTGTGCTTCTCCAGCCCAGGATCTGAGCAGGACAGCCCCTTAACAACAATAAAGATAATAATAGCAACAACCATTTACTGTGCGTCAGCCTTGTGCTGGGATGCCCTGTGCTAACTGCCTGTGCCCACATGTTACTACGTTTGTTCCTCTCCATGGATACTTGCCCGAAGTCATGCAGCTCAGGTGGTGGAGCCGGGTCTGGGTCTCCATTCTGGAGCCTGTATTTTTGGTCATTATATCTTGCTGCCCTTTCCCCTTAGTTCTGGCTCATCTCTCAAGTTAGAGGGGAAGGCTCTAAGCTCTGACACTGCGGTACTGACCCACAACCCCCTAATTTGTTCCCCCCACCCCCCAGGCCTTGTACAGCTCCATCAAGAATGAGAAGCTGCAGTGGGCCATGTGAGTCCCGGGGCTGCATGGTGGGGCTAGGATGGAGCATGGGGAAGGGGCTGCCTGGGGAGGCTGAGAGAGCTGGGGTAGGCCCTGGGTGGGGGTAGGGGAGGGGAGTGAGAGGCCATGAGAGGCAGTGAGGCTGCCTCACTTCCTTCTTTGGAGATGTCTGCCTGGATTTGGGGTTCTGTATCTTGTCTCTAGCTGGGTTGTTATGACAAGTGGGTTGGGGTGGGAGGAGAGGTGCTGAAACATCAAAGGGAGGTCCCCTGGCAACCTGAGTGGGAAAGCAGAAGCCTCTGGAAGCAGGGCCTTGACCAGCAGCACAAGAGGCCCACACAGGTCCTAGGGAGCCCAGATGTCACAGAACAAAACAAGTAACCATGCTGTCTGTTCTTGGAAGGCTCCAATAGAAACATAGATACTCGGCCAGGCGAGGTGGCTCACGCCTGTAATCCCAGCACTTTGGGAGGCCAAGGCAGGCGGATCACGAGGTCAGGAGATCAAGACCATCCTGGCTAAAACGGTGAAACCGTCTCCACTAAAAACACAAAAAATTAGCTGGGTGTGGTGGCATGCACCTGTAGTCTCAGCTACTCAGGAGGCTGAGGCAGGAGAATGCTGTGAACCCGGGAGGTGGAGCTTGCAGTGAGCCGAGATCCCGCCACTGCACTCCAGCCTGGGTGACAGAGAGACTCCGTCTCAAAAAAAAAAAAAAAAAGAAAAAAGAAACACAGAGACTCATAAGTAAGTCTTGGAAGAGCCTAGTCTTCTAGTCTGAGGGAAGAAATCCAGTTTGGGCCTTGGGGTCCCCAGTCTGAGGGTAGAGGCCTTATCTTCACAGTTCATAGATCATTCAAATTTGCCGTTATCCACTGAGACTCCCTCACTGTCCAGTTAGCTGGGAGTTCCCAGTCATTGGAGATCTCAGGGGAGGTGCAGCTCAGGATTAGGGTGCAGGGGGAGATCAGGGAAGGTTTTTGGAGGGTTGAGACTGGGGCCATGAAGTTGGGGCAACATTTGGGAAGAGGAAAGGGGAAGCTGGAATTTGGGAGGCAAAGGTGTGGTGGATGAAATGAGTATGGGGTGGGGGACCAAGGGAGGCAGGCCTGGCTGGGACGGAGAAAAACACTGTTGGGGGAGATGCAGTGTAGGCTCCACATGGGAAGTAACAGGGAACTACCACAGGTTCTTGAGCAAGGGAGTGACAAGATAGAATCCGAAATTTTGTATCTGACTGAGCCTGTAGACCAGGATGTATGGGGTTGGGGTGGGGGCGGCACTAGGAAACTACCTCTTCCATCTCCTACCACTTAGCCCACAAACCGTGAGCAAAGCCTGGCGCTGGATGTGGTTGAGCCAGCGGAGGCAGGCCCGGGGCTGTCCTGGTGGAGAAGGGTGTGAGGGCTGCAGGTGTGCAGCAATGGAGAGGATAGTGCTGGCCCTACTTGCTGGGAGGAAGGGACAGTGGTGGCTCTAGGCTGGGGAGCTCTGAGGGAGGTGCCCTGCTCTGAGGAGGCACAGCTACACATTGTGGAGGCCTGATCTGAGACGGGAGACATGGCAGGACCCTCAGGTTGAGCCCCCCAAGCCACAAACACTGGGGGAGCTTTTCCAGGGCGAGCAGAGGCCAGAACTGAAGCGGGGGTCGCGGCTCCATGGCCAGCCCCCTCTGAGGTGATCACACCTGCAGAGACGAGGAGGAGCTGAGACGCTCTCTGTCTGAGTTGGCCGACCCCAACCCCAAGGTCATCAAGCGGATCAGCGGGGGCAGTGGCAGTGGCTCCAGCCCTTTCCTGGACCTGACTCCCGAGCCTGGGGCTGCCGTCTACAAGCACGGGGCCCTGGTGCGAAAGGTGCACGCAGACCCTGACTGCAGGAAGAGTATGTGGCCGAGCTGCGGGGGGCGGGCGTCTAGGGGATGGATGGGAGTGGGCCTGTTCCAGGGCCCCCTGACCTGTCTTCTCTCCCCGCAGCACCTCGGGGCAAGCGGGGCTGGAAGAGCTTCCACGGGATCCTCAAGGGCATGATCCTCTACCTGCAGAAGGTGCGGGGTCAGGCCAGGGGGCTGGGGCTGGGACTGAGTTGGCTGGTGGGTGTGGGGTGATGGGTGGGAATAGGAGGGGCTGGGCCAGGCTGCATTTGGAGCCAGGACAAGATGGACACCCCTGCAGGAGGAGTACAAGCCTGGGAAGGCCCTTTCAGAGACGGAGCTCAAGAATGCCATCAGCATCCACCATGCCCTGGCCACTCGTGCCAGTGACTACAGCAAGAGGCCCCACGTCTTCTACCTGCGCACAGCTGACTGGCGGGTCTTCCTCTTCCAGGCCCCGTGAGTGCCCTCCTCCTGCCCATCCCGGACCCCTTCCCCCACCTCCCATCCTGCTCCCCTCCCTGTCCCTGGATTTCTTCATTCTTTCTCAGGCCACACTTGAGCCAGGACTGGCATCCTGGGACAGAAACCCTGGGCCCAGGTCCCAAAGGGCTGTGCTTTCTCCCCAGGAGCCTGGAGCAGATGCAGTCCTGGATCACTCGCATCAATGTAGTAGCCGCTATGTTCTCTGCGCCCCCCTTCCCAGCTGCTGTTAGCTCCCAAAAGAAGTTCAGCCGCCCTCTCCTGCCCAGCGCTGCCACCCGCCTCTCCCAGGTAGCCCAAGCTCTGTCCACCTAGTGCCAGTGGGATGGAGGGTGTTAGGCTCAGGCCCACTGCACTCAAGGCTGCTGCATGTGATCGTGGAGATGTCCCCTGCACCAGGATGCTGGCCACAGGGGTGAGCAGGGGCTGAAATCCAGCCCCCACTGGGTCCCGCTTGCCGGCTGGGAACCCAAACATAGTGCTTTGTTTGTCCAAAGGAAGGGGCATCTTTTTTTTTTTTTTTTTTTTTGAGATGGAGTCTCGCTCTGTTGCCCAGGTGGGAGTGCCGTGGCGCGATCTCAGCTCACTGCAAGCTCCGCCTCCCGGGTTCACGCCATTCTCCTGCCCCAGCCTCCTGAGTAGCTGGGACTACAGGCACCTGCCACCACGCCTGGCTAATTTTTTATATTTTTAGTAGAGGCGGGGTTTCACCGTGTTAGCCAGGATGGTCTCGATCTCCTGACCTCGTGATCCGCCCGCCTCGGCCTCCCAAAGTGCTGGAATTACAGGCGTGAGCCACTGCGCCCGGCTGGAAGGGGCATCTTTTTAAAAATCTGCAGAGGCACTGTATAGGGCAGAGTGACCATGACCATGCCTCCCCCTGGCCGCTAGGAGGAGCAGGTGCGGACCCACGAGGCCAAGCTGAAGGCCATGGCAAGTGAGCTGCGGGAGCACCGGGCCGCCCAGCTGGGCAAGAAGGGCCGGGGCAAGGAGGCTGAAGAGCAGCGGCAGAAGGAGGCCTACCTGGAGTTTGAGGTGAGCCTCCCTGTCTGCCCCTCTGTCCACACACGCAGGCCCATACTAGGGTGAAGGGCATGAACTCTAACAGTGGAACCGGCCGGAGGTCCTTGGGCAGGTTGCTTAATCTAAGCCTCAGTTTCCTCCTCTGTGCAACAAGGATAACATTTGACATCCACTGGGGTCTCGAGGTGAGGCATGTGTCAAGCGTGCCATTTCCCCAGCTCTAGTAAAGGCTCAAGACACATTAGGTTATAGATGATGGTCCCAGGAGAGCCCAGAGGGGGCACCAGCCCGCATGGGACCATCTCACAGTCCTGGGTGGGCACCTGCCATCTTCTGCCCTGCTGGCGGCCCTCCCTGGTCCAGATGGTGGGGTGGGCAGAAGGCAGAGAAGAGGCTCTCACAGCCCCTGCCCCTCTACCTCAGAAATCCCGCTACAGCACCTATGCAGCGCTGCTTCGGGTCAAGCTGAAGGCAGGCAGTGAGGAGCTGGATGCAGTGGAGGCAGCACTGGCCCAGGCCGGGAGCACGGAGGATGGACTCCCTCCTTCTCACTCCAGTCCCTCCCTGCAGCCCAAACCCTCCAGCCAGCCCCGGGCTCAGCGTCACAGCTCAGAGCCTCGGCCAGGGGCAGGCAGTGGGCGGCGGAAGCCCTGAGATGAGGTTTAGGGTGGGGAGTGCCTGCTGGGCACCTGAAGGATGACATGGCCCTGCCTGAGCCCGGGCCGGCCTCGGGCCACCCACGAGGGCCTCCCGGCCTAGGGCCCGACCGCGCCGGACGCGGTGTCCGGGGCAGGGCAGGGCTGGGGCCTGGGCCTCAGGAGCCTAGGCTAGGGGCACCTCCGAGAGCCCCTTTTTGTGATAATGTTTTGCACTTTTTCGTACAGGGTGGGCGGGGGCGGGAGGGGCTAGCGCCCCTGAACTTTTGATGCTTTTTTTTTGTGTGGGAGAGGCCTGATGCCGTTTCTGCTTTCTGCTGAGACCACCCCCACCCTGACACCATCAGTCCCCCTCTGTCCTGGGGCCTGGCTTGGACAGAGACCAGGATTTGGGGCTGAGCTGGTTTCCCCTCCGTCCTCCCCAAGGGCTTACTCTTTCTCTTGCTGGAGGTGGAGGAAGGGCGTCCATGCCAAGGCCCCATACCTGGGCCGGGGGCAGCACGGCCTGGCTTTCCCCCGCTTCAGTGGGCCTTGCCCTTTGTACAGCCTCCACCCCCATTAAAACTGCTCTGGACTTGCTGGCTGGGCCTCCTCCTTCTCTTCTCACCATGCCTGGCATGTGGGCAGGGTGGGTAGCTGGTTCCAGGGACAAGAGTCACATCAGGGGCTGCCATAAGTTGGGAAGGAGGGGTCCTCCCCTTCCCATGAGAATCCTTTATTTGTCCCAACTGAGGGGTGGGTGTGGGGTGTTAAATAAGATTTGAAATAGGTGGGGACGCTGTACAGGGGGTCCGGGAAGGGGGCTGGGGGCAGGCAGCAGGTCAGTGCACCTGAGGCTGGGGGTGCCCGTGGCAGAGCCCTCCTGGTGGCTCAGGGGGTGGGCCCAGCTTCTCTGCCTCCTGCTCCACTGACTGGCTCCCGTACGCACTGTCTTCCTTCACCTCTGCTGGGGGTAAATGGGGACAGGAATGGGATAGTCAAAGCCTCAGGCCTCCGGCCCTCCAAGTCCAGATCCACCTTCCAGGGAGGCCCCTTTACCTGTGCTGGGCAGCTTGTCTCGGGTCTCTGGACCCCTCAGCAGCCTCACTCCCTCCTCTAGGCCCATGTCAGACAGGGCCTCCAGTAGACCTGCCAGGTCCCCGCCAGCCAGCTGAGAAGACAGAGGGATGAGGTCTGAGTCATGGTTAGGGTATGTGCTCGGGAGCCCTGGGGCCAAGGAGGCACCTGGACTCAGATCAGGAAAGGAGGCTGGGGAGGGGGCAGGCACAGGCCAACCCACCTCGTAGCTGCGCAGGAGGCTGCCACTGGGTGAGGCTGTCTGTCGGTACGTGTCCACCAGGCTGCGCAGCCCCAGACGCTCTGCCAGCTCTGCCCAGCTGCCCTGGGCTTCTGGCCCGTCTAGCAGCTGCTCCAGGTTCTGCAGAGCTGTATCACCAAGTGACAGTC
The DNA here is from genome assembly GCF_028858775.2 of Pan troglodytes. Taxonomy (NCBI): domain Eukaryota; kingdom Metazoa; phylum Chordata; class Mammalia; order Primates; family Hominidae; genus Pan; species Pan troglodytes. Next base: position 114,505,260 of record NC_072406.2, on the reverse strand, counting down.
CCGGCCCTTAGGGGGACACACATATGGACATGTCATTTACCTCCAGAGTTGGGTGGGGACATGGACACCTGAACACTGCCTTTCTCCCAAGGTAAGCGACAGACAGGACCATGAGGGGTGATGGACGGGGCTGAGGGTAGAGAAAGGGAGGCCTCCTTCAGAGGTCCTGAAGGAGAAGAGACCTCTGTGAGGAGTCAGAGGAGTCGGGCTGGGGATGCCTGATGCTTCTCACCTGCTGGGCTGGGCGGGGTCAGGGGTGGCTCCATGGTGTTCTGAGCAGCGTTTAGCAGCAAGGTCTTCACCTGGGGAGACAGCCGCAGTTCTGACTACCTCCCACCTCGTCCTTAAGCCTGTGTCTTTAAGTCCAGATACTCTGGACCCCGTCACTCAGAGCACTTCTAGTCCCGGGCTGGCCTCACCTTGGTGCTGCAAGTGAGGTCAAGAGGCGTGTGGCCCCGGAAGCTGCTTCGGGTGTCCTTCTCAGGCCCTTCAGAGTCCGAGTCGCTATCAGAGGTAGGGGGTGAAGGCAGTGGGCACAGGGGCTCCTCGTTTTCAGCATGGATGTCAGCACCTGGGAGAGGGAGGCCGTCATGGGGAGGTATGGTGGGGGCCTACATTAAGGACTGCAAAGTGGGGGGACTGGGAGGCACCTCTCTCCCTTCCCCCCACCCTGTTCAAGTGCCCCTGAGGGTGAGACTGACCAGCCTTCAGAAGGAGGCGGGTGAGGGTCGGGTACCCCAGTCCAGCTGCCAGGTGCAGGGGTGTGTTTCCCGCAAAGGTGCGAGCGTTCACGTTGGCCCGGAGCTGGGGGTGCGAGCAGCGAGAGTTGACACCACAGCATGGTCCCCTTGGCCAGCCCCCACCCTTCACCATCTTTGGCCCCTCCACCACCCTTGGCCCCACTCCTTCCACAATCCTCAGTCCCACCTTGGTGACCAGATGGGTGACCAACCCCAGCTCCTCCATCTCTGTGGCTAGATGCAAGGCTGTTCGTCCCCCCTGCCGCTCTGTGGCCTCCACTTCAGCCCCACTGTCCACCAGCAGATCCAGGCACTCAGGGCTTCGGGCTCGGACCGCCAGGTGTACCGGATACAGTCCTAAGGATGCAGGATGCTCAACCTGCAGCTGTGACCCTTAAGGCAGCCCCTGGGCCAGCCCTGACCATTCAATCTCGACACCTCATAGTCCATTCTGGGCACTGGCCAGATAGCCTCCCTGGTCCCCGCCTGCCCCCTTAGTCAGGTGAGATGGGGAGCTCACCCTCAAAGTCAGGCATATGCAACAGCTGGGGCACAGAAGGAGCTCCACTCTGAAGCAGTGCACGCAGCAGCTCAGGGGCACCAGCGCCTGCCCGCAGCGCCAGATGCATGGCTGAGTCTCCATGCCGATCCAGCAGAGCTGGGTCTGCACCCACCCGCAGCAGAAAGCTCACCACACTCGTCTGCCCCGTGATCACCGCCAGGTGCAGGGGCGTCTGGGGATGAAAGCAGGGTGAGCCAGGCCCGAGACCCACTTGCCTTCCAACCCCTCCCACCTCCCCAGTAGGCGCCCCCGCACCTGGTGCAGGTGGTTGGTGAGGTTGACAACGCCGAGGTCCTGGGCGTGGTGGATGACATAGACTATCTGCTCAATGACACTGGTCTGCCCGTGGATGATGGCTAGGTGCAGTGGTCTGGGGGTTGGGGAGCGAGAGTCTGGCCCAGCCACTCAGAGCATCCTTCGCTTTCAAGGCCCCACCGCCCTCATAGTCTCCCTCGCTGGGGCCCATGGAACCCAGCACGTGGCCCAGGGCATCGCTGCGCCTGCACTTAACGTTTCGCAGCACCTTTTGAGGTAGGTAAGTGCTATGACTGTACCCCTTGCACGGTCGACCAAACTGAAGTTTGGAGAGACCAAGCATCTTGAACAGAGCTTGTGAACACCGAGGCCGGACTTGAAGCCTGGCGTGTCCGAAAACTGCAGAGCCCGCCTCCGTGCCGGTCCCTTTCCTGCCCCCACCCCGCGCCGCGTCCGCCAGGCCCTCTGTTGCCTACGTGTCTCCGTTCTCGTCCTGCGCCGTCAGCAGGTGGCGCTGTCCCGCCAGCAGCGCGCGCGCGTCCGCGGTGACGCCGTAGTCGAGTAGGGCTCGGGCGCTGCGCTGCGCCAGGCCGAACAGGCGCGCGTTGTACTCTCGAGCTACGGGCCACAGAGGGCGTGGGTCAGGGCTAGGTCCTCAGCCCCGGCGCCCCGACCGCCCGTGCCCCGGAGTCCATACCTCGCTGCAGCATCTCCGGGGCCTGCGGCTCGCACTGGGGGGTCCTGGAGGGGGCGCTCGGCTCCGCGGCTTCCTCCCCGGAGTCCCTGCTGGGCACCGTGGCGGCCATCTGCGCCCCGCCCCCGCCTCCCGGGTAGCAGCCCATGGGGCCCGCGCCGGACTGGTAGGGGCTGTAGGCCAGGGAGGAGGGGAAGAAACCGAGGCTGCCACCTGTGGATACAGGCAGGGCTGTGGGAAGCGGGCACCAGCCATGACTCTCCCAGATTTTTTTTTTTTTTTTTTTTTTGAGACGGAGTTTCGCTCTTATTGCCCAGCCTGGAGTGCAGTGGTGTGATCTCAGCTTACTGCAACCTCCCAGGGTTCAAGCGATTCTCCTGCCTCAGCCTCCCGAGTAGCTGGGATTACAGGCGCCTGCCACCATGCCCAGCTAATGTTTGTATTTTTAGTAGAGACGAGGTTTCACGCTGTTGGCCAAGCTGGTCTTGAACTCCTGATCTCAGGTAATCCGCCTGCCTTGGCCTCCCAAAGGGCTGGATTACAGGCGTGAGCCACCACGCCCGGCCTCCCCCAGATTTTTTTCCTCCACAGCTTCTCTTACCTTTACCCCTCCCTCCATCAGTACCCCCTCACCTCCTCCAGCTCCTCCGTAGCCCCCGGCTGCACCCCCAGAGCCTCCACCCATGTGGGAGCCACCCCCGAAGGGCTGGGAGAAGGTGGGCAAGGCCTTCCTCCGCTTCCGCTGCACCTCTTCCTTGTCTGGGGGCAGAGGAAAATGAGATTGAGCCCAATTATTGTGTCATGCCTCAGGGGCCCTTCCCAGAAGAGCCCTCAGGGCCGGCTCCTAGGAAGCACCTCCTGGGACCCTCACACTTCTGACTTGGCTCATGCATCCCCACATCTAGCTCTTGGGACCTTCTTCTAGCCCAGCCTGGCCCCCCGCCAGCACCCTGAGGTCCTCAGCCCAGCTCCACCTTCCACGAGAGGGTAATAGGTGAACTGTTTGGAATCAGACACGTCCCCTCCTCGCTTGCGTTTCAGTTGCAGAAACACTGTTACAGGCCGCTCAATCTTCATCTTGTGATAGGGGGGTGTCCGGAACACAATGGCATACTGGGGGGTGCAGGGAGACACAGGGTGTCAGTGAGTCCTTAGCCTAATTTAGCCCCCGACCCGGGCCCTAGCCCTGGGTACCTGTTTATGCACATCTGTGGGAGAGAAGTCCCCAAAGGCCTGCCATCCATTCTCATCATCCTCATAGAACCGAACCTCAATGTCATCTACAAGGAAAACGGAAGCTTGGCCACAGCTCCCGGTGGAATCTCTGGGGCCATTTACCTTAGAGCGTCCCTGGCCCCAGTCTTATACTCGATGTCCTTGGTGCCCAGCGTGGGCTCCAGTCTCACCTTTCTGCACCTTGTCACAAAGCAGATAAACTTCATCTCCACCCCGCACAGAGCCTGCTGTCTTGTCCATTCGAGAAATCTTCAGGTTTGATGCCCCTGGAGATTCTATGGAGTGGGATATGGATTAGTTGAGATGATGCAATAGCCAAGGCCACATTTAAGAAGCTGGGGGCTTTGTATTCCTTATCTCAGCAACCCCTGGAGCTGCAGGAAACACCCAATATTCGCATTTACTGAAGACAGAAGCTTCAGGGGGGGAAATGACTTGCTCAGGATCACTCAGCTCATATGTGGCAGGGCCAGGTTCTGAAACCTGGGTCTGTTTGATTGCACAGCTTGAGGTCACCCCTCATGCCACCTCTGCCACCAGGCCTGGCACCCCAGGCAATCAGGATACTCACTGCTGTCATGGATGGGCTGGGAGATGACTGGCTTCAGGGGCAGGGAGAAGGAGCCATCACTGGCTCTAAGGAAGGCAGAGAAGCGCAGCCGCACTATACTCAGATCCATCACCTTCTTCAGTTCTTTGGCCTCTTGCTCCAGCTCCCGCTGCTCGGCCTCTGGGCAGTGGGTACATGTGTGACCCCTGGGCTTCTCCCTCCCTGCTCCTTCCATGAGCACCTCCCATGACCCACCCACCCCCTGCACCCATACCCGACCCACCCCCTGCAGCCATACCCGTAAGGCCCTGGGGCCTAGAGCGGAGCCGCTGCCTCTGAAGTTTTTGTATCATAGTCCCCATCATGTTCTTCTTAGTCACATGCAGGACACCCAGGTTGTTAAATCTGAGAAGAGAGAATCGGAGGCCTTTGGCCATGCAGTTCTTTCTTCCTGAGGCACCTTTCCCATTGCCAGGGCTCAGCTCAGCCTTACTTCCTCAAGGAAGCCATTGGAGTTTCTACTTGGGCCCTTGGGTTTGGGGCCAACCTACATCTTTCCCCTTGGTCAGATGCTAAGCTCATGGAGGTAGGCTGGGGCCTGGGACTGGCAGACAGGGGCATACCAGTGGGGGCCAGGCGTAGAGGGCACCTACTGGGCAGTCATGTCCTTGGGCCCCACAGAAACGGCGCAGATCCCCAGCTCCGAGCATTGCTTGCCCACCAGACTGTGGGCATGAGCACGAGGTGGGTCACTGTGTGTTACCAGGTCCACCTCGATCTTGGCTGGTCCCTCGTAGTTACAGATCTAGGAGAGGCAGGGACTGTCAGTCAGGGCCTTGGGCATGCTGTCCACTTAGCCCACCCTCCAGCACCATCCTGGCTCACCTTGACAGTGGGATAGGTCTTTCGGCCCTTCTCACTGGAGGCACCGGGCAGTCCTCCATGGGAGGGGCCTTCACAGCCATATCGAAATCGGAAGCCTCTCTGAAGGTCCAAGGGCATAGTAGCATTGTGATCAGGGAAGACCACCCAGGCCAGCAGTGACCGCAGTGCCTGGTAGTAGCCCTGAACCACAACTACAGCACTCTGATCAGCAGCAGTGACCATCCAATCCCCTGTGGCCTCCTTGGGCAATGGCTCCTCCATGGCCAGCCAGCTACCACTACCCCATTTGTCCCCAAAGCTGAAGCCATTCCACACCCTCCCTTTTGCTCACTCACCTGCTTAGGCTGTTCCACGATCACCAGGTAGGGGCCATCAGCTGGGGACAGAGAGACCTTGCTGAGCCACGATCTCCCAGCCCCTCCCCCAGAGAGAGGGCACATGCTCTCCCTCCCCCGCTTTAGGACTAGGGGAGGTTAGTGAACTTGCTGACCTGTTTCTGGGGCTGGCTCCTTGGGTTCCACAATGGAGGAGTTCAATTTGAAATCATCATATTCAATAATACCATCCAGACCCTGGTTTGGAGACAGACTGGTGGTGGCATCCGACTCTCAGCACCCCCCACAGCCCCACCTCCCATCTCCAAGTCCTCAGTGGTCACTCCCCCCTCCTCCTCAGACCCAAGAGAAAGCTCCTTTTGGAGGCAGAGTTGCAGACAGATGGACAGACTGGCAGGCTGAGAGCATCTGCGAGCATACAGGTGTAAGGCAGCAGAGGGGGCTCGGGCAGACAGGTGGACAGACACGAGGGGCGGCCGGCCGGGTCAGGGGCAGGCGGCATGACTCACTGGGTTGTAGCAACTCTCCATGTCTCTGGGCTAGGCCCGGCTCTGTCTAGTGGCTCCGGCCAGGTTCTGCTTCCCAGAATTTTAGACGCCCGCCTAAAGTTGGGAGGAGTGGCGTGGGGGAGGGGGTCAGATCTAAATGGGGGTGGGCGGGAGATGGGGGCCCAGATTTGGGGGAGGGTCCGACCTCCTCCAGCCGCCTGTCCGGGTGTGGCGGGTGAGATCCGGTGGAGAGCGAGATCCGGAGTTGGGCTTGGCCGGGGAAGGGGCAGGAAAGTTAGAGCAGCTTAGGAAAGTCCCGAAAATACCAAGGGGAGGCGGGGCCGGAGGGGGCGGGCCTGGAAATGACGCCACTGGCCCCGCCCTCGCGACGGGAGGGGCGGGAGGCCCTCGCCAGTCTACGGGCTCCCGCTGCTTTTCAGCGGGCAGAGGGCTAGGAATATCCGGGAAGCCCCGGTGGGGGTTAAGCCCCCTCCTCCCTCCAGGGCAGGGAACAGGAGGGTCTTTCACGGCCGGGAGGAGGCTGGCAGTCTGGGGCCAAGTCCGCCTCCCGCTCCCCTCCCCCGGTCTGGAGCAACCTTGGGATTTTCTGCCAGGAGGGAGGCCACGGCTGATAAACCCCGGGGGCTTTTGGGGGGACATTCCTGCTGTCGGACGGCCTCCCCTTCGAACAGCCTGTAGGCGGGGGCTCTTTCCTGTGGGAGGCCCCGGGGTTCTGCCCCGAGAACGCGATTCTGGGGCTGCGGGAAAAGTGTCTCCTCCTCGGAGTGGGCTCTTTTCTCTCTCTCCCAAACCTCACAACAGCAGCTGGTCCCACACCGCACCGGCTCTGGGCGCGCAGGCGACAGGGAGATCTCTGCACGCTCCCCCCCCCCCAATACAAGAGTGTGTCTCCATCACAGCTCCACAAGTGTGTTTCGGCTGTAGTGCTTGGTTGCATGTTGTGTGTCCATGGCGTCAACATGAGTGTGCAAGCGAGCATGTGTGTAGATAGGCGAATCCCGAGCTTCTCAGTGTGGGTGTGTGTCAGCGCCTGTCTTGTACAGACACGGGTGAGCGTATCTTGAGTTTGTGCGTGAAGGGTGTGGGTGCAGGCACCAGTGCACCGGTGGGCACGTCTCCGTGTGCATGTGTGTGCGAGTGCGACTGCACGGACGCTGCCGTGTGTGCGCCAGCACAGGTACAGGTGTACGTACGGGTCCGCGTATCTTTGTACAACGGTGTCGACGTAGATCCGAGTGTCGTCGCCTGCGCGCCCTTTCCGGCTGTGTGCAGCTGCTGCTCTCCAGCCCCAGGCGCTGTCCGCTAAAGGCCCTCCTCCCTCTTTTCTCTTGTCCCGGCCACCCAGGGGTCTGAATCCAGCCACTCACCGTGGCGGCGGCTCTGGTTGCGGCTTCTCTCCGCGCCCGACCCACCTGGGACCGGTCGCGACACCTCGCCGGCCAGCAGGGCTCAGGGCCGGGAAAGCCCCTTCTCGGCCCCCCGGAGGGGGGAATTCCCATGACGTTTCCGTGCGTCACGCCTCGCGCCCTTTTTCATTGGCTGAAAGTTTAACTCTGGACTGGCGCAGCCAACCCGGAGCGACTCGGGCGCGCCCCTGAGAGGGGACAGGCTCACTCAGGGCGGGGAGCGGGGTGACAGGACACCAGGCGCGAGTCCGGCCGGCCAGGGGACCGCCGAGAAGGTACCCGCTGACCCAGCGCCACCCCGGGCCGGGAGCTTCCGCTGCCTCTCGGCTTTGGCTGCGCCTAACGCTTGGCTTTCTCTGAAGCGGGGGAACCCCAGGGGGAAGCCGACGGCCCCAGCCCTCGGGGCCCCCACCCTGAGCGGCGCGCTGCCGGGAAGTTAGCGGAAGAGGAAGGAAGTTGTTCTTGCGGCCGGTCCCGGGCGCCCTCTGGCGGCCTCCCTGGGCCCGCGAGTAGACTCCATTCGGCCCGGGCCCCTCTCTCGCTCCGTCTCATCAGCCTCAGGGCTCCGGGAGAGACAGTCCGGACCTCGAACTTTTTTAGAAGTGACAGGTTCCCAGCGGGCCAGGGCTCAGGAGCTCTGCTCAGGAGAAGGGAAATGAAGTGTTTATCCACCAAGGAGATCTGGAATATTAGAACTGAAAAAGACATCCAGAGTTTAAACAGCTCAAATTTCCACCGATGTGGGAAATCGCCTCTTTTTTTTAGTCTCAGGCCGGAATGCAGTGAGGGGATTTTGGCTCACTGCAACCTCTGCCTCCCGGGTTCAAACCATTCTCCTGCTGCAGCCTACCGAGTAACTGGGATTACAGGCGACCACCACCACGCCCGCCTAATTTATGTATTTTTAGTAGAGTTGGGGGTTTCACCACGTTGGTCAGGCTGGTCCCGAACTCCTGACCTCAGGTGATCCGCTGGCCTCTGCCTTCTAAAATGTTGGAATTACAGTCGTGAGCCACTGCGCACGGCCTATTTATTTATTTATTTATGTTTTTGAGACAGTGTCTTGCTCTGTCACCCAGGCTGGAGTACAGTGGCGTGATCATGGCTCACTGCAACCTCGAACTCCGGGGTGCGCCGATTCTCTGACTCTTCCTGAGTAGCTGGGGCTACTCAGGTGCACACCACCATACCTGGCGAATTTTAAAATTTTTAGTGGAGATGGATCTCACTACGTTGCCTAGGCTGGTCTTAAACTCCTGGGCTTAAGTGATCCTCCTACTTTGGCCTTCCAAAATGCTTGGATTACAGACGTGAGCCACTGTATGCTGCCGAATTGCCTCTTATAGACCTTCCAATTTCCACCTGAACACTTCTAGAGGCAGCGAGGTCAGGACAGAAATTCACCAAGCACGGAGTACATGACTGGACCTCTCTCTGGTCAGTAGCGTTTCTCCTTAGCAGGTGCCATGAGTAATCTCCCTGCCTGGAGTCCTCCTCCCTTAGGCTTATGGTAGAACATAAGCTATCTCGGGTCTTTCCTGCAGCTTGCCCCAGACGTTTTTAAGAACAGAATCACAGGCCTGCACTGGCACTAAGTAAAGAGAGACTATTATGGCTCTCGATTTGGGCTGTTTCCTATTACTTCCCCACCCCTCTTCATCTTGCCTGCAAATATAGTGTCCTAGTTGCTAGGTTCGGGTACTTTAGAAGTTCTTATTCTCCCTCCCAACAACCCTAGGAGGTGAATATTACCTTTACTGATGAAGAAATTAAGGCTCAGAGAGGTGGAGTAACAACCAAACACACAGCTAGAAAGGGACAGAGCCAGGATTCAAACCCAATCTGTTGACTCCAGGATGAAGCTTTCTCCCCTAAGTTTATATAAAACAAAGCAGCCCTTTCCACCTTACTGTGGGCCTCTCAAACAAATATCATAAGATTCTGCCAAACAATTTGCTGAAATCCAGATATGTTGTCTACTACGTTTCTCTGGTAAGTCAGATTCCTAACCTTAAATTAAAATGGACTAAGGCCGGGCATGGTGGCTCACACCTGTAATTTCAGCACTTCAGGAAGCCAAGGCTGGTGGATCACTTGAGCCCAGGAGTTCGAGACCAGCCTTGGCAACATGGTGAAACCCCGTCTCAAAAAATTGAAGGGGTGGGTTGCCCCTCCACACCTGTGGGTGTTTCTCGTGAGGTGGAACGAGAGACTTGGAAAAGAAAAAGACACAGAGACAAAGTATAGAGAAAGGACCCGAGGAACCAGCGTTCAGCATATAGAGGATCCCGCCAGCCTCTGAGTTCCCTTAGTATTTATTGATCATTCGTGGGTGTTTCTCCGAGAGGAGGATGTGTCATGGTCACAAGACAATAGTGGGGAGAGGGTCAGCAGACAAACAAAGGTCTTTGCATCATAGACAAGGTAAAGGATTAAGTGCTGTGCTTTTAGATATGCATACACATAAACATCTCAATGCTTTACAAAGCAGTATTGCTGCCTGCATGTCCCACCTCCAGCCCTAAGGCGGTTTTTCCCTATCTCAGTAGATGGAGCATACAATCGGGTTTTATACCGAGACATTCCATTGCCCAGGGACGGGCAGGAGACAGATGCCTTCCTCTTGTCTCAACTGCAAGAGGCATTCCTTCCTCTTTTACTAATCCTCCTCAGCACAGACCCTTTACGGGTGTCGGGCTGGGGGACGGTCAGGTCTTTCCCTTCCCACGAGGCCATATTTCAGACTATCACATGGGGAGAAACCTTGGACAATACCTGGCTTTCCTAGGCAGAGGTCCCTGCGGCCTTCCGCAGTGTTTGTGTCCCTGGGTACTTGAGATTAGGGAGTGGTGATGACTCTTAAGGAGCATGCTGCCTTCAAGCATTTGTTTAACAAAGCACATCTTGCACAACCCTTAATCCATTTAACCCTGAGTTTGACACAGCACTTGTTTCAGAGAGCACGGGGTTGGGGGTAAGGTCATAGATTAACAGAATCTCAAGGCAGAAGAATTTTTCTTAGTACAGAACAAAATGGAGTCTCCTATGTCTACTTCTTTCTATACAGACACAGTAACAATCTGATCTCTCTTGCTTTTCCCCACAAAAATACAAAAATTAGCCTGTCTCATAACTAGGTCTCTAAATAAATAAATAAAAATTTAAAAATAAAATGTATAATGGAGTAAATTCATCTTGGTATACTCTAGCTTAGTAAACCCGTGCTGGTTACCACTGATCACATCTATCCTTTCAAAGTGCTCATAAATTGCCACCAAAATCAGCACGGATTCTTTGAGTCTCCACAACATCTCTAAAAGCACCCCTAAGGGTTGAGCTATTTTAGTTACAACAGTCTAAGGCGTAATTTATCTAAAGATGAACAAAACAAGACCTTTATTAGAGAACATTTCAAACATACAAAGATTTTCACTTTGGGAGGCTGAGGCAGGCAGATCACTTGACCTCAGGAGTTTGAGAACAGCCTGGGCAACATAGGGAGACCTCATGTCTACTTAAGTTAGCCACATGTGATGGTGAGTGCCTGTAGTCCCAGCTACTCGGAAGGCTAAGGTGGGAGGATTGCTTGAGCCCAGGAAATTGAGGCTGCTGTGAGCCATGTTCGTGCCACTGCATTCCATCCAGCCTAGGTGACAGACAGATGCTGTCTCAAAAAAAGAAGAGTGGAGAGAATAGTATAATGAGCCCTCGTGTGCCCCTCTGTCAGATTCCACAATTCCTAATGCATGTTAGCCTGGAGATTTAAACTAACTCAAAATAGCTTGTCACTTGCTAGAGCCTCATCTATCTGGGCTTAAGAAACCTCTTCGTTAGGCTGGGCACAGTGACTCACACCTGTAATCCCAGCACTTTGGGAGGCTAAGGCGGGTGGATCATTTGGGGTCAGGAGTTTGAGAACAGCCTGGCCAACATGGTGAAACCCTGTCCCTACTAAAAGTACAAAAATTAGCAGGGTGTGGTGGTGGGCGCCTGTAGTCCCAGCTACTAGGGAGGCTGAGGCAGGAGAATCGTTTGAATCTGGGAGGTGGAGGTTGCAGTGAGCCGAGATCATGCCACTGCACTTCAGCCTGGAAAACAAAGTGAGACTCCATCTCAAAAAAAAAAGAAAGAAAGAAACTTCTTCATTGCATGTTACACTAATTTTCATCCTAATGATCATCTGTTTCCGCACCCAGCCCTAGCACAATGCCTAGCCCAGAGCAGATGCACCACTAATTTATTCCATTCATTTACCGATAAATAGTGAGAGCCCACTCCATTAAACAACACCGCTGCTTGCAGGCAAAACTCAAACAGATATATATCAGTTGGTAATAAGTGCTACAAAGAAAAATTAAGTAGGTAAGGGATTGAGAGTGACAAGGACTTTCTAGGTATCAGTCAAAGCAGGACTCTCTGATAAGGTAACAATTAAACAGTGACTTGAAAAAGTGAGGGAGTGAGTCATGGGGAATATCTGGAGGAAGAGTGTTCCAGGTGGAGGGAACAGTAGGGCCAAGCTCTGATACAAGTGTTTGGCATATTTGAGGAACAGCAAGAAGGTTAGTAGGTGGAATAAAGTAATAACTTTGGGTTTTGTTCTGATCAAGATGGAAAGCCGTTAGAGAGTTCTGAGCAGTGGAGTGAAAATTGTATAATGTATCCTTTTTTTTTTTTTTTTTGAGAGAGGCTCTCATTCTGTTACTCAGGGTGGTGTGCAGTGGCGTGATCATAGCTCACTGCGGCCTCAAACTCTTGGGCTCAAGCGATCCTCCCACCTTAGCCTCCTGAGTAGCTTGGACCACAGGCACCTGCCACCATGTGCAGCTAATTTTTGCATTTTTTTGTAGAGATGGGTTTCACCATGTTGCCCAGGCTGGTATCCAACTCCTGCGCTCAAGTGACCTGCCCACATTGACCTCTCAAGGTGTTGGGATTATGGGTGTGAGCCACCATGCCCAGCCTAAATTTTTATTTTGTAGTTTTTTTTTTTTTTTTTTAGAGACAAGGTCTTGCTATGTTGTCCAGGCTGGGGTATAATGTGTCTTAAAAGGATCCATTTGGGCTGCATGCCTGTAATCCCAGCACTTTGAAAGGCCGAGGCAGGAGGATTGCTTGAGCCCATGAGTTCGAGACCAGCCTGGGTAACATGGTAAAACCCTTTCTCTACAAAAGATGCAAAGATTAGCTGGGTGTGGTGGCATGCACCTATATTCCCAGCTACTCAGGAGTCTGAGGTCAGAGAATTGCATGAGCCCAGGAGGTGAAGATTGCAGTGAGCCTAGATTGTGCCACTGTACTCCGGCCTGGGCAACAGAGCGAGACCGTCTCAAACAAACAAAAAAGGATCCGTTTGGCTGCTGTGTAAAGACTATCGAATGCAAGGACCTAGGAGGAAGGAGGGAGACCAGGAGTCCAATAGACAGCGGCTGAGGCTTGGGTGCTAGTGGATGATGAAGGTGGTGGGAAGTAATCGCAATTCTAGATAGATTTCAAGATAGAAGTAACAAGACTTGCTGAAGATTAGATGTAGGATGTGAGAAAAGAGGGGGTTTTGGCATAAAAAGAATGGAATTGTCCTTTAGTGATGTGGGGCACACTGAGAGAGGAGCAGATTTGTAGGGGGTATCAAGAATTTTTCCTTTTACTTATTTTTATTTCTCTTTAATTATTATTTTTTTGAGACAGAGTCTCACTGTGTTGCCCAGGCTGGAGTGCGGCGGCGCCATCTCGGCTCACTGCAATCTCCGCTTTCCGGTTTCAAGTGATTCTCCTGCCTCAGCCTCCCGAGTAGCTGGGATTACAGGCGCCCGCCACCACGCCCGGCTAATTTTTGTATTTTTAGTAGAGACAGGGTTCCACCATGTTGGTCAGGCTGGTCTTGAACTCCTGACCTCGTGATCTGCCCGCCTCGGCCTGCCACAGTGCTGGGATTACAGGCGTGAGCCGCCGTGCCCAGCCTTTTTTTTTTTTTTTTTTTTGAGACAGTCTCACTCTGTTGCCCAGGCTGGAGTGCAGTGGCACAATCTTAGCTCACAGCAACCTCTGCCTCCCGGGTTCAAGCGATTCTCCTGCCTCACCCTCCTGAGTAGCTGGGATTACAGGCCCCTCTCAACGGGAGCCCTGGGGCTGAGTGACTCTGCTCATTCACAGCCACTTGTCTTCCAACCAGTGAGCCCTCAACAAAGGTAATTACCCATGGCTCCAATAACCACAGCTTTTGTTGTTCCTAGTATTTTTTTCTATTTGGTGGCGGGGCAGGGAGGAATACCCATTGTAGCTCATTCTATATTTTGTTCTTTCTCATATCATTATGTGTGTAGAAAATTCACATATTTTTCTTGGTTGTGGGCATCTGTTTCCAGTTTTTATAAACTCCTACTAAACTCTGAGCTCACTAGGTAATAACCTGTTTCCTCAGGTACTTAGCGTTTTATTTCACATGAGAAGCTACAGAAAATGTGTTTAGCTTTGGAGGGTTTCTATACCTCCTCCACCACCACCACTACTTTTATTTATTTATTTATTTTTCTGAGACAGAGTCTCACGCTCTTGCTCAGACTGGAGTGCGGTGGTGCCATCTCGGCTTACTGCAACCTGTGCCTCCCAGGTTTAAGCGATTCTCCTGCCTCAGCCTCCCGAGTAGCTGAGATTACAGGTGCCCACCACCACTCCTGGCTAATTTTTTTTTTTTTTTGAGAGGGAGTCTCGCTCTGTTGTCCAGGCTAGAGTGCAGTGGCACAATCTCAGCTCACTGCAACCTCCACCTCCTGGGTTCAAGCGATTCTCCTGCCTCAGCCTCCTGAGTAGCTGGGACTACAGGCGTGTGCCACCATGCCCGGCTAATTTTTTTTTTTTTTGTATTTTTAGTAGAGATAGGTTTCACCGTGTTAGCCAGGATGGTCTCAATCTCCTGACCTCGTGATCCCCCTGCCTCGGCCTCCCAAAGTGCTGGGATCACAGGTGTGAGCCACCACACCCGGCTTATTTTTGTATTTTTAGTGGAGATAGGGTTTTGCCATATTAGCCAGGCTGGTGTCAAACTCCTGACCTCAGGTGATCCGCCCACCTCAGCCTCCCAAAGTGCTGGGATTACGTGTGTGAGCCACTGCACCTGGCCTCACCATCACTACTTCTGAATGGAAAAAGTGTCATACCAAATAACACAAGGTTTAGAGTGACACTGACTTGGGTTTGATTCCCAGCTCCCTAAATTCCATGACTTGGCCTCTGAACCTATAGCCTCATCTGTAAGAGGAGAAAATGCCTCTAAAATGTTGTTTGAAGGTTGAGGTGGGAGGATCACTTGAGCCTGGGGGTCAAGGCTGCAGTGAGCTGTGATTGTGCCACTACACTCCAGCCTGGGCAACAGGGGGAGACCCTATCTCAAAAAACAAAACAAAAACAGCCGGGTGCAGTGGCTCACACCTGTAATCCCAGCACTTCGGGAGGCCAAGGTGGGTGGGTTACCTGAGGCCAGGAGTTTCAGACCAGCCTGGCCAACATGGTGAAACCCCATTTCTACTAAAAGTACAAAACATTAGCCAGTGCCAGTTGCGGTGGCTCAGGCCTGTAATCCTAGCACTTTGGGAGGCCGAGGCGGGCAGATCATGAGGTCAGGAGTTCGAGACCAGCCTGACCAACATGGTGAAACCCTATCTTTACAAAAATTACAAAAATTACTTGGACGTGGTAGCACGCACCTGTAATCCCAGCTACTCAGGAGACTGAGGCAGGAGAATCGCTTGAACCCGGGTGGTGGAGGTTGCAGTGAGCCGATATCGCGCCACTGCACTCCAGCCTGGGTGACAGAGCAAGACTCTATCTAAAAACAAACAAACAAACAAAAACACTAGTCAGTTGTGGTGGTGCACACCTGTAATCCCAGCTTCTTGGGAGGCTGAAGCACAAGAATTGCTTGAACCCAGGAGGCGGAGGTTGCAGTGAGCCAAGATTGCACCACTGCACTCTAGCCTGAGTGACACAGTGAGACTCTGTCTCAGAAAAAAACAAAAAACAAAAAACAAAAAATCCCCCTCCCCACATTAAATAAAAATAAAATGTTTGAGCAAGGCACTCAGTACTGACACATATAGGCGCTCTAGCGATGCCAGTGCTCTATGTTAGGGTCTTAGGTCATGGAACCATCTCTACCTTTCCTCCTGACTTTATCTGCTATCCTGGATTTCTGGTGGGAGATGTCATTAAGACCAGCATTTCCCTCCAGACTATGTTATTACTTTTCCCCAAGGTTTGGTTACTTCCACATCACCAAGCCATTCTTCTTTGTTGGTCAGGATTAAGGCTTACTTATTAGTTCCTCTTGCAGCTTCCTTTGCTTTCTGAGACAAGATTGTCCATAATACAAATCACGCATATCAGATGGTCTTTTGTTTTTTAAATATATTTTTGAAATATTTTTAAAAATAGAGATGGGGGTCTCACTATGTTGCCCAGGCTGATCTCAAACTCCTGGCCTCAAGTGATCCTCCCACCTCAGCCTCCCAAAGTACTGGGATTACAGATGTGAGCCACAGCACCGGGCCTCAGCTACTTTTTAATAACAGAATGCAACTTCCAGCAAATGTTTTTCTTTGCTTCCCAGCAGGGAGACGGCCAGTTTGCAATTGCTCCAGCTTTTTTTTTTTTTTGAGACAGAGTCTTGCTCTGTTGCCAGGCTGGAGTACAGCGGCACCATCATAGCTCACTGCAGCCTCAACCTCCCAGGCTCAAGCACTCCTCCTGCCTCAGCTTCCCAAGTAGCTAGGCCACAGATACATGGTCTTGAACTCCTGGGCAAGCGATCCTCCTGCCTCAGTCTCCCAAAGTGCTGGGATTACAGGCATGAGCCACGGCACCCCACCCCACTCCTGTTCCCACTTCTTTCCTAATTTTTGAGATTGGTTTTATAAGGAACATTAGAGCTGTCCTATTTCTTTGTTCATAGGATGGCCTTCAGACTTATTTGCAGCAGTCAACACTATTTCTCCCATAGGGAAACACATGGAAGCTTCCAAAGGCAGAGCTTGTGGGGCTCAGATGGGAGAACAGAGACACCACAGCTGAAGCCAAATGCCCCAGTATCTAGCTGGCTGTAGATCCAGGCTTTTCTGCACACACATAGAGCTTTCTGCCCCTCCTAATTTTCCCAGGGGCAGGGTTGGGCAAGACTTCTGGTTAGTATGCAAACCAGGCATGGCCTGGACTTCAGGAAGAAGGAAAGGAAGAGGGAGAAATTAGCCTAAGAGCTTCCGGTTTCATATCAGTATTTTTCCACTTCAGGTTGTTCCCACTCTGAGGTGCCTTTTTCTACACTGAGGGAGGCGTTGCAGAGGTCCAAATGCCCAGCCATGTGCATGTGCTGAGCAAAGGGAAGCCTGGTGCTGGAGAATCACACTGCCAGCTGGGCCCCAGTGCAGGGGGTGAGTGCTCCTAACTCTCTGTGATGGAGGCCAGCTGGAAGTACAACAGGGCCACACTGTTCTCTGTGCCCCAGGGAAGGGAAGGCACCATTGCGGAGGTGGAAACCAAGATGATGTGGATGCTTCACTTGGGAAAGCTTAATACCCAGCATTTTGTATCCCACCATGAGAGGGGAAAACACCTTCAAAGTGTTTCTATTTTCTCACTCAAAAACAATCAACACAGAAGACTTCTGTGACCAAATGTGTGTGTGTGGGAAAACCCCCACACACCAGGCAAGCAATCAGCTCTATAGTAGACACCAGCTGGGTGGCCTCCAATTCAATTCTGACACTATCTAATTGGAAATAGTGCCAGGTCCCATAGGTTGAGAGCTCATTCCCCAGGACTGTACTCTACTTCTTTACAAAAATGCTTTTTTTTTTTTTTTAAATAGAGACAGGGTCTCGCTATGTTGCCCAGGTTGGTCTTGAACTCTTGGCCTCAAGGGATCCTTCTGCTTCGCCTCCAAAAGTGCTGGGATTACAGGTATGTGCCATGGTGCCCGGTCATTGCCTCCACTTCTGATGCCAATTGTTAAGTCCCAGGTGGTTTTTCCTGTATTTCTTACTGACCAGCTACAAATTGGGCTTCGCATGACCCCCTTCTTGGGTTTGGGTTCAACTAGTTTGCTAGAGTAGCTCACAGAACTCAAGGAAACACACTTACCAGTTTACTACAGGGAATATTATAAAGGATACAAATAACCAGCCATGAAGACATACATAGGGTGAGGTCTGAAAGGGTCCAGAGCCCGGGAGTGATGTCCCCGTGGAATTGTGGTGCACCACCCTCTGGCACAAGGATGTACTCGTTTGGCTTCCTGTAAGCCTACATGTTCAGCTCTCTGGAAGCTTTCCAAACCCTGCCCTTTTGGGTTCTTAGAGAAGCTTCCTTACATAGGCACGGTTGATTAAACCATTGGACAGTCAACTTAACCTTCAGTCCCTCTTCCCTCCCTGGAGGTTGGGGGCTGAGCCTGAAAGTCCCAACCCTTTAATTCTGCTTTGGTGACCAGCCCCCATCCAGCAGCTACATAGGGGCTGCCAGCTATCAGTCAATCATATATTAAAGGACATCACTTTGGAGATTCTAAGGATTTTAAGAGTTATGCCAGGAAACGGGGTGAAGACCAAATATCTATTTCACAGTATCACACACCCATAGCACCTCCACCCTGCAGGGGCCACACAGCCTGCCCCATACACACTTCCCACCTGTCTTACCCTGATGCCAAGGGAAAGGAGAAGAGGGGTCCTGTAATCATGCTGCAGTGAGTGAGGTTTGAGGTTTGTGGGGCTGGGAAAAGTTACCCCTTTTCAGTTTGGGGTCAAAATGAATGCCCTGGGCTCCAAACCCATGACTGCAGCTGTGGGCAAGATACCCTTCCCAGGGCTGGGTGCAGTGGCTCATGCCTGTAATCTCAGCACTTTGGGAGGCCTAGGCAGGAAGATCATTTTAGCCCAGGAGTTCAAGACCAGTCTGGGCAACATAGTAAGACCCTGTCTTTATAAAAATTACACAAAAAATTAGCCAAGTGTGGTGGTGCACACCTTAGTCTCAGATACTTGGGAGGCTGATGTGAGAGGACTGCTTGAACCCAAGAGTTTGAGGCTGCAGTGAGCTATGATTGTGCCACTGCACGCCAGGCTGGGTGACAAGAGGGGGGCTCCAGTGCAGTGGCACAATCATAGCTCACTGCAGCCTCGAACTCTTGGGCTCCTCTGAAACCCCAACAGCTGTTTTGGTCTCTTGGATGGTGATTCACATCTGAGAGAAGACTTCTGAATAACTACAACTCAGCCCTCACTCCTCTTCCCTCTCACCTAGGCCAGGTTGTCTCACGTGTCTCCCTTGTTACAGTTGTTAGGGAAGATTACGACAACTGCCCGAGCCACTGCCCAAGCCCCTGGGCACACCTGTGATGACAAGGGTACACCCTGTGGCAGGGCAGGGGTCAGCAGCAGTGAAGGAATCCTGACCCCCGGCCTAGCATCTGGCGGGGTGGGGGAGGGGGGTGGTGGTGTTAGGTAGGCTCAGCCTCTGCTCACACCAAGTCCAAGCCCTGCGCACCCGATAACATGGTGCCCTGACCCACAAGCTCAAGAAGGAAACCGGAGGGAGAGACAATGATGCTGGTACTAAGACATTTATTATATCATAAAAAGTCCATTGTTGTTCTGTTTTTCCATATGTACATGCTCCTGTGGGCAGTCCCCCACCCAGCCCCCACCTGCCTACCCTCCATGGTGCCAGTCAACTCTCCAAACTGACCAACTAATTAGTAAAAGAGGAAGAACTGGAGGAGGTGGCCCAGGGCTAATGGGAGTGGGAAACAAAGTGCAGAGTGGTTGGGCTTAGTTTTCAATGCCTGACCGTGGGCAGGCACTGCAGGGCCGGCACACGGATGCCTCCCCAGAGCTGCCGGGCTGGAGGCAGAGGCTGCAGATGACAGCTGAGTTCACTCTCAGGCTGAACCCCCAGGAATGGAGCGCAGAGGAGGAAAAAGGTCCCACAGCTGATTGGGGGGTCTTAGCTGGGGCTATCAACGTTCTCTTTTTCAGGTCCCCATCCAAGTGGCAGCAACAGCAGCTCTGACTTGGCCTGAAGAGCTTGTGGCCCGCAGGACAGCCAGAAGTGGGGTCAAGGAAAGCCTGGTGGGAAGCACTGGTCTTGATCTCTGAGTGACCTGCCTTAGTTGACCTCAGAGGTGGGTATGGGATCTGTGGGGCGGGGTGTGGCCAGGAGGGGCACTGGTGAGGTGGCCTCGATGAGCGCAGGGTTGAGGATGATGGGCAGAGTCATAGGTGGCACGCCCACCTGCAGTGGGGAGGCCAAGGGCTGCAGGATCAGTGGGGGCTGAGCCAAGGGTGGAGGCCCGTCGGGGGTGGGGCTCAGCCTGCTGGGGTTTGAGGCCACTGGTGATCCTGGGGAGCTGCTGCTGGTGGCTCGGGGGCTCTCGGGCTTCTCAAAGTCTGTAGGGAAAGCAAGGTGGTTACAGTCAGATTCCCTTGTTGGTACAAGACAACTCTCACATTGCCCAGCTGGCTGCTTATAGAGTCTCTGTTCCTCCTTGTTCCAGTAAGCAACACGGCCCCCCACCAGCCTAAAAAGTTGGGAGTCTCCCCTCAAAACTCATTTCAATGTTCAGCTACCTTCTATCTCCTTTGCCAGGCTACTCTTTTTTTTTTTTTTTTTTTTTTTTTTTTTTTTTTTTGCGACAGGTTCTCACTATCGCCCAGGCTGGAATGCAGTGGCATGATCTCAGCTCACTGCAACCTCTGCCTCCCGGGTTCAAGCGATCCTTCCACCTCAGCCTCCCCAGTAGCTGGGATTATAGGTGTGCACTACCACGCCCAGGTAATTTTTGTATTTTTTTGGTACAGGCGGGGTTTCACCATGTTGGCCAGGCTGGTTTCAAACTCCTGACCTCAGGTGATCTACCTGCCTCAGCCTCCCAAAGTGCTGGGATTACAGGTATGAGCCACTGCGCCTGGCCGCCAGGTTACTCTCTACTAGAATCCCTGAAAGGAAACCTCTGCAAATTCATTCCAAGTCCCTGACCCAGCCTTCTCTTCCCAAGCCTGAAGACTGCAAGCAGCTAGTTCCTCATAGCTTATGGTCCTGTCATTTCCCATGGGAAGAGCGGCAACAGTTCTCTCTAGTGGCCTTCTTCCCTCGGCTCACAGACCTTGCTCAGCAGCATTCCCACGCCCCCTTGGGCATCCTCTTAGGCCCCCTGCTTGCTACTCAGTGCCTATCAGGCTAGACTAGAGAGACTCACCACAGGCCCCCAGCTCAGATGGAATCTCTGGGGGCGGTGGATGGCCAGGTGTCCTGGTGTCGCCAGCAGCGGAAGTCAGGTGGGCTGAGGCGAGAGGCTTTTGGCCTTGAGGCTCCATGGGCATGGGGTCTGGAGACGGTAGAGAATTGAGATGGCACCTCTTAGTGCTTTCTCTCTCCAGCAGAGCCCTAGCTACCCAACAGCCTTTCTACCCACCCAGGGCAGACAATAAATTCAGCTTTGGGGACTTTTTTTTTTTTTTTGAGATGGAATCTCGTTCTGTCGCTCAGGCTGTGATCTCGGCTCACTGCAACCTCCACTTCCCGGGTTCAAGTGATTCTCCTGTTTCAGCCTCCTGAGTAGCTGGGACTACAGGCACCCACCGCCACACCTGGCTAATTTTTGTATTTTTTGTAGACATGGGGTTTCACTATGTTGGTCAGGCTGGTCTCAAATTCCTGCCCTCGGGTGATCCACCCACCTCGGCCTCTCAAAGTGCTGGGATTAGAGGTGTGAGCCATTGTGCCCAGGCAGGAGACTCTTTTTGATAAAGCTGGGCTGAGCCCCCTACCCTGGATGACGGTCTGCTTGAAGAGTTCATCTCGTAGGTGAGGGAGAAAACAGTCAATGCGTTCCCAGGTGATCTCCCAGAGGGCCGAGGGGCCGCCTCCCCGTGCATCTGCACTGTGGAAAATCTCCGCTGTGTCCATCACCAGAAGCATGTTCTTCAGAGACTCAGGGATCGCCTCTGACTGCAGGTGGCAGTGGGACCATGAGAATAGGAAAGAGGGCATGGGGGGAGTATGGTAAAGGGAGGTAGCTACCAAGGGGGAAAGGGCAAGTCCTTCCAACAGGTGGGACAGGAGGCAGGCAGCAGAGCTGAGGTAGAACATACCAGTAAGTCGCTGGAGCCTGCGTGCATGTACTTGTCCATGAAGTCCAAGATGGTGAGCCAGAGGGCCGCAAAGGTAGAGAGCGACAGCAGTGGAGACAGGTGCTGCAGGAAGACCTATGGCCCACCAGCCCCCTTCAGCTGAGGGGACTGTAGGAGCCTCTGGACCCCTCTCTGAGGCTGGGTAGCTAAGCCTGTCCTATCTTGCATGAGAATCTTAGATCAGAGATGGAGGAATCTCTGATTTAAGATTCAGAATCCTCTCAGGTCCCTAGGTCCTGCTTAGTGTCCATAGCTGGGGGGTTGTGAGCACCTACAGTGCATCTCTAGGTCCTGCCAGAAGCGCCCTGGCTTCCCTCCTCGGGAAAAGGCAGGTATGGGAGAGAGGGTGGGTATAGGGTGGTGAGCAGTACCTTAGAGAGCAATGTGGAAGCCCTCATCCGGGTCTCCTCCATCCCACCCACATCTGCAGGGCTGATGTTCTCCAAGAGCTTGGTAAGTAGAGGAAACAGCACCTGGTGGGGGTAAATGTGCAATGTCTCCCTATGAGGGTCAGCTAGGCAGCCTTGCCCCAAGGAAGCCAGGAACTGGATGGGCATAGAGCTGAAGGGAAGGTATGATGCAGGCTGAAGACTCACATTAGGGGCTCTTCGGGCTGCCTGGCTTTCCTTTTCTTAGGATTTGAACTTTATCTTAAGACCAGTAGGAAGTCCCACCTTGTTAAAACAGGACTCCCATTCCAGGGCATCTAGCTTTTGCAGATCATGTACAAGTAGTGCTCGCTGCAGATAGGTCAGTGCCTGCATCCGTACCTGGCGCCGGGCATCACAGCACAGGCAGGCAATACCTGAGAGCAAGAGCAGGGTCAGGATCCTTCAGGCATCTTGATCCTGATGCTCCCCAAACTCCCTACCTCTGCCCCTCCTGGTTTACCCTGCAGTAAAGGGCACCAGCAGCGGGCCCAGAGGGTGCGAGAATCAGCTTCAATCTTCTGGCCACCTGTCTCCAGGTGGCGTTGCTCCTCCGCCCATGAGCTGTAGATAGAGGCTGCCCGCGTGTGCAGGGTGTGCATCAGGTCTAGCAACTAGGATCACAGGAGGGGGCAGGATGTGAGTGGGGTTAGGTCTCGTGGATCCCTTTCCCCCTCCCCGCTCACTGTCCCTAACTAAGTCCTCAAGGTGTCCCTAGCACCAATCATGCCATACCTCACCCCCTTGCTACTCTTTCCCTTGACTTGACTTCCTGGTTGTTCCAGTCCTTGTAAAGGACTCTCCAAGTCAGAGATTACTCATGAGAGAGAGAGCCTTAGGAGGTGTGTGGACTGAGTATTTCACAATCCTTACTCACAGTGAGAAAGATACTTTCTTTTCAATTCTATTTCAAACCTGCTGATGACAGAGAAAGCCTCATGTTGTTAATTTAATTTTATTTTTTGAGGCAGGGTCTCACTCTGTCACCCAGGCTGGAGTGCAGTGGCACAATCACGGCTCACTGCAGCCTCGAACTCCTGGGCTCAGGTGATCCTCCCACCTCAGCCTTACGAGTAGATGGAACTACAGCTGTGCGCTGCCACAGCCAGCTAATTTTTTGTATTTTTGTAGAGATGGGGTTTTGCCATGTTGCCCAGGCTGATCTTGAGCTCCTGGGCCCAAGCAATAGTCCTCCCAAAGTTTTAGGATTACAGGTGTGATTATACCATGCCCGGCCTAATTTTATTTCTTATTTTATTTTTTGAGACAGGGTCTTGTTCTGTGCAAAACTGGAGTGCATGGCACCATCATGGCTCACTGCCTCCTGGATCTCCTAGGCTCAAGAAATCCTCCCACCTACTCAGCTACTCAGCCTCCCCAGTAGCTGGGACTACAATGTGTGCCACCATGCCCGGATAATTTTTGCATTTTTATTTTTGTAGAGGCAGAGTCTCGCTATTTTTCCCAGGCTGGTCTCGAACTCCTGGCCTCAAGTGATCCTCCCGCCTCAGCCTCCCAAAGTGCTGGAATTACAGGTGTGAGCCACTGTACCTGGCTGTTAATCTCATTTTTAAAACAGAAAACCTCAGGCTCAGAGGCTTTGATTGGGCAATAGTGTCTGGCCAGATTTAATACATTTTTACTTTCGTTATTTTTCTTTTCTTTTCTTTTTTTTTTTTTTTGAGATGGAGTCTTGCTCTGTCGCCCAGGCTGGAGTGCAGTGGCGTAATCTCGGCTCACTGCAAGCTCTGCCTCCCGGGTTCACGCCATTCTCCTGTCTCAGCCTCCCGAGTAACTGGGACTACAGGCGCCTGCCACCACGCACAGCTATTTTTTCTATTTTTAGTAGAGACGGGGTTTCACCGTGTTAGCCAGGGTGGTCTCCATCTCCTGACCTCGTGATCTGCCCGCCTCGGCCTCCCAAAGTGCTGGGATTACAGGCACGAGCCACCAAGCCCAGCCACTTTTGTCATTTTTGTATGGTTATTCTATTTAAGGCAATTGGTTCTCCATCAATTTAGTGGTATAAACTCTGCTCACAGAATTAATTTTATATGCCTTTGAATAGACACAGGGTAACTCTGGAAGGATAGACAAGAAACTGGTGACAGTGGCTGCCTCTAGTGAGGGGAACTCAGAAGCTGGGGACAGGAATGGATTGGAAACTTAGTTTTATCAGTTTACCCTTTTGTATATTTTGAACCTACTCAAAAAATAAGTAAATCTTAGTTTAAAAATAAATTTAAAGGCCAGGTGCGGTGGCTCATGCCTGTAATCCCAGCACTTTGGGAGGCCGAGGCAGACGGATCACGAGGTCAGGAGATCAAGGCCATCCTGGCCAACATGGTGAAACCCCGTTTCTACTAAAAATACAAAAAATTAGCCAGGCATGGTGGCACGCGCCTGTAGTCCTAGCTACTTGGAAGGCTGAGGCAGGAGAATCGCTTGAACCCAGGAGGTGGAGGTTGCAGTGAGCCGAGATCACGCCACTGCACTCCAGCCTGGGTGACAGAGAGACTACATCTCAAAAAAAAAATAAATAAATAAATAAATAAAAATATAAATAAATAAATAAATTTAAGCAAATAAAGACTTACAGGTAAGGTTTTGGGTAAGGGAATATTGTGAAGATGGTGGTCCAGGGCCTGGGCTGGCACACATGGGCCCTTCCCCTCAGCCCTGGCTTTCCCTGGCCGCCCCAGGCTCCCAGTATCAGGTGCAGGGGAGGAGAGGAAGTAAAGGGTGCCATACTTACGTCCTGACTGACCTGTAAAGACACCGTATGGTAGCTGGCAGGCACGCCTTCGTCCTCATCATCATCACTCTGCCCGCCCCGAGAGGCATGTTGGCTGGAGGTTCGAGGCCGGCGAAGCATTGATCCCTCTTTGGATTTCTTCTTGAAGCGGTTCCCTTTGCTGTCATATTTGTGACTCTTGCCACGTTTCTCCTGGGACTTGCATCCTGAGCAGAGCCAGACTCAGGTCACATTTCTGTGTCTATATAGGCATAGATACCCTGCCCTTTCTCCCCTCTCAGCCTCTCCCCTGTATAATTGCATGGCTACTCCCCAGCTGCGCCCTCATCAGCTGACCCACCGCCATTCAGACTGGCCTCCACAAAGATCCGGAGAGTCTTGACGCAGAGCTCAAAGTTGTCAGGTGTGATGTGGGCAGCATCACGCACGATGAAGGACAGCGATTCCACACACTTAAGCAGAGACTTAGTGTCGTGTGGCCCCAAATCCAGTCCCACTGTTAGGCTGTATTGATTGATCAGGGGTGAAGGGCCTGGGCGGCTGGGCCCTGGCTTGGAGTTATCAATGTCATCCTTCCCGACCTGTAAAGTACACAGAGGAGCTGGGGACACAGGCTTGGCCCCTGTGTGAATGTCCTTGCAGAGGACCAGGAATTCTTCCCACAGGTCAAGCAGGAGAGACTCAATTGCTGCCCATATTGTCACTCACCACTAACCAACCACTGTTGACCACATCGGCATCTGTCGCTGATCGGTGTATCTTGCCCGGCCTGCCATGATCAGTGTAGACCTCTGAGTCGGAAGTGTACCCTCGATCCAGGCTCACATCATTCTGATGGTAGGATGGGAGCTCACTATCTGACTGGGCCCCTATGGTAGGCAGGGAGAAGGGCAGAGTCAGGGTGGGGATGGGGCACTGGGATGAGGGATAAATCAGGCTCTCAGAAAAAAGATGCTGAGGCCTGGCCTCCCCTCTCTCTGGCATAGTTTAATTTCTGTCACCAGAGGGCCAAAGGATGGCCGGAACAGTTTCTCTGTTGACCAAATAAGGTGGCAGGCTAATCTGGGTTCCTGATGGCATCTAGTGGCAGCTGTAGCACCACTCTAGGGAGTGGTGGCAAGGACAAATAAGCAATGCAGAAGGCTATGAAGCCAGGCTTTCCACTGTCCTGAGGACTGTTTTCCCAGTTTCTGGGATTTAGTGATGTATCGATTTAGTGATATAAAGTCTGCTCACAGAATTCTATTTTCCCAGAATTCTGGGAAAACAGTCCTCGGGACAGCTCAGAAACAGAAACTGGGAAACAGTCCTCAGGACAAATCAGTCCTCAGGACAGTAGGAAGCCTGCTTCACAGCCATCTGCATTGCTTATTTGCCCTCATGCTATTTAACTTATGGGTACTAGCCAGCGGGCACTGGAAGCTCTGGAAGTGATGGCAGAAGCCAGGGCTGTTTAATCTGCTGAACACAGTAACCTGTGTTTTGTTTTCCTGTCCCAACTCCTGGGGTGTAACTGTTTATCTGCCAGCCTGAGTCTCCCTGGGAAAGGGCTTACCGGCATCAGGTGCATCTGCCCTGGCTGTGGCCTGCAGAGCAGCTGGAGGCTTCACACCTGAGCCGATGCACTCCAGCAGCGTGAAGAGTGTGGCCCAGTCATCACCTGAGTGGATGTTGGCTGCGTTGGTCTTCAGGAGTTCATGGAGCCCATACGCAACCTGGTGGCTGACTCGGGATAGCACACTGGGCTTCATCAGTAGCAAAATGCGCAGGGAGAGCAGCACCTGGAGTGGGGTTAGGGCAGGAAGCGGGGAAGCGGGGAGCTGTGTGGGCACACAGCTTCCTGTCTAGTTTTCTTTCCCACCAGTCTCCTTAGGCCAGTGAAGACAGTTTGGCTAGGACCCAATTTAGGATACTACTCTGGTCTTTTTTTTTTTTTCAAATAGAAATATATTAATTATATTTGAGACAGGGTCTTGGTCTGTCTCCCAGGCTGGAGCACAGTAGCACAATCACAGCTCACTGCAACCTGAAACTCCTGGGCTCAAGTGATCCTCCTGCCTCAGTCTCTGGAGTAGCTGGGACTACAGGTGCATGTGACCACACCTGGCTAATTTTTTTTTTCTTTTTTGGAAAGATGGGGTCTTGCTATGTTGCCCAGGCTGGTCTTGAACTCCCAGGCTCAAGTGATCTTCCCGTCTCAGCCTCCTGAAGTGCTGGGATTATAGGCATGAGCCACTGCACCCAGCCTCAAATACAAATTTTTATTGAGAAAATTATAGGTTCATATGCAGTTGTAAAGAAATAATACAAAAAGGTCCCTTATACACTTTGCCCAGTTTATCCCAATGGTAACATTATGCAAAACTATAGTATAATATCATAATCAAGATACTATCTGATCTTATTCAGATTTCCTGTTTTACTTGCATTTTTGTGTGTATTAATTTCTATACAATTTTATTACCTGTGTAGGTTTGGGTATCCACCACAAAACAACATACTGAACAGTTCCACCACAACAGTATCCCTCATGTTGCCTTTTTCTTTTTTTAGAGACAGGTTTTGCTCTGTCACCCAGGCTGGAGTGCAGTGGTATGATCATAGCTCACAGCAGCCTCAAACTCCCGGGCACAAGTGATCCTCCTGTCTCAGCCTCCAGAGTAGCTGGAACTACAGGCATGCACCACCATGCCCAGCTCATGTTGCCCTTTTATAACCACACCCACCTCTTCCTTCCTGCCCCCATCCCTAATCCTTAGCAATCTGTCTTCAAATTCTTTTTTTTTTTTTGAGATGGAGTCTTACTCTGTTGCCCAGGCTAGAGTGCAGGCAGGATCTCAGCTCACTGCAACCTCTGCTTCCCATGTTCAAGTGATTCTCCTGCCTCAGCCTCCCAAGTAGATGGGATTACAGGTGCGAGCCACCACGCCTGGCTAATTTTTGTATTTTTAGTAGAGATGGGGTTTCACCATGTTGGCCAGGCTGGTCTCGAACTCCTGACCTCAAGTGATTCACCAGCCTCAGTTTCCCAAAGTGCTGGGATTACAGGTGTGAGCCACTGCACCCAGCCTGTCTTCAAATTCTAAAGTTCTGTCATTTCAAAAATGTTATATAAGTGGAATTATATATTACACAACCTTTTTAGATTGGCTTTTCTTTCACTCAGCATAGTTCCCTGGAGATGTCTGTTGCTTTAAATTGCTGAATAGTATTCCATGGTGTGTATGTACCACAGTTTATTCACCTATTGAAAGTCATCTGGGCCGATTCCAGTTTTTGGCTATTACAACTAAGGCTTCTATAAACATTCATGTACAGGTTTTTATGAGAAAGTAAGCTTTCACTTTTCTGGGATAAATGTCCAAGGGTGCAACTGCTGGGTTGTATGGTAATTATATGTTTCATTTTATAAGAAACTGCCAGCAGAGTAGCTGTACCATTTTACATTCCCACCCAGCAATATATGAATGACCCAGTTTCTCCACATCCTTTCAGCATTTGGTATTGTCACTACTTTTTATTTCAGCCATTCTGCAAAGTGGGTAGTGATGTCTCATTGTGGTTTTATTTTTTGGAGTCTTGCTCTGTCACCCAGGCTGGAGTGCAGTGGCACGATCTCAGCTCACTGCAACCTCCTGGGTTCAAGCGATCCTCCCACCTCAATCTCCTCAGTAGGTGAGACTACAGGTGTGTGTGACCACGCCCAGCTAATTTTTGTATTTATTGGTAGAGACATGGTTTCACCATGTTGGCCAGGCTGGGCTCAAACTCCTGACCTCAGGTGATCCACCCACCTCAGCCTCCCAAAGTGCTGGGCTTACAGGTGTGAGCCTCATTGTGGTTTTAGTTTGCAGTACTCTGATGGTTAATGATGCTATCTTCATTTCATGTGCCTATCTGCCATCTGTATGTGTTCTTTGGTGAAACATCTGTTCCTATGTTTTGTCCATTTTCTATTAATAATTGGATTGTTTTATCACTGTTGTGTTTTGAGAGTTTTTATATTACAGATACCTTTTTTCAAATATGTGATTTGCAAATATTTCCTCCTCGTCTACAGCTTGTCTTTTCATCCTCTTCACATAGGCTCTCATAGAACAAAACTTTTAAAAATATTAATGTAGCCCAACTTATCAATTTTTCCTTTTCTAGATTGTGCTTTTAATGTCAAGTCTAAAAATTATTACTTTTTTTGAAAGAAAGTCTCCCCCGGATCTATTCCATCCAGACAGTGTTGAGGCAAGAGACAGATCCACAGGACTGCCAAACATGCTAAAAATTCTTTGCTTAGCTCTAGATCCTGAAGATTTTCTCCTGTTTCTAAAGTTTTTATAGCTTTACATTTAAATCTATGATCCATTTGAGTTAATTTTCCTGTAAGGTATGAGGTTTAGGTCAAGGTTCATTTGGTTTTTCCTCCTATGGATTTTAATCACTCCACCACTTATTGAAAAGGCTATTCCACCTCCACTGAATTGTTCTTACATCTTGGTCAAAAAATCCACTGAACATATTTGTGTTGAGCTTATTTCTGGTCTCTCTATTCTTTTCCATTGATCTACGTGTCTGTCCCTCCATTGACACCACATAATCTTGACTACTATAGCTATACAGTAAGTCTTTTTTTTGAGACAGAGTTTCGCTCATTGTCCAGGCTGGAGTGCAATGGTGTGATCTTGGCTTACTACAACCTCTGCCTCCCAGGTTCAAGTGATTCTCCTGCCTCAGCCTCCTGAGTAGCTGGGATTACAGGCATGCCCCACCATGCCTGGCTAATTCTGTATTTTTAGTAGAGACGAGGTTTCTCCATGTTGGTCAGGCTGGTCTCGAACTCCCAACCTCAGGTGATTGCCTGCCTTGGCCTCACAAAGTGTTGGGATTACAGACGTGAGCCACTGTGTCCAGCCGAGAGTAAGTCTTTTTTTTTTTTTTTGAGATGGAGTCTCGCTGTGTTGCCCAGGCTGGAGTGCAGTGGCGCAATCTTGGCTCACTGCAACCTCCGCATCCCAGGTTCAAGCGATTCTCCTGCCTCAGCCTCCCGAGTAGCAATCAGGCGCTCACCATCACGCCCAGCTAATTTTTCTATTTTTAGTAGAGACGGGGTTTCACCATGTTGGTCAGGCTGGTCTTGATCTCCTGACCTCGTGATCCACCCGCCTCAGCCTCCCAAAGTGGACAGTAAGTCTTAATACCAGAGTGATTCTTTTTTTTTTTTTGAGACAGAATCTCACTCTGTCACCCAGCTGGAGTGCAGTGGCGCGATCTCAGCTCACTGCAACCTCCGCCTTGAGTTCAAGCGATTCTCCTGCCTCAGCCTCCCAAGTAGCTAGGATTACAGGTGTGTGCCACCACACCCTGCTAATTTTTGTGTTTTTAGTAGAGATGGGGTTTCACCATGTTGGCCAGGCTGGTCTCGAACTCTTGACCTCAAGTGATCTGCCCGCTGTGGCCTCCCGCAGTGCTGAGATTACAGGCATGAACCACAGCAACCGGCCCAGAGAGAGTGATTCTTTCCACTTTATTCTTTCTAGCTATTCTAGAGCTTGTGCCTTTCCATCTAAATTTTAGAATAAGCTTACCTATGTCTACAAGAACCTTTCTGGGATTTTTATAGGAGTTATGTTGAATTTCCAGATCAATTTGGGGAGAAGTGACAAAGTTACTATGTTGAGCCTTCCAATCCATGAACATAGTATGCCTCTTCATTTATTTACATCTTCTTCAATTTATTTTGTAGTTTTGTAGTTTTCATCATACAAATCTTATACATGTTTTGTCAGCTATATATTAAGTATTTCACTTTATTTGGAACACTTGTAAATGGTATTGTATTTTAAATTTCAGTTTCCATATTGTTCATTGTTAGCATGTAGAGATATAATTACTTTTTGTGTATTGATCTCACATCCTGTGACCTTGTTGAATCCACTTACTAGTTCTATGCTTGTTGTTTTTTGTAGTTAAGCAAAGAGATCTCAAGAGGGTCATAAGCATGACAGGAAACCAGGTATAGGGCTGAGACTATTATAAGGCAGTAGCAGGCCAGTCCTACAAAGCAGATTCATAGGAGGCTGAGGTGCCAAACACAAGCTCCATGCCTGAGGCCATTCCAGGCTCACTCCCAGTACCACCCGCTAGACTGCACCAGCCCTGTGGTTGGTCACTGGACTCATGCTATGGGGCACTAAATGTACTCTCTGTCTCAGGCCATATTCATAATTGACAACTGTGGCCTTAATCCCTTGCATACCTGCCCACTCTCCAAGATGCATTCTGCTTACCTGACCACTGATCTCTTCTCTCCGGAGAAGCCGAATGGCCAGGCGTAGCAACCCCACCACTGCCCGCTCCACAAGGAAGCAGAAATCTTGTGCCTGAACACAGAGGTGGTATAGATGGTCTCGAACAGTCTGCCACACACAGCCCACACGATCCCTGTGTAGACATAAAGGAATGAAGATAGTCTCAGCCAGAGGGGCCACTGGGCAACAGGTCCCCTAGGCCTTTCAGGACTCATTGGTATTATACCCTAAGTAGACAGGTATGATGAGTAAGCTTCTCCCCTGCTGCCTACAGTTCCCCAGAGCCCACTCAGCAAGATGGCTTCCATCCCTTTGGCACAAGCCCAGCATGGGGTCTGCCTAAAGACTACGCTCATCTTACCTGTTCTCCAACACAATCCTTAGCAGCATCTCTAGGCAGAAAGCAGCATCTTCCTCATCATATGTCTCTTCATCTGGTGTCACTGAGACCAGAGCCTAAAGGGGAATAGCAGCAGGAAAGTAGGCATGGAAAAGAAGCCAACCACTGGCCCTGCCCTGACAGAAATAATACTGTCCCTGTCACCCCTCCCAGATTCAGCCAGTTGTTCCATGTTTCCTTTCTTCATCCTTTACCTTCATGAGCTCCTGTAGTGACTCCAGCTGGAGGAACTTGCTTTCTGTGATCATTTTTTCTGGGTCACATTGCTAGAGAGGGCAAAAGAGAGAGGGGGTCTTTGACAAAGGCTGAAGAGAACAGAATGTCCCCAAGAGCCAGGGGGAGAGGGCAGAGTCAGCCCTGGTTACAAATCCTGAATGATTTATTCTTCAGTTCACCAGGTAGCATCTAATAGGAAGGTGTTTAGGCTTTCTCACCAGGGGTGGATGGGCAGTTACCTTTATACACTCTAAGGCCACTCTCTTGGCCTCTTGGTTTTCAGTGGATGGGCCCCGAACACTAGACTGCTCAGGACCACTCAGTGTTAGCCAGCTCACAAAGCTCAGCACTGTTGACTCTCCTCTGTAGAAAAAGGGCATATGGCCTGGTGAGCCCCAAAGTTCTGACTCTCCCTCCCCAAGCCCCTGAGCCTCTGGTCTGCTCTTACCGGTTTGATGGTGTCTCTTCCCGCTGTAGAGAGATCTTGCCATTGGGATCCACGAAATCTTCTACCTGGAAAAGTAAGTCAAAATAATTTCTTTCCATGTGTCCTTTGCATTTGTGCCCCTGCCTCCACCCACCAAAGTTCTCTGGATTTCCTCCTCTAGTCTTCTGCCCCTATGCTATTGTGCCAATTGGTGACTGGCAATGGCATCTACCAGCCTTCTTTTACAGCTATCCCCCAAGATCTGTGGTCTTACATTTGAGGCATTCCTGGTGAGCTGCGGCAGGCATCAGGCCCAACATTACTCTCAACCACTTACTTCTATGTACAGATAGCATACAATGTTGCAGCTCTTGCCTTGTTATCGCTCACTAGTCTCCTACTAAGAATTACCTCTATCATAGCCTTGGGCAGTAGTTGGGCTCGGAAGAGCTGCAGCATGGCCTCCATGATATTCTTCCAGCCCTCCCGCAGGATGTCACCATGACGATGGGCCAAATGGAATACTGTCTTGGCTGCAATATGGGCTTTAGGGTTGCTTCCAAATACACTGGGCAGGTTCTCAATAGACTGGAAAAGAGGATGAGAACAGACTTAAGGCCGAGCTAATGTCTGGAAAGGAAAATCTCTTAGGTCTCTGCCTATGATGGTTCCCTCAGGTCCTTTTGTTGGCTCTGCTTCAATCCCCCATAATACTGGTGGGAGTGGGTTAACCTAGTTAAGGCCTTCCCCACTCCTGTATCTCCTTTCCCATCCCCATTACATGAAGTAACACTAGTTTTATCCCAGAGTGTGCAAGACAGAAATGGCCTAAGCTCTGGTATATTCAAGTGGGGGCAGTGAGGGAAGATGCTGAGGGCAACCAGGTCTGTTGATAAGGGTAGATCCATGGCTAAAAGAGAGGTCCTCCTTTGGAGCTCCAAGTACACAGTTCCTGCACCTGCTCACCTCACTGCTGAGAGCTGTGAATTTGCATAGAGAGATGATGAGATTGTCAAACACATCGCTGAGGCCATAGTGGGCGGAGATCATGGCGCACTTCCTGTAATGTTACCCCCCATCCCAGAAACAGAGTCACTGGAAGGCCAAGCAGCCCTTCGAAGTCCCTGAGCTTGCATGGGGCTCTTCCCCAGTCAGTCCCAGGAAGAAACCTTTTAATTTTGTTTCTGTTTAAGACTGAGCCTACCCAAGCTTCAGCCTCCCTCCAAAAACTCAGGGGGAACCCCATTCTAATGACGTAACAGTAGGAGTCAGAGAGGCATGGAGAAAACCATGTTAGCTCACAGAGGTAGGGGGAGGTGAAGACCAAGGCCAAAGCTGGGCTACCTGAAGCCTGAGATGGCTTTCTGGATGATTGTCTCCTCAAGGCTTTTGTCAAAGACATAAGAGAGAGCAGCAATAGTGGGGCCCCAGGTCATGGTGAAGAGGTCAAGATCATAGCTGGCAGTAGGCACACGCAGGAATATGCCCTCAGGGGTGGCACCTCGATGAAGCAGCACATTCCACACATAGTTCTCCCGAACCAAGCCTGTCTGCTCCTCAGGCATTACAATTTCCTCATTCCTGTCAGGAGGTAAGGGAAGGAGCAGTTGCACTGCTTTGAACCTGACTAGTTCCAAACCAAGACTAGGAGTTCATCCATACTAGCACTCTCCACTGATGAGAGGTCATCAGAACTGCAGCTCAGTGGTCTGCTTTCCACCCACCAGTGGGAGCAGACAGAAAGAAAGGAAGTGTCCCATAATCTCAAAGCCCTATCTGTAAGTGAGGCCTTTAGTTCTATAGTAAGATCACACATTCTTACTAGGTGTGATAAAATGAACAATTCTACCTTTTCTGATTTACAGTAAAAAACTAAGTGGCCCATTTCTGACCTGTAACCTAGGCCTCACACTCCAGTGCCCATCTTGGGTTCTCTACCAGCCAGCATCTTGTAATCTATACAGGAAAATGTACCTGTTTTAAGTTCAGAAAATGGGGCCATGATATCCTACTTAAGAGCAGCACTTTGGACCCTGGCTTAGAGTACTAGAGTCCCAATATCATTTGGGCTTCTTTAAGGAAGAAACAGTTGGCAGAGAGGGGGCTGCCCAACTAAGTCCTGAGGCTAAATCCAGGGCATGTGAGTCACTGCAGTCTGACATGACTCTAAAAACTGGGAAAGGAAGCAATGTGCTTCTTCTTAACAGAGATACTGCACTATTCTCTATGTATACTCACTTGATGGCATGGTACATGTCCTCCAGGATGTCTTGCTCAAAGTCCTTGCCTCCATTCACACCTTTCAGATTTTTGCGAAACTCCTAGAGACAGGCCAGTAAGTTTTTTCCCCTTGTGTCAACACTGAAGCCCCACCCAAGGAACTCCTGGGTTTTCAGTAAATAGGACTTAGGAAAAAGTAAGTGAAAAAACCCACTTCCCCACCCCAGTCCCTTTTCTAGGTTGGCCAGCCCTTCCTGATTCCCTTGGACAGAACCCCATCCATCATGCCCACTGGAAATCCTATGTCCTTCCTGCTACCTCCCAAGCTGTGCTGGGTCTTCTTTGCCTTGACTGGGACCCAAGCTTACCTCCAGGGTCATGGGTGCATTCTGTTTACGAACATTGTGGTTGTGCTGGTCAGTATTAAGCATGATGACAGCATAGGCCAGGGAAAAGCAGGCATCGCTATTGGCAAATGGGGAGCCATTACAATTCTGAAAAAGCAAAGATCCCGCCTGTGTCAATGCCCTTCTCTGGCCAATTAAACCCTCACTACCAACCCACTGGTCAGTGCTAGTACAGAGGAGAGGTACCATCCAGAAAGCAGCCAGTCTCTTGCCAACTCCTTAACAGAAGCTGATCTCTTTGTGGAAAGGTCACTAATTTTGCTCTCTGACTTTTTAAGAGACAGCAGGCTGGGTGCGGTGGTTCATGCCTGTAATCCCAGCACTCAGGGAGGCCGAGGTGGGCGGATCAGCCGAGATCAGGAGTTCGAGACCAGCCTGACCAACATGGCAAAACCCATCTCTACTAAAAATACAAAAATTAGCCAGGCTTGGTGGCAGGTGCCTGAAATCCCAGCTACTCAGGAGGCTAAGGCAGGAGAATTGCTTGAACCCGGGGGGTGGAGGTTGCAGTGTGCTGAGACTGCGCTACTGCACTCCAGCCTGGGTGACAGAGCGAGACTCTGTCTCAAAAAAAAAAAAAAAAAAGAGACAGCAGCTGGATTCTTCAGCCCTCAGTCAAACTGACCTTGGATCCTGGGCTCAGCCCCTGACACTCAAACTCACCATCCAACGCTCTGTGAATGCCTCCAGCAACCTCTGGATGACTGGTGCTTCCCCAGGCAAACGGAAGGCTTCCAGGTAGAGGCGGAGGGCTTCGTCCAGTCGCAGACCCTGAAAACTGAAGGTGCTATAGGGAAAGAAAGGAAGAAGAGGCTGAAAATGTGTAAGCTGCACATGTCAGGCTCTTTTAGTCACTGTCCTCCTAACCTACTCTTACTGGAAGAGAGGAGGCTGAGGTCTCTAGCAAAGGGGCAGTATCTCCTGTTCATCCCTAACACAACCCCTAGCCTTAATACTTTTCACATCCACGGACTCTTGCCTAGAACCCTCACCCCCTGGAACCCTGCTCTACCCCTTTGCAATGGACTCCATGCAGAATGGAGGGGGCTCCCCAAACTATCTCGTTGGAGTCCCTTTCAGGTCCAATAGATATAAATGATGGGTAGAGGAAGAACATTGGCTAGGGTCTCCAGAAGAAATTTATAGAGACCGCTTTGAGGTAGGGATGTTCTGTCCCTTTAAACTGATCACTAACCATGTCCCACCTTTCTTTTTTTTTTTTTTGAGCCAAGGTCTCACTCTATCACCCGGACTGGAGTGCAGTGGCATGATCACAGCTCACTGCAGCCTCGAACTCCCAGACTCAAGTGATCTTCCTGCCTCAGCCTCCTGAACAGCTGGGACTACAGGCACATGCCACCATGCCCAGCTAATTTTTGTATTTTTTGTAGAGACAGGGTTTCACCATGTTGCCCGGGCTGGTCTTGAACTCCTGAGCTCGAGTGATCTGCCTGCCTCAGCCTCCCAAAGTGTCAGGATTACAGGCATGAGCCACCATACCTGGCTATATCCCACATTTCTTACAGCTTCCTCACCTCACAAAGCTCTCCAACAGGTCAATGTTTTTGCGGTCACTCACAAACTCTCCAATCATCTTCTTGTCCAGCCGAGGGTTCTCTCGGAGCCACTGAGCAACCTCTGTGTTGTCCATTGGGATGGTGAGGAGGCCTTTCTCTTGCAGAAACTGAATCCCCTTCTTTGGTTTCTGATTGAACTGCTCTGTGCCAGTGATTAGCAGCTGCATGAGAAAAACTAGAGGTATAGAAGCTACTTTGCCTCTAAATTAGACAAGGCCAGCCTGGAGTCCACCATAGCCCACCCACAGTTGGTCAGCTAAAAAGCTCCTAGGATGTGGTTCTTAGTGATTACAGAACTAAGGCTAGATCATAATGGCCTTAGCTTCCCCCACCTTCATGTCTAATTGAATTGGCTTACGAGCTCTTTTTTACTCCTTTCCTGAGTGCTCAAGATACATAAAACAGTTCCTCTTCTCTAACTTAGGATCGGGGGAAAAGTAGAAGAAAGAAACTAGATAATTCTTCTCTCCAGTTTTATATCCATCCCTGACATTTGTTGATAGCCAGCCTCTTGTTTTTAGCCTAGCTTAGCTTCTTTGGTTGCCTAGCTTAATGCCCTGGGTTTGAAAGACAAAGTGGACTAACTGTGGAGGCAACTCATATTTCTGTATGTCCAGTCACGGCCATGTACTCAAGGGCACACATGAACCAAAGTCATTTAAGCTGGCAATAAGAGAAAGAAAGGGTTAGGTTTTTTTTGTCTTTTTCCGAGAAGGAGTTTCACTCTGTTGCCCAGGCTGGAGTGCAGTGGCGTGATCTCAGCTCACTGCAACCTCTGCCTCCCAGGTTCAACTGATTCTCCTGCCTCAGTCTCCCGAGTAGCTGGGATTACAGGCATGCACCACCATGCCCAGCTAATTTTTGTATTTTTAGTAGAGACGGGGTTTCATCGTGTTAGCCAGGCTGGTCTCAAACTCCTGACCTCAGGTGATCTGCCCACCTCGATCTCCCAAAGTGCTGGGATTACAGGCGTGAGCCACTGCGCCTGGCCAGAAAGGGTTAGGTTTTCTTTGTGTTAAGAAACCCAAAGTACAGGCCAGGCATGGTGGCTCACGACTGTAATCCCAGCACTTTGGGAGGCCAAGGTGGGTGGATCACGAGGTCAGGAGATCGAGACCATCCTGGCTAACATGGTGAAACCCCGTCTCTACTAAAAATACAAAAAATTAGCCAGGCATGGTGGCACACGCCTGTAGTCCCAGCTACTTGGGAGCCTGAGGCAGAAGAATTGCTTGAACCCGGTAGGTGGAGGTTGCAGTGAGCTGAGATCATGCCACTGCACTCCAGCCTAGGCAACAGAGAGAGACTCCGTCTGAAAAAAAAAAAAAAGAAAAGAAATCCAAAGTACAAACAGTTATTTGAACCTTACTATTTGAACCTTACTAAAGCACCAGAATGAATATCAATTTCCCTTTATTGCCAATCATCTTGCAAGAGCTGGAGATGACAGTAACCTTCAATGACCCACAAGACACCAACTCCCAAGGCTCCTGTCACTGCCACTAGTGACACTTGGCTCTCAATTGGTACAGCATTTGCGCAGGGGCATACATAGGGTATGCTCAACTACATAGCTTAGGAGTAAGGGAAGGGCTTCAAATGGGAGTTGCTGAAGTCCCAACAAGCCCAAAGACTGGCCTCAGGAAGCTGTACAATGAGGTGCTAGACTCTCCTTCATCTTCTGAGATGGAAACCCTACAACACTGGACACCCAGACAGAGGTGGACAGAGGCTGGGGAATACATGTATGTACCTTCTTTTTGTTTTTAATTTCAATTAGTTCCCGTGGATCTGGCAGGAGACAGGAAAATCGGGGTGGCTTCCGGGCAAACTTTTTGTCAGCTAGGAGTAGGAAGAAGAGGGGGGAAAAATCTGTAAGACCTTTTTTTACCCAGATAAGGACTTTTGGAAGGTCACCAATATACTCCCCAGTTTCAAGAAGGAGCCTCAGAAATCTTGTCCTCACCAGTCTTCTACTTCCGTGGAAGTCCTATCAACTGAGGGTCCATATGTTTGCCTCCCTCTCTCTGAGTCTGAAGGCGAGGCGGGCTACCAAGGCTTGCTTAGTTACTATCCTAGGTGTCTGCTCCCTCCCTCTGCTCTTCACCAGGCCCTCCAGGTGAGGAGCTTAGGGTCATGGACACCCAGTACCCACCCCCAGAGTCAACAGCTTCCTCCAGATCACTGCATCCTGATTTCCCATGTTCTGGTGGCAGCCGCCCTCCACCTGGCAGATGCAGGCCTGGGATGTCTGAGGCCATGCCTACAGCTTTCCCATCGCTGGCAGTTCTCTCAGCTGGTAAGAGAGAAGAAGATATGTGAAGACTTACAGGGTATGAAGCCAAGCAGAGCTGCAGGATAGATCAAATCCCAAGCCCAGAAGACCTGCATGGTTCCTGCACAGGGCGCCAGCCCTGAGCAGGACAAACCCAAGCCAAAATAAGTAGTCCCTGTCCCAGCCAAGCATTAGATTCTCTAATTTAATGAAGAGATTACCCAGTCACTTTCCCTGATCTTCTGCAACCTCAAATTTCAAGGGGGAGCTAGAGAGGACTAATTAGAGTGGAGGCAGATATTGGGGATGAGGGACGGTGGGACCTGGAGCTTTCAGAGACAGAAATCCTATATTCTTTAATCTCTGTTCTCTTCTCTTGCCATAAAGAAATAATAATTCTGTAAAAAACCAAAGTGGGGAGGAGGAAAAAGGGAGAAGGCTATGAGTTCTACTAATCTGCCTGACTGGCCTGTGATTTAAACTGCCAAAGCCCAGAAACAGAATTGGGAGCATCCCAGGGGAAGTGATATGGGGACAGGAAAAACGACTCAGAGAGTAGAGAAGGGATAAGCATAGAACACTGGGTTCATCAAAGAAAGAAATGCCTCTCACTATTGCTAGCTTCTCGGGTGCCATCTACTATCTCACAGCTTGGTCTGGCTGTCTCCTTCTTCTCTTGCTGGGTGAGGCTGTTGAGGACTTTAGCCTGGCAGTGGGCCTCGGTGCTGTCAATCACTGTCAATAGGGCATCAAGAGATAGTAGGTGTGTTGTATAGAGTTGACCAGACACAGGGAAGGCATTCTGGAAAGTAAACAGATCAATTGGACTTGTAGTTAGGAGAACACTTTACACTTTGATCATTTTCTAAAATTTCCAAAACTTCTTCTAACTTGTACATTGCCCTTAGAAAATGTTTTTCTGGCCGGGCGTGGTGGCTCATGCCTGTAATCCCAGCACTTTGGGAGGCCGAGGCGGGTGGATCACGAGGTCAGGAGATCGAGACCATCCTGGCTAACATGGTGAAACCCCGTCTCTGCTAAAAATACAAAAAATTAGCCGGGCGTGGTGGTGGGCACCTGTAGTCCCAGCTACTCGGGAGGCTGAGGCAGGAGAATGGCGTGAACCCGGGAGGTGGAGCTTGCAGTGAGCCGAGATCGCGCCACTGCACTCCAGCCTGGGCAACAGAGTGAGACTCCGTCTCAAAAAAAAAAAAAAGAAAAGAAAATGCCTTTCTTCTATTTCCCAGCTCTCAAGTGTTCCCCTCTCTGTATGTAACATCCTCACTACCACCAGGGAGATTTCCTTTATAATGCGTTTTTTCCTAGAGGCCAGTTATAGTGCTCAGCACCTTGGACAGCAGCTTTGAGAGGTCCTCAAAGAGGTTGGAACAGTAGTAGTCACAATCATAGTTGATGTAGAGCTCTGTGACAAAGCTGGGGATGCGCCAGAGCTGCACAATGGCCTCCAGTGCCATCTCCTTCATCTCATAAGGCATCTTGGGGTTCTCCACAGTGATGATCTCCATAAGCTTTTTGATGTACATCTGGCAATAACCCAGTAATTGCCATTTGGGTGGGGAAAGGATTCAAGATAGGAAGAGAAAAAATTAGACAGGAAAAACATTAAACAGAATGCAGAAGCCCAGCCTAGAGGCATGTATTAAGAGACACCCAAAGGTATTCCATCCCCTAAATATATCTCTTCTTTGGCCTCCATGTTGGGGGATAAGGCCTGGCTCTCTACCACATACCTGGTCCCAGACAAGTTGCCTCTTGCCCTTCTGTGCTATGTGAACATGACCTGGTCCTATTTAGAGTTCCTTTTAGCAATTTAGTGACAATGCTGGCTTGACTTACCTGCCTGTGTTGCAGAGTAACTGCTGGGCAGAAGAGCTGTTCCTATTCATGGTAAGGTTACCTGGCAGTTCTCATATTGGGGTCAGCCAGTCTCCTTTGGTCTCCTTTTAACTTTTCCACAAAAGAGGCCAGTTGATTGAACCAAACTCTGGAGGCTAAAAGGACTCTCCTATAGGAAGTCCCTAAATCCTACCCCTGTAGCATGATAGAGCTGGCCCCACTGAAGATGCCATATATCTCCCTATTTTTTTTCCCCTTTTTCTTTCCACATCAAGAAACTCACCTCCATTTGGAACTTGAGGTGCTCTCGCATGCTCTCAAACAGTAGGAAGCATACTCGCAGGGAAGCAGCATAAAGGTTTAGTCGCTCTATGCTGAGTAGCTGGAGATGAGAGCAGGGTAGGCCATGAGTTTTTTTTTTTTTTTTTTTTTTGAGGTGGAGTTTCACTCTGTTGCCCACGCTGGAGTGCAGTGGCGCAATCTCAGCTCACTGCAACCTCTGCCTCCTGGGTTTAAGATATTCTCCTTCCTCAGCCTCCCAAGAAGCTGGGATTACAGGCGCACGTCACCATGCCCAGCTAATTTGATATTTTTAGTAGAGACTGGGTTTTACCACATTGGTCAGGCTGGTCTCAATCTCCTGACCTCGTGATCCGCCCGCCTTGGCCTCCCAAAGTGCTGGGATTACAGGCGTGAGCCACTGCACCCAGCCCGGCTGTGAGGTTTCTGAAGCTGACTATGGCTCAACCAAGAGAGGCAGAAGAGGCAAACTGAGTGAAGGTGTCACTGAGGTCCATTGCTTCCAGGGAACTCTACATCTAGCCATTCCTATATTTCTCTCTGGCTGCCAGAGTCCCTGGGGAACTACTGGAACCCTCTTACTAAAACTACTGGCCAACTGGGAGGGAGATGCTTTCCTAGGTCCTATACTCTTTGCGTAATCAGCCAGACCTCCCTGTGTTCCCCTGGCCCTTGAAAGAGACTCTGAGACCCTCTAGCAATCTTGTCTTACCTGGAATAAGTGACGGCACATCTCATCCTTGATGAGGCCCAAGAGGGTCTGGCACTGGGCTACAGGGGCTGACTCAAGGGCCACTGTCAGCAAATGCAGTCCCATGTGAATCATAACCTCTGAGTTATGGCGGTCGTGTGGATTGGTGAGGGAGATGAGGAAGCGGAAGAGCTCGCGGATGCAGGGAAGACCATAGGGGACCAAAGCTGTGCCTGGGGAAGGCCAGGAGGAGAGTGAGACTGCTATAAAACAACTAGTCTGCTGGCTTTGCCTAGCCTGCTCTGCATTACACAAGGCAATTTTAGGTAAGTGATTCTCTTTGAAGAAAAGGGCTGGGCGTGATGGCTCATGCCTGTAATCCTAGTGCTTTGGGAGACTAAGGTGGGAGGACTGTTTGAGGCCAGGAGTTTGAGACCAGCCCAGGCAACACAGAGAGACCCCATCTCTACAAAAGATTTTTTAAAAGTAGCCAAGTGCAGTGGTGCATGCCTATAGTCTCAAATACTTGGGAGGCTGAGGTGGGAGGATTGCTTGAACCCAGGAAGTCGAGGATATAGTGAGCTGTGATTGTGCCACTGCAGCAATCCAGCCTGGGCGACAGGAAAAAAAAAAAAAAAAGGAAAAGGATTTTTTTTTTTTTTCCTGGGGACATGAGGGGACTAATCTACTTCTG
Organism: Pan troglodytes; assembly: GCF_028858775.2. Taxonomy (NCBI): domain Eukaryota; kingdom Metazoa; phylum Chordata; class Mammalia; order Primates; family Hominidae; genus Pan; species Pan troglodytes. The sequence goes on along the minus strand of NC_072406.2, from coordinate 114,463,359 downwards.
GAGGAAATCAGAATTGATGATCCTACCTTTCTGTTAAAAGTCCTAAGCTTTTTATCCTTCCTTCTTGCTTCCTATCGCCCATCAAACCTCCTCCCTGTAGTATAAGTTAGGGAAGGGCTCCCTCCATGCCAACAGTCTATGGCTTGACTCCATTTCCTGACTAGAAAATAGCCTAGAACTTGGAGCAACAGGCAGTAGTCCAATATCTTGGTTTAAGACGGTCTAGGCTCAGGCAGCTTAGTAGGTAGGATGGGGGAGGTGAATTGGCAGAGCCTACCAGAGTACCCACCTTCTTTCTGGGAGGACTGTGTAAAGCGCACGCCCCGGGGATTGACGTAATCCATGTCATGGACAGAGGCAGAGTCAGAGTGGTCGGCAGGGGACGTGCACTCCTCTAACACTTCAGGGATGGACTCCACAGATGCTGACTGGGACTTTTCCACATGGGTCCCTTCCTGCTATGACCAGTAGCAGGGAGATATGGGAAGAGGGATGAGGCAAGAGCAACTTGGAACTTACTACCCTGAAGTAGCTGTCTTCCAAGCTGTCTCTAATGGGCTACAGATGTAGGGCCAACTCAGTGGTTTATGAATCACCGCAAGATGGCTCAGGTAGGAGTATGATGAAGGACTCAGAAAAACATCTCCTGAGGCTTCACTGACCTACAATGACTAGAATCTTAGAGACACAGAGCCTCTCACAGGCTTAGGATTTGGATCATTACCTTCCAGAAAAAGCAATGGCCAGCTCCTTCCCTTTTGTCAAGTACTACCTATATGTATAACTTGATAAATCTCATGAGCTATCTCTCACAGTGAGTCATGCTGTGGGTTTTCAAGGCAGTACAACCAATTCTGAGAAGCAGGAAAGATCAGAGCTTCTTTTGAAGTTACCCCAAGCTTCTTTCGAGCCAAGTCCTGCATAAAGGATCCAAAGGATCAAGCCAATTCCCACACTGGAATACTGAAGAGGGACATTAAAAATCAAAGCCATACCTGGAGGTCAGGCTGCTCGGGAACACCTAGCTCACTGCTTCCAGGCTCTGTAGCTGTGCTGTACCCTGGAGAGCCAGGTTGCTCTAGATCAGTAAGGTCTTCCTTGGAAGTGGTTTGGGAGGAGAATTCCAGGCCACTGTCTGTAGAGGGACTGACCACTGCTGAGGCAGCTTCTGAACTTGCAGAGGAGATGGGAGTGGGCACATCAATGAAGGGCATGCCGCCTGCCAAGAAAAGTATGTGACGCTTGAAGGAGAAGAAAGAGGCTGTGGGCAAAACAAACCCTCTATGGTACTAGGGTCTCTGTTTCCCAGATTACATGCTTATCTTTGCATATATTGGTCTCTAAAGTTGTCAGAGAACAACCTTAAGTCACTGCATAGTTGCTGAATGGTCACACTCTGATTTGACCTGGAGTTTCCCTTTTTGTTCTCAGCACCAAAACCAAAGCCCCTCGGTTGGTCTTCAATTTCAAAATCCCTAAGAGAGAAAGGAGCTCTTCTTTTGTCTAATCAGAGGAAGTAGTCCAGGGCACTCACCAGTGAGGTTAGATGATAAGGTGGTTCCATTGGGAGTGGGCAGCTCTGAACCTGGTGTGACTTTGGTCATATGGCGTGGGGGCCGAGGGGATCTCTTCTGTTTCTTCCATTTGGATGAATCACTCATGCCTCCGGCTCTCATTTTCAGCTGGAAATATCATACCCCATTAACAATGGTATTCAAACTAAGACTCTATCCCTATTAATCTCCCTTCATTTAGTCCTGCTGATCTCTAGAAAACAAGCTATACCCCATATCTTTGCTAAAGTAAGACTCTAGACCATCAGTTCACATTCCTACTCTTCTAACTTGGCTTCTACATTTACCACTTCACAGGTTGGCATGGCAGCCTCCATGTAGAAGGTGACATTCTGTTTCTGGGCTGGTCATTGGTAGGGCCAGTCCTCACACTTATCACTCTGCTTCTCTGGGTCCTGAGTGTTACATTAAGCAGGAAATCCTGAGTCCTATGGATGATGCATGACCCTCTTGCAGAAAGTGTAAGGGCAGGGTTTCCTTTGCCCTGACACTCAGTTCTACAGGTGCATGGTCTCCCGGCTTTCCTCCTCAACTAGCTTGTAGAGCAGCCTCCTACTTGTAGTTTTATCCAACTATAAGAGCCTATTCCTTCCTGTCCTGGTTTTCTTACTGGTATGTGAGCTGGGCCTAAGCCATAAACATATATTTTTTTTTTTTTTTGAGACAGAGTCTAGCTTTTCCACCCAGGCTGGAGTGCAGTGGCACGATCTCAGCTCACTGCAACCTCTGCCTCCTGGGTTCAAGTGATTCTCCTGCCTCAGCCTCCTGAGTAAATGGGATTACAGGTGTGGACCACCACGCCTGGATAATTTTTGTATTTTTAGTAGAGACAGGGTTTCACTATGTTGGCCAGGCTAGTCTCTAACTCCTGACCTTAGGTGATCTGCCTGCCCCGGCCTCCCAAAGTGCTGGGATTACAGGTGTGAGCCACTGCACCCAGCTAACATATCTCTTACTCTCTGGAATTTCTGTATCAGATTGGTCAAAAGCTCATTCCTTGGAGTTAAGGAAGGACTGGCCTCCCAGTTTCTTTGTGGAGTTCAGGATAGAAGGTCATGTCACGCTGCTGCTGTGCTCTCTGCTGCTCCCAATTTGTTATATCAATGAGACCACCTGTCCCTCTGGCCCTCTCACTATTGGTCTTTCCAGATGCAGTTTTATGTTGTCAGATGGTAAGGCCACTGATTCCTTGACTCCTTGCTCTGTTGCACTCCCCTCTTGTTGTATTTCTGTTCTTCCTATAGCTTACTTTTAGTGGCAAGGGACAATCTCTATCACCTGTTAACTATTCCCTAGGATCTGTGTTTTTATGTATTTCCTCCATTCTAAGTTCAAAGTTACTTTGTTTAGGCCCCCCCCTTTTTTTTTTTTTTGAGACAGAGTCTCACTGTGCCACCCAGGCTGGAGTGCAGTGGCGTGATCTCGGCTCACTGCAAGCTCCGCCTCCTGGGTTCACGCCATTCTCCTGCCTCAGTCTCCTGAGTAGCTGGGACTACAGGCGCCCGCCACCAAGCCTGGCTAATTCTTTATGTATTCTTAGTAGAGACGGGGTTTCACCGTGCTAGCCAGGATGGTCTCGATCTCCTGACCTCGTGATCCGCCCGCCTTGGCCTCCCAAAGTACTGGGATTACAGGTGTGAGCCACTGCGCCCGGCCCAATTTGTTTTTTAAACCCTGATGTTTTCTCAGTTGGGTTTGAACTCAGTCCCTCTACAAAGTCATTCTAAACTATTCCTAGACTGATAGACCATTCTTGGATTGGACCATTCCTGGATTGGGCAATGGCAACACTCTTCCAGAAACCATTAGAATGACTCTAAAGAGAGCAGAAGCACTTTTTCTCTCTGCCTCTTCCTAAAGGCTGAATATATCCTATTGTCCATGGCCTGTTCAATTCCTTTTGATAGTGAGGGATTGACTCCCTTCCTCAAGCTCCCCCAAGCTCTCAGAACCTGGGTAATCTTTGATTCCTTGCTTAGAAACCACACAATTCTTCCATTCCTACCCATAGCTCCTTCCAATAAAGATGAGGCTGAACAGCTGAGCCCTTCCTTCCCCCAGCTCTTAGTAACATAGCAACAGCCTCATACTGGATTTATACTTCTAGATGATCCATCTCCAAAATGCCTGCAGTCATATGCTTAGAACTGAGCTTCAGGTGTACTGACCGCTATAGCTAAGGAGGAAGCAAAAGGATTCTCTCCCCAGGAACCACTGGAGCTCAACTGGATCAAGTTCATAGTAAAAAATGTTATGGGAGAAGAGTCCGCCAAACATGCAAAAGGGCAAGAGGCCAAGAGATCAATGAGAGACCTCCTGGCTCTACTGGCAGTTATCATTGAGCTCCCAAAAGTACTAAGAACTGGATCTACTTTTATGAGGTAGCCTTTCTCTCCAGGAGGCTCCCCCATTTCAGGGACTCCAGACAGTCCTACTTCCACCGAGAAGCCAGTCAGTCATTGAGATTCCTTCCCATACGAGGATCAGTTTTTCACGTTTCCTTCTCTATCTTCTGCAAAGCTTGCTCCAACCTGATCATTTCAATTAGTGTTCTCAGCCTGCTGGCTGGAGTAGGGGCCAAGAGGCTGCCAGTTCTCACGAATGCCTCAGCCCTTAAAAGGTATAGCTATTCTCCCTCTCCTAAGGTCTGAAGGTGTGGGGTGGGCAGTAGGTATTCATGGAATTCTACGCCACCTTATCTGTATGACTCTGTATTCCAAAGGACAGTGTAAGCTTTACAAAAAAGGAGCAGGTCCCAGGTTAATAATCATGGCAACATGCTGGATAGCCACTAATGAGAGCTGCAGCTTGAGACTGTGCAAGCACACAAATGAAATGACACAATGCATTCAAAGAGAACATGGGCCAATGGACTATCTAGCTAGGTGTACATACACAGAGTTTTTTTACTTTCAGTGACCTGTATGTCCACAACCACACCTTCAGCATGCACACTCTTGTGATGGACAGCCCAGACAGCCCACACCTCCTTCTCTCCCCTTTCTTCCTAAGGCAGGTATATGCAGATTAGGGTAATCTTTAGCTTGGATCCCTCCCCTAAGCTCCCCTATACCTTGACTTTTAGAGGACAGAGGGCATCTTCACAGATCCCAAAGTATTCCCAGTGTCCTGGGCTATCCTGGCACCTGGCTTCTTTCCATCAATCTAGAGTTCTAATCCTTGGAATGACCTCTTTAATGGTAACCAAGAAAAAAAAAAAAAAAGATCCCAACTAGATGGACTACCCTTTCCCTCCAAACCCAGTCCAGGTAATCCAGATAGAGCTGAGGACTGTGCTTAAGCTCTCTATGCCAGCTCTGAGACAAGGATAAGGTAGAAGGGGGAAGGGTCTTGCTTGAAGGTCCCTCACAGTTTCCCTAGAAATGGTAGATCTTAAGCCTCCCCACAAGGTAACAGCAGACCCCAGGCTTTCTAGGCTAACTATGTGATGTTCAAGTCTTCCTTCTCCTGTATCCAGGCAACCAGATGCCCCAGGAGAATTCCCAACACTGCAAAGCTACAATCACGTGCAACTCTTCCAAAGCCGTGCTGTGTTACTAGGGAGGGGTAAGTTGTGCTCTACACAATGGAAATGGGACCCAGGTGTTATATATAAAAACTAAACATTGAAAGAAATAAAAAGGGGAAGGGAAAGAGAGGGAGAGAGACCTTGAGGTTCTTAAAGAGTAGTACCCTCTCTAACTGGTTCAGGGCTTTGGTCTGCTCCCCACTACTTAGCTCCAGTTTGTTGAGGAGACATGGAGATATCTGCGAAAGACAGGCAAACGCACGATTTAACAGTGAAATAAACTCAGACACATACCAACAGGGAACAGGGCAGGAATGGGGATGGATGACAGGGGAGAGGAGAAGGTCAGGTGCATGCATCACACAGCTAAGGGTCATCTCCATAGGTAGACCCTCTTAGGGCTGCAAGCGGAATCCTCATCAGAGGCCCGTGAAGTCCAGGGCTTCAGTTCAAGATAGAAAGAAGCCATTCTTTTGACCACTATTCTTCTCCTAGCAGTTTAAGAACCCTTTGGTTCTTAACTTGACTAATCTCTTCAATACAGACTAGCACAAGCAAGAGCCCAGTCTAATTCAGCATTGAGGTAGGATTTGGGACATAGCCTCTCTAGGCCTTCTACCTGCGGATAAGGCTAAGTCTTGAGGGGATGGCAGGACTTTCATCTTTGTCAACAGACATTTTTAGCCAAGACTGATGGGTACCATGCAGTTTCCATGAAGAACTGGCTCACCAGCTTACATGGTGGTTCAGAGATAGGCCAGAGCAGAAAAGCTGAGGAAGGGATATATCTGGAAGAGAATACATTTCTCACTAAAGGAGTGAGAGCTACTTCTAGATTCCAAGCAGACCTGTTTAGGCAAAAGCATATCTTTGCTAAGCAAGGTTACCCCAAGGCACTGAAGTTGGGAGATTAAGGTTTGGATGAGGGACAGCAGATCAGCTCTCAGATCATACCTTCTTCATGTTGGTCCCCACATAGTTCTTGGGTTCTTCTTTAAACTGAGGTAACCTATAAGATAGAAAATCCATCAACTGTCATTAGGGATAATGACAAATGTCTCCCTCCATGCCAGCCACAAACCAAAGGTGCTCTGAGCCAGAGCATGCCCTGTGTCTTAGAAAAGGCTACAAAAGAGAAGCAGACTAATTTCATCCTTTTCAGAGCTTCATCAAAGAGCCACAGGAATCGGGGGATGTGTGACATGGACAAAAGGAGGTAGTTGTGAGAGCAAGGTAAGTGCCCTTGGAGTGTGGAGGCTCTTTTTATCCTGAGACTGATTCCTTCCTGCTTATATTTACTTGGCAAATACTGCTGCCAAGAGATGGGGGGAGGGCAGTCTATCAAAACCCTAGGAGAGTGGGCAAAAGAGAAGAATTAACAGGCAGGTTGAAGTTTTGAAACCAGTAAATTTGAGCCTGAGGAGCAAAAAATTCTTTGCAGCAGGATCCAAGGGCAGTCTAGTCTGTAGATAATAAGGATTATTATCTATAGATTTGAGAGCAAAAGGAAATCCCAGAGGAAGGTTTAAAGCCATTGCCTCAGCTCTTCTGTGAGTCTGTTGAAAGGAGGTGCAGGAAACAGGCCTAGTATGAAAAGGCCTCCTAGGCCCTAGGCTAAGGGCCTTACCGAAGGGTAACCAACCATCTTGGTTTGCCTGGGACTGAGGGGGGTTTGCCAGGATGCAGAACTTTTAGTGCTGAAATCAGGACAGTCCCAGGCAATTCACAATTGCTAGTCACCCTAATTTTGGCCCTCTCCCACAGAAATCAGGATCCCTTGAGTTTGGCTTCCTCTCTGGGTTCCCTTTCCCAGCTGCTACCTGCACAGAAACAGACACAAATTTGGGAAGCAGAATGAGGTCTGCTGGCCTATATTAAATAACCCTCTGCCTCCCCGTGAGGCCAAATCAGCTCCCTCCTCCTTCTCCCTTGCTCAGTAACCCTGGGCCCAGAGAACTACCCCCCATCCATAATCCCAGTGGCCTCTGATGCGGCTGTGGGGTTGGCCAGGTCCCTGACGTGGCTGTGTAGAAGCAGGCAGACTCAAGAGGCCTGGGCAGCCGGGCTGAAGCAAACAGCAGCAGGTTTACCTTGTGAAGAGCAGCTGCACCATGTCTACGAGAGTGTGCTCTGCGGATTTTCTCAATAACTCTGCACAGGCAAAAACAAATAACACAGGTGTCATTACTTGCTGTGCTATTATCAAGAGGGTTCTCAGAGCAGACTCCCCTCCAAACCTTGTTTACCAAGGATTATGCCAAACTTATTAAAACCAGCTCCAGCTCAGCCTGGCAGCCAGAACTTCACTGGCCCACTAGGTGGCACTACTGAGTCAGGGAAAAAAGGGGAGGTATAGATGTGTTCTAGGGGGTTGCAGGTTGGTGTCAATCCCAGAAACCCCAAGAGAGGGTGATTTGGTGCCTGGGCTAAGTCAATCTGGGATCCATCCCAACTCCTGCCCTGGCATAACGGGCTGAGGTCTCTATTCTAGCTTCACAATAGCCAAGTACAGACATTTCTTCTAGACCCCTATGATCGCATGAGATAGATGATGGAGAAGTCCTGAATTTTCCATCTCTCTGGGAAGACAGCCTCCTGTATTCATACTCAGACACTGGCCCCAGGAATGGTGAAGGGGCTAATATCCAAGCACCTACCACTGAGCCTCATTTCAAAGCAGATCCGGAAGCAAGACTGCATAATCTCACACACAGATTCATTGGTTAGGTGGGCACCCACTGGGGTTAGCAGCAGAGTCCGTAGAACCTATCAGGAAGAAAAAGGAATTACTGTGATAAACAAGGTACTGAGAGGTACTCGAGGGTAAGAGAGAGGGGTTAGCAAGAATGCTGACCTCACCTCAGCTTGGTAGAGAGGTCTCCAAGAAGCTTGTCCTTGGAATTGTTTCTTCACTTTTTATGACCCTGACATATTTCAGAACTCATTCTAGCCCTAGCCCATGAGCCCAAGAGATGGACGGCACAAATACAGTCTGCCAGAGGTACAAGTGTATTTAAGGCTTCTGGTATTTGACATCACTTCATATAAAGCTTTTACTGATTTTCCTTAGAAAAAGCTTTTACTTTGGGTACCCCAGCTGCTTGTCTGGAAACAAAGTAGCTCCCCTAAGCCCCAGTGGAGTCAAAACACAGCTTCATGCTGTGGGCAGAGTAAGTAGAGTCTGCGGCACCAGCCCCTGGCCATTAGCCTAATTGCTATTTCCCTGTCGCTTACCTGAAGGATTTTCATCAGGACAACTTCATCACTGGCAGGATCCGTGCCCACAAAACGAGCATGGGTGACAGCATCTGCCATGTTCTCCATGCCCTCTGCTGTGCCCTCATGGGTGGGATCTGCTCCAGCGAAAAAGGAAAGATTAAGTGATGTGGAGAGGAGAGAGATAAAAGGTAAGGCAGCCTGTCTAGCTTTGAGAGACAGTTTTTCCTCTTCAGTTCCCTAACCCGTGGCTCCTTGAGCTACCTGAGAATTTTTGCCCACAACTGATTTTTTTTTTTTTTTTTTTTTTTTTTGAGACAGAGTCTCACTTTGTGGCCCAGGCTGGAGTGCAATGACGTGATCTCAGCTTACTGCAACCTCCGCCTCTTGGGTTCAAGAGATTTTCCTGCCTTAGCCTCCCGAGTAGCTGGCATTACAGGCGCCCACCACCATGCCCAGCTAATTTTTTTTTGTACTTTTAGTAGAGATGGGGTTTTGCCATGTTGGCTAGGCTGGTCTTGAACTCCTGACCTCAGGTGATCCACCTGCCTCGGCCTCCCAAAGTGCTGGGATTACAGATGTGAGCCACTGCACCCGGCCCCATAACTGGTTTTAACGAGCTCAACACAAAATCCACTGGGTAAAACTGTGGTTCTCAATTGCTGGACCCATACCACAAAGTTTTGATTTTGTATGCCCAGAGTGGGGCCTGAGAATTTGTTTCTAACAAGACCCCAGTTGAAGTTAAACACCACCGAGCAGGGGACCATACTCTGGGAATCACTAGTATAAATCTACTAATTTCATAGACGAGGGGCCTGGAAACAAGAGTTTTTGACTCAGAACAAGAACCAGGTAGGGCCAAAGCTTGTGGCCTTTTCTCCTTTCATCTTTCAACACAGCTTCTCTCTCTGGTTGCTTTTGGAGTTTTGTGTTCAGGCGCAACTGAATTAGGGGAGCAGGAGGAGGAAACGAACACTCACTGCCACCAATACTCATATCTGAGTGCCACATCACAGCAGATTGAAGACTTTTTTTTTTTTTTTTTTTGGAGATGGAGTTTCGCTCTTGTTGGCAGGCTGGAGTGCTATGGTGAGATCTTGGCTCACTGCAACCTCCGTCTCCTAGGTTCAAGCTATTCTCCTGCCTGAGGCTTCCTGAGTAGCTGGGATTACAGGCATGTGCCGCCATGCCTGGCTAATTTTGTATTTTTAGTAGAGACAGGGTTTCTCCATGTTGGTCAGGCTGGTCTCGAACTCCCGACCTCAGGTATCTGCCAGCCTCGGCCTCCCAAAGTGCTGGGATTACAGGTGTGAGCTACCATGCCTGGCCCAAAGACCTCTTCTTTAGTTTCATTCTTATTTAAAATAATATGACGACGAGCAAGAATCCTGTTTCCAGCTTAACAGGCATTAGGAGAGAAAAAAGATAAACTAAACAGGACTGGAGGCTGACTAGCTGGGGGTTAGGCAGGAGGGAGAATTTCAGCTGTACAGAATAAGAGGGGAGAAGCTAGAGGTCAGACAACCGGCACCACGCTGGAAATGAACACAAATGCTATTAAGCAGGGAACTCAGCTCCCATTCATGTATTAAATAGCCACGAGAAATAGCCAAATAAGTTGTCACCATCAAGGGTCTTGCCTAGCTCCTGCCCTAGGTCTGCTCTGAAGGATCCTTTCCAGAGCTGTTTAGTTCTAAAGGGGGAGCCTAAGTAGGGGGAAAGGGCAGGCATATGAAAAAGCTTTGTGAGTGACAGAGAAAGTTGCTCCAGAGGTGGCATGGTGTAATGCAGGAACACCCCCTAATTTTAGTCACAGGAATTATAAGATTGTTGTTATTTTTTCTCTCTCTCTCTTTTGAATTGAGACAGAGTCTCACTCTGTCATCCAGGCTGGATGGAGTCCAGTGGCATGATCTCGGATCACTGCAACCTCTGCCTCCTGGGTTCAAGCAATTCTCCTGCCTCAGCCTCCTGAGTAGCTGGGATTACAGGTGCCTGCCACCACACCCAGCAATTTTTGTATTTTTAGTAGAGATGGGGTTTCACCATGTTGGCCAGGCTGGTCACAAACTCCTGACCTCAGGTGATTCACCCACCTTGGCCTCCCAAAGTACTGGGATTACAGGCTTGGGCCACTGTGCCCAGCCCATTTTCTCTTTCTTGGTACCTGAAATCAGAGAGTTCCTGAGCCTAAAGCTCAGGGGATGGCTGAGAACCTAAACTTTTTTTTTTTCTTTTTTTGTTTTTAAATAGACAGGGTCTTGCTCTATCGCCCAGGCTGGGGTGCAGTGGTGCAATCATGGCTCACTGCTGCCTCGACCTCTGGGGCTCAAGTGATCCTCCTACCTCAGCCTCCTTAGTAGCTAGGACTACAGATGTGTGCTAACATGCCAGGAGAATTTTTGTATTTTTTATAGACATGGGGTTTCCCCATATTGTCCAGGCTGGTCTTGAACTCCTGGGCTCAAGTGATCTGCCTGCCTGGACCCCCAAAGTGCTGGGATTACAGGTGTGAGCCACTGTGCCTGGCCCCCAAACATTTCTCTTGCAATGATAAGCCAGAAGTCTTTTACTAATTGTGAATGTTTCCTCTTTTTCTTCTGTCCTCATTAGCCTCCGACACCACATCAAGACTTTCTTTGTCCTATTTACAGTGTCCTTCTACTCAGCACTGGGAGTAGTTACTTTAGAGGTCATGCAGAAGGAAGCCAGTTTCATGACATATAGTAAAATGGGGTGACCCAGCTCCTCCTATCACACCACCTCTCCACGTTTCTCCCGATCAGCACAAAAAAATCCCATACTCTCAGGGCCTCTATCTCATAGCCCTGCCTGACAGTCCCTACCCAGGCCACCAGGGCCCACATAGGAAACCCAGGTCCTTCTCAGTGTTGTGTAGCATTTCAGAGATAAGTGAATAGTAGCCTTGTTCCCATCTCACAAGGCTCCTGGGGATCCATTTCTTCCTCTCTTTCAGTAATCTCTCTTGTTAAGGTGTCTTTTAAATTATTACTTTGAATCAGACACTCCTTCCATCCCCCAACCAGAATAGATTCAGAGAGACTCCATTAACGGGGTTTAAGCTCTACTGATCTCTTTGTAGTTCTTGTCCCCTGAGGTTGAATGAAGTAGCAAAGTTAATTTTCTAAACAGGCAGTTATGGGCTGGGCACGGTGGCTCATGCCTGTAATCCCAGCATTTTGGGAGGCTGAGGTGGGCAGATTGCCCGAGCTCAGGAGTTCGAGACCAGCCTGGCCAATACAGCGAGACCCCATCTCTACTAAAAATACAAAAATTAGCTGGGCGTGGTGGTGCATGCCTGTGGTCCCAGCTACTTGGGAGGCTGAGGCATGAGAATTGCTTGAACTCAGGAAATGGAGGTTGCAGTGAGCCAAGATCACACCAGTGCACTCCAACCTGGGCAACAGAGCGAACTGTCTCAATAAAAACCAACAAAAAATAAAAATAAAAAGGCAGACTAGAGTGACAGGTCTTTGACAAGAACCATAGGCAAGGCTTGCTAGCAACCCATGAAATCCATGGCACAAAAATTCTGGTCTGGCAGCTGTATGGGGCCAAACAAAAGGCTAGTCCTTGGAGGATCTAAAATAATCCCTGAAACCTTGGATCATAGGAGCAAGAGACAGGAGTTTTCTTCTAGAAGAGCAGCCTAAACCCTTCTTTAAAATGTCCTCCTCTTCTGGCTACTCTGGAACCAACTTCAGGGAAATCTGCCAATCCCATCTCCTTTGCTTTCTTGGCTTTCATACACTCCTTCCTGCTCCTTTTCTCATGCCCACTGCAATCACCACCTCCAGCATTCTCCTTTCCCACCACAGGAAACTCCAATGACCAGCTGGCCTGAGGTCTCCAATGACCAGCCTGTCTGCCAAGTCCAGGAAGGGGAAAGAGTAACACCAACAAGACAGCAGAGGGAAAAGTCACAGCAGCGGCAGCCACTGGAGGCTGTGAAGAAAGATGACCTGCAGGTGGTGCTCAGGGCAAGGCTGGAAGTGGCTGGGCCTGATTTTGTTTAGGAAAAGTATGAAGCTGGGACTAGGGTGTCGAAGAGGCTGATGCAACTGTTCAGAAGCTAGTTGGTACCCAGGATTCCTGCTCAGGATCCTGAATGCATCAGCTAAGCAAATCCAACATTTCTAGAATAAAGGGTTTTCTTGCTCTGAACTGAAGACTATTTTCTTTTCTGGCTAGCTAAAGCCTGAGCCTTATCTTTTCTTGTCTCCCTGCTTAAGAAACAAAGACAGCTGCCTGTTTTCTATATTCTTCATCCTTGTACATGGGCTGCCAATCGGGGAAAATGAATTCCCAAATTGAGTGTCAAGACCAACTAAAAAAGAAATCCAAAGAAAGACACCATGAAGAAATTTAGAGATAAACTACAGATTAAGGGAAATATTTGGCCTAGATTAGGAGCAAATAATTGTAATGCTATGAAAGGCAATGGGTTAATATTCCTACCATACAAAGAACTCCTACAAACTGACATGAAAAACAAACCCAACTCAATTAAAAAAAGAAGTGAAGGACAGGAAATTCAAATGTTCAGCCTCCAGGAAATAAAAGCAACAAAAGGCTGAGTGCAATAGCTCACATCCGTAATCCTAGCACTTTGGGAGGCCAAGGTGGTGGATTTCTTGAGCTCAGGAGTTCAAGACCAGCCTGGGCAACATGGAGAAACTCCACTTCTACTAAAAGTACAAAAACTAGCTGGGTGTGGTGGCGTGTGCCTATAGTCCCAGCTACTTGGGAGGCGGAGGTAGGAGGATCACCTGAGCCCGAAGGTCAAGGCTGCAGTGAGCCGTGATTGTGCCACTGCACTCCAGTCTGGGTGACAGAGCAAGACCCTGTCTCAAAAAATAAAAACAAAATATCATTTTTTACTTACCAAGTTGGCACAAATAAAACTGATAATATTCAGTGCTGATGACAGGGTAGGGAAGTAGAAATTCTCAATCACTGCTGGTGGAAGTATAAATGATGTAACCTTTTGGGGAAGCAACCTGGTAATAGCTATAAAAATGCAATATGCACGTGGTCTTTAATCCAGAAATCCCAAGTTCAGAAATCTTTCATACAAGAGTAAAATTAGCAATAAGGGGCCGGGCATGGTGGCTCATGCCTATAATCCCAGCACTTTGGGAGGCCGAGGCAGGTGGATCACAAGGTCAGGAGTTCGAGACCAGCCTGGCCAATATGGTGAAACCCTGTCTCTACTAAAAATACAAAAATTAGCCGGGCGTGGTGGCACAAAATGGTGAAACCCCATCTCTACTAAAAATAAAAATTAAAAAAATTATTAATAAGGACATGTGATCAAGGATGCTTATATTAGCATTATTTATGACTTCAATAGGAAACAATCTTAAATATTAAGAATGAGCACATGAATTGTGTTATATCTATATTACACTATGGAAATTATAGAGCTACTAAAAAAAATCATACAAGGGGCTGAGGGGAGAGAGAAATGGGGAGTTATTGGTTAATGTTAACTCCCCATTATGTTAAGTTTCTATTTGGGGTAATAAAAATGTTTGGGAAATAGATGGTGGTGACGGCTGCACAACATTGTGAATGTAATTAATGCCAATGAATTGTAAACTGAAACTGATGGAAATGGCAAGTTTTATATATATTTTCTACAATATAAAAGAATAAATCAGATGAATAGTTATATCATGTACATTTAAGTTAATACTATTTGCTTTTTTTTTTTTTTTTTTTTTTTTTGAGACGGAGTCTTGCTCTGTCACCCAGGCTGGAGTGCAATGGTGTGATCTCGGCTCACTGTAACTTCCGCCTCCCAGGTTCAAGTGATTCCCCTGCCTCAGCCTCCTGAGTAGCTGGGATTACAGGCACGTACCACCATGCCTGGCTAATTTTTGTATTTTTAGTAGAGATGGGGTTTCACCATGTTAGGCTGGTCTCAAACTCCTGACCTCATGATCCGTCCGCCTCGGCCTCAAAAAGTGCTGGGATTACAGGCATGAGCCACTGTGCCTGGTCAAGTTAATACCATTAAATGAAAAAAGAAAATATGTAGCACATAATCCTATTTTTATTTCATTTTATTCTATTCTTTTTTTTTTTTTTTTTTTTTGAGACAGAGTCTCGCTCTGTTGCTCAGGTTAGAGTACAGTGGCACGATCTCTGCTCACTGCAAACTCCGCCTCCCGGGTTCAAGTGATTCACCTGCCTCAGCCTCCCCAGTAGCTGGGGTTACAGAAGCCCGCCACCATGCCTGGCTAATATTTGTATTTTTAGTAGATACGGGATTTCACCATGTTGGCCAGGCTGGTCTCAAACTCCTGACCTCGTGATCCACCCGCCTTGGCCACCCAAAGTGCTAGGCTTACAGGCGTGAGCCACCGCACCCGGCCTTATTTCATTTTAAAAAGGAATGGTACTTCATTTATAAAGACATAGAAAAACATAAAGATTCAAACTAGGCTGTTCACACTATTTGCCTAAAGAAGGAGGAGGAACATTGAGAAAGTACAGGAAGGACAATTAACTTTTCTTTTGAACATCTCTATTGTCTGTCTTCTTATAATGTGCATGCATTATGTCTGAAAAAATAACTTTAAAAATAAACCTAACCAGGCCAGGCACAGTGGCTCACACCTGTAATCCCAGCACTTTGGGAGGCCAAGGCGGGCGGATCATGAGGTCAGGAGATCGAAACCATCCTGGCTAACATGGTGAAACCCTGTCTTTACTAAAAATACAAAAAATTAGCTGGGCGTGGTGGTGGGCGCCTGTAGTCCCAGCTCCTCGGGAGGCTGAGGCAGGAGACTGGCATGAACCCGGGAGGTGGAGCTTGCAGTGAGCCGAGATCACACCACTGCACTCCAGCCTGGGCGACAGAGCGAGACTCCATCTCTAACTAAACAAACAAACAAACAAACAAACAAACCTAACCAAACTTCCAAGAGTAAGGTACCATACCCTTAACTCTTTCCAAAGCATAGAGAAGCCAGAGTGCCAAGGAAAACTTCTTCTCTTGCCCTTCCCACCCTGTACAACGTGAGTCAGCTAGCATGATGAATAACCAACAACAATCCTATTTCTCTTCTACAAGAAAAGAGGTGACTGGAAAAAATTTCCCACTATCACCAGCTCATTGCCTAAGGCCTGGGCACCCCAGGAAAGGTGGGAAATGAAGTGCTGTGGTCATGCAACAAAGCCTGAGCTCTTACCTATGAGTGCATAGGACAGGAACTTGTTGACAGAGGTGAGTGCCAGTCCAGTGATAGGGCCAGTGGTATCTTCAGAGCGAATCACTTCCAGAAAAGGTCGAAGGAATACATTGGGCTCAATTTCTGAGAGTTCTGCAAGAAAATACACAGAAATGAAGAGGTATCATCTAAGAGAAAACTAAACCCTGGAAAAAGTTTCTTGTTTATGTCATGAGGCTAGAGGTCTTTGTTGTTGGGTCAATCTTCTTCCCTCTGGATTACCTTGAATCAAATCCCAGACACTGTATCATTTTATCTGTAAAATTTTCAGCATGTAGATCTAAAAGATTAGGAATCTTAAAAAAAGAACAAAAACACAATATTATCTTTTTTTTTTTTTTTTGTCAGACAGAGTCCTGCTTTGGAGTGCAGTGGCATGATCTCAGCTCACTGCAAACCTCCACCTCCAGGGCTCAAGCCCCTCAGCCTCCTCAGTAGCTGGGACTACAGGCATCTGTCACCGTGCCCGGCTAATTTTGTATTTTTAGTAGAGATGGGGTTACGCCATGTTGCCCAGGTTAGTCTCGAACTCCTGAGCTCAAGCAATTGTCCCTGCCTTGCCCTCCCAAAGAGCTAGGATTACAGGCGCGAGCCACCGTGCCTGGCCCACAATATTATGCTTAAAGAGTTAACAAACAGTTAAAATGGTAAATTTTGCATTATATGTATTTTATCACAATTTTTAAAAATTAACAATAATTTTTCAACATCATCAAATATTGTGAGTCAATTTTCCATGCCCATTTCACCACCCTCCCCTGTGATATAAATAGGTAACGTCATCTTGGGTAGAGCCAATGCGACCCTTAGGTCCCAAGGTGGGCTCCTGTCTTTATGTCCTTTGCTGTTACGGTCAGGGTCACTTCTCTTAGATAAAGAGTGCAGCATATTCCAGGAGGGTGAGAGAAAACTCTGAGGTTTATAATCCCTTGCTGAGAAAAAAGTTTAACAAGAACAAAAGGCTGAGCAGTCTCTTAGTCATGGAGGCAGTCTGTAATCTTGGAAGTTCGTAACCACTGTCCGGCCTGTTTCCTGCCTAGAGTTAGCAGAGAACTAACTGCTCTGAGATGAAGGGGCAATTGATAATCTTTATTTTACAGATGAGAAAAGGCTCAGATAAGATACATGATTAGTCCCAAATCACACAACTAATATGCAGAGCTGGGATTTGAACCCAGCCTATGTGGTTCTAAAACTTGTAAAACCCCTTCATCTATTCTACCTAAATAGATGAAATTTTACTCCTGAATTTAGAAGATTCCATTCTAGGTCAAAGAATACTACACTGTACTTACTCCCTACCTTACTCTGCCCAGAATTTAAATTTGTTTTTCTAGATTGTGCTGTGCTTTCATCTTTCAGAGACCAGCTCCCTAAAAGGCTTCCTAAAGAGACCAAAAGTGTTTAGGGATGTGATCTAGGCTGCCCCAACTTTAGAGACAAAAGGAAGCAGGGTTTCCTAAGCACCTTCATTTTCATGCAAATATAGGGAGCTGCCTACTCGGTTCCTACCACCCCCACTCCTCCCTGGGTAAACATTCCCTGGGCCGGCTGCTCCTCAGATTAATGCTTTAATTAATTGGCAGATTGGGTAGCATTTTCCAAGCTTGTCTGTACAGTGATCACATCAGCTGTAAAAAAAACCTGCTTCTCTTCCCCTACTACCCCCACCTAGAGATGTAAAATTTACAGAAAAAACCTAGAGAAGAACGTGTGTGTGTGTGTGTGTGTGTGTGTGTGTGAAAAACTGAAATACATAACGTACTTTTAAAAAGCACATAAAAGGGCCGGGCACGGTGGCTCATGCCTGTAATCCCAGCACTTTGGGAGGCCGAGGCGGGCGCATCACGAGGTCAGGAGATCGAGACCATCCTGGCTAACATGGTGAAACCCGGTCTCTACTAAAAATACAAAAAAATTTGCTGGGTATGGTGGTGGGCACCTGTAGTCCCAGCTACTCGGGAGGCTGAGGCAGGAGAATGGTGTGAACCCAGGAGGCAGAGCTTTCAGTGAGCTGAGGTCACGCCACTGCACTCCAGCCTGGGTGACAGAACAAGACTCCGACTCAAAAAAAAAAAAAGCACATAAAAAAATGTAAAGTCATCTAGTCTTGCTGCTTTAGGAACATGAATTATGTACAATTTGGTTTGTTATCTTAAAAGTGGTCAAGAGGTATATTTGACATATAAAAGTCTAGAGGAAAAAAATCTTTGAGAATCGGGACAGGTACAGATTTTCTGTGATTTCAATTAGTTGCTACAACTATATACTTGCTTCACGTCTTCCTTCACGGTAAAAGAGTAGGGCAGTTTTATATATGGGGTCCGCACTTCTAGGGTGATGTGCATTTAGCCTCTTTTTGCTAATTTGGTAAAATTAATTCTTTTCTTTAAATGAATGATTTATACAGCATGTAATTTTACAGCCAATTTTCAGATTGGCTTCCTTCATTCAACATGATGACTGAAATTTTTCCAAGCTATTGCATATATCAATAGCTTGTTTCTTTTTACTGCTGAGTAGTATTCATTGCCTGTATGTATCACAGTTTCTTTATCCATTCACTGGTTGAAGGACATGTGGGATCTCCAGTTTGGGGCAATTATGAATGGAGCTGCTATAAACATTTGTGTATCAGTGTTTGTGTGAACACAGGTTTCCACTTCTTTAGGGTAAGTACCCAGGGGTAGGATTCCTGGGTCAAAAGGTAAAGGTGTGGTTAGCTTTACTGTCAAACTCTTTTCCAATGTCATTTTATCACTTCGTATTCCCACTAGCAATAAGAATTCTAGTTTCTCCACATCCTCTTCAGTACTTTGTATTTCAGTGTTTTTACTTAAGCGATTCATGTATGTATGTAATAGTAGCTCCACGTGGTTTAAATTTGCATTTCTCTAATGACTAATTATGTTGAACATCTTTTCATGTGCTTATTTGCCATCTGTATATCCTTTTGGGTGACATGTCTGCTCAAGTCTTTTATCCATTATTAAACTAAATTGTTTTCTTACTATTGAGTTTGGAGACTTCTTTATTCTGAATTCAAGTCCTTCAGTAGTGATACAGTTATTTGTAAGTATTTTCTCCCAGTCTTAAGCTTATTTTTTCATTCCCTTAACATCTTTCATAGAACAGACACTTTTACTCTTGATGAAGTCCAACTTATTAATATTTTATGGATTGTGTTTTGGTTTAATGTCTAAATTGACTCTGCCTAATTCCAAGTCACAAAGATTTCCACCCTCCCATTTTCTCCTAAAATGTTTACAGATTTATGTTTTTCACCTATGATCTATTTTCAGTTAATTTTTGCATAAGGTGTGAGGTTTAGATTGAGGCTCATTTTTCCTTTGCCTAAGAATTTCCTACTGTTTCCAACATATCTCATTAAGTTGTCTTTGCACCTTTGTCAAAAATAAATTGACCAGGTTGGGCACTGGTCCCAGCACTTTGGAAGACTGAGGTGGGTGGATCCCTTGAGTCTAGGAGTTCGAGACCAGCCTGGGCAACATAGTGAGATCATCTCTACAGAAAGTAATTAAAAAAACGGCCAGGCGTGGTGGCTCACGCCTGTAATCCCAGCACTTTGGGAGGCCGAGGCAGGCGGATCACAAGGTCAGGAGATCGAGACCATCCTGGCTAACACGGTGAAACGCCGTCTCTACTAAAAACACACAAAATTAGCCAGGCGTGGTGGCGGGAGCCTGTAGTCCCAGCTACTCAGGAAGGCTGAGGCAGGAGAATGGCGTGAACCTGGGAGGCAGAGCTTGCAGTGAGCGGAGATCGTGCCACTGCACTCCAGCCTGGGCAACACAGCGAGACTCTGTCTCAAAAAAAAAAAAAAAAAGGCATGGACCAGGAGCAGTGGCTCATACCTCATGCCTATAATCCCAGCACTTTGGGAGGCTAAGGTGGGTGGATCACCTGAGGTCAGGAGTTCAAGACCAGCCTGGCAAACATGGTGAAACCCCATCTCTACCAAAAAATACAAAAATCAGTGGGGCATGGTGGCGCGCACCTGTAGTCCCAGCTACTGGGGAGGCTGAGGTGAAAGAATATCTTGAACCCAGGAGGTAGAGGCTGCAGTGAGCTGAGATCGTGCCACTGCACTCCAGCCTGGGTGACAAAGTGAGATCCTGTCTCAAAAAAAAAAAAAAAAATTAACCAGGTATGATGGCATGTGCCTGTAGTCCCAGCGACTCAGGAGGCTGAGGTGAGAGGATTGCTTGAGCCTGGGAGGCTGAGGCTGCAGTGAACTGTGATCATACCACTGCACTCCAGCCTGGGGTGACAGAGTAAGACCCTGTTCCAAAAAATAAAAATTAAATTGGCCATATTTTTGTGAGTCTCTTCTGGGTTCTGTTCTGTTTCATTGATCTATGTGTCTAAGTCTGACAACACGACACTGTGTTAATTATTATAAATATATACTAAGTCTTTTTTTTTTTGAGATGGAGTCTTGCTCTGTTACCCAGGCTAGAGTGCAGTGGCTCGATCTTGGCTCACTGCAACCTTGCCTCCTGGGTTCAAGCGATTCTCCTGCCTCAGCCTCCTGAGTAGCTGGGACTACAGGAACGTGCCACCATGCCCAGTTAATTTTTTTGTACTTTTAGTAGAGACGGGGTTTCACCATGTTGGCCAGGATGGTCTCGATCTCTTGACCCTGTGATCTGTCCGCCTCAGCCTCCCAAAGTGCTGGCATTACAGGCATAAGCCACTGTGCCCGGCCGATATATACTAAGTCTTTTTTTGAGACAGAGTCTCGCTCTGTCACCCAGGCTGGAGTGCAGTGGCATGATCTCGGCTCACTGCAACCTCTACCTCCCGGGTTCAAGTGATTCTCATGCCTCTGCCTCCTGAGTAGTTGGGATTACAGGCACACACCACCTCGTCTGGCTAATTTTTGTATTTTTAGTATAGACGAGATTTTGCCATGTTGGCCAGGCTGGTCTTGAACTCCTGACCTCAGGTGATCCACCCGTCTCGGCCTTCCAAAGTGCTGGGATTATAGGCGTGAGCCACCATGCCCGGCTTATACTAAGTCTTAATAACAGTGGTGTGATTCCTCCAACTTCATTTTTTTTTTCCAATATCATTCAGTGTTCCAATTCCTTTGTCTTTCCATTTCAATTTAAGACAAACTTGCCTTGTTGGAAGTTTGAAAGGAATTGCATTGAGTCTATAGATCAATTTGGGGAGACATGATATCTTTGCTATGTTGTGCCTACCAATTCATGAACTTGGTATGTCTCTCCATTATTCAGATCTTCTTGGTTTCTCTCATCACTGTACTGATGAGCGCCACCACGCCCAGCTAATTTTGTATTTTTAGTAGAGACGGGGTTTCTCCATGTTTGTCAGGCTGGTCTCAAACTCCCAACCTCAGGTAATCCGCCTGCCTTGGCCTCCCAAAGTGCTGGGATTACAGGTGTAAGCCACCGCACCCAGCCGAGGCTCTGTGTGTAACCCTCACACAGCATACAATTCAGTCAATGGACTAGTCTCACTCCTATCAATAGCCAGATATATGATACCCAAGACCTTCATCTGTCAAATTAGATAGCTGAAATCGGCTGGGCGCAGTGGCTCACACCTCTAATCCCAGCACTTTGGGAGGCCGAGGTGAGTGGATCACTTGAGGTCAGGAGTTTCAGATCAGCCTGGCCAACATAGTGAAACCATGTCTCTAATAAAAATACAAAAAAAATTAGCCTGGTGTGGTGGCACGTGCCTGTAATCTCAGCTACTTTGGAGGCTGAGGCATGAGAATTGCTTCAACCTGGGAGGCAGAGGCTACAATGAGCCGAGACTGCACCACTGCACTCCAGCCTGGGTGACAGAAGGAGACTCTGTCTCAAAAAAAAAAAAAAAAAGAAGAAGAAGATTGTTGGAATCTATGACTGCTAAGATATGTTCATTCCAGTACTTTCATTTGGTAAGTCAGTGCTTTATAGAAACCTACTGATGAAAAACTAGAAGGGTTAAACTTTTTAATGAGCCCACCAGGAACCTTCATTATCATGTCACTTCCCTACCTCTTCCAAAAAAGAGAATCATGATATATAAAGTTAACTTTCCTTAAAGAGTTTTGTCTAGGGAGAACAAGAGTTTTGCTCTCTAGGTTCAAGTGTTGATTGCCAGGAGCATAAGAGAAGCTCTAACAGGAGCAACTCTGCAACAAGTGGGGTTGGGGGCAAGTTGAACTCCTAGTGGGGCATCACTAGTAAGGATATTTCTTTCTTTCTTTCTTTCTTTCTTTCTTTTTGAGACAGAGTCTTGCTCTGTCACCCAGGCTGGAGTGCAGTGGTGTGATCTCGGTTCACTGCAACCTCTGCCTCCTGGGTTCAAGCGATTCCCCCTCAGCCTCCCAGGTAGCTGGGATTACAGGCATGTACCACCAGGCCCAGCTAATTTTTATATTTTTAGTAGAGATGGGGTTTCTTCATGTTGGCCAGGCTGGTCTCAAACTGCACTCCTGACCTCAGGTGGTCCACCTGTCTCAGCCTCCCAAAGTGCTGTGATTACAGGCGCGAGTCTCCACGTCCAGCCTTTAGTAAGGATATTTCTAATTTAAGGGGTAACTTTTTGTAAACATGTAATTTAAAAACAAACAAATTTGAATTTATAATCCTGGTGAGATGTTCAGATGGTTATCTAGAATAGCGCTTGTCAAATTATCTGTGATGAAGAGCAGTTTTTTTTTCTTTATGTCAATCCACTGCAGACCCATAGTTTTTGTTTTTTTTCTGAGGCGGAGTCTCGCTCTGTCGCCCAGGCTGGAGTGCAGTGGCGAGATCTTGGCTCACTGCAAGCTCCGCCTCCTGGGTTCGCACCATTCTTCCGCCTCAGCCCCCCGAGTACCTGGGACTACAGGCGCCCACCACCATGCCCGGCTAACTTTTTGTATTTTTAGTAGAGATGGGGTTTCGCCGCGTTAGCCAGGATGGTCTCGACCTCCTGACCTCGTGATCCGCCCACCTCGGCCTCCCAAAGTGCTGGGATTACAGACGTGAGCCACCTTGCCCAGCCCGTGCAGACCCATAGTTTTATAAAATACAGTTAATTACTAGAAAAATTTTAAAAACATAAAGTCCAATTTTTTTTATTACTAGAATCAACATACATGTAACTACTGTCACATTGTTATAAAATTTTTAAAATACTTTCAACTTCTGTATATATCTCTTTGTGTATAAGCAGCAGTTTGTAGGCTGCATCAGTTTTCTAGGGAACTGTTACTCAGAGATTAAACCGTACCCTACAAAAATAAGTCATAATTTTTGACTGATCATTCAGGAAAATCCTCCAAATCCTAGGATATTATAGCTAAAATAGGGCCTGAAAATAATTTATAATGAGGTAACTGAGATTTAGGGAAGTTAAGTAATTTGTACAAGGCCAGTTAGTATTGGAACCAGGACTAGAAGCTAAGGGCTCTAGGTAGAATCATGGGCTTTCGTGGACGATTCAAATCCCAGTTCTGCAACTTAATAGCTATGTGACTTTAATTACTTAAGTGTTCTGGGTCTCTAATTTTATTACTTGTAAATGGGTATTAGATAATTTAAATAAATTACATTTAAAATAAATAATAATAGCAACTAACATTCACTGAGCATATACTATGTGCCAGGCATAGTATTAAGCAATTTACACACATTATCTCATTTGATGCATGTAAAATACTTGGTACAATGCATGGAATAAAGTGTATAATAAAGATAACTAAGATATTGTTCTAGTTTTTAGCTCTAGAGTCACAGCAGTCCAGTGTTCTCTATATTGTATACCAGTTCATTTCTTTTTTTTTTTTCTATTTTTTTTTTTTTTGAGACAAAGTCTCGCTCTGTCACCAGGCTAGAGTGCAGTGGAGTGATCTTGGCTCACTGCAACCTCCACCTCCCCGGTTCAAGTAATTCTCCTGGCTCAGCCTCCCGAGTAGCTGGGACTACAGGCACATGCCACCACACCCAGCTAATTTTTGTATTTTCTAGTAGAGATGGGATTTCACCATGTTGGCCAAGATGGTTTTGATCTCCTGACCTTGTGATCTGCCTGCCTCGGCCTCCCAAAGTGCTGGGATTACAGGCATGAGCCACTGCACCCGGCCACCAGTTCATTTCTTAAGATTTAAGTAAATATATATATAAAAATTCTACCTTTGACTCCTAAACCATAAAAGGAATACAAGTTAAGGATAAATACTGAGATAACAGGTGGTTGATATTTACGGTACAATTTGGGATAGCACTTTTAATTTCTGAGGGCTTCAGCTTTCTCCAAGGTATCAGAGAAAGAACAGGCTTCCTTTTAATAAAATGAATTATTAAAGTACTCATTAACATTTATTACGTGCGCCATGCCAAGTGCTATGCACTTTACATACCTTCACTCTTCATAATTAACCCCATTTTGAAGATGAAAATGAGGCTTAGAAAGGATAACGAGATGTCCCCACCAGCTAAGATCATAGCACTAGCTAGTAGTGGAAACAGGAATCAAATCCAGGTCCATCCAACTCCAAAAGCTCTGCTCGTAGCCATCCGACTTTACTGCTTCCTACAAGGCTAGAACAGAAAGGTTTCTGGTGTCCTATCTCACGGTTCAGCCTGGCTGGGAACTGAGATTCAATTGTCTGGATCTTCTCCAGAAGAGTGAAAACTGCCTGAGTCCTTCAGGAGAAAAGTGCCATGATTCTGCTCATAGTAAGCAGGCTGAATAATTTCACAACCAAGGAGACATCTGACACCCCAGCCAAGCAGCCAAAATTCCCGCCCTGGAAGACTGTCAACCTCAAGGCACAAACAGTCCAGTAAACACAGAGTGCAGATTAGGTAGAGGGGTGCTCTGAAGGTGGCTGGTCCATGTTCTAAGATGAGCCAGTCATCTGGGGGAAAAAGGGCACAAGGAGGGGAAATCTAACCCCCCATTGGAGAAAACACTTTGGATCCTTCCAGAATCAAATCCGGATCCAATTTCTGGACAGTCAGTGACAAATTACAACAAGAATTATTAAATTATTTCTGGAGAGGCTCATGAGTCACTTCAACCCAAAGCAAAGTGAAGCCCTTTGGAGATGTCTTGGTGGTGGTCTGCTCATACTGTACTCAATACGACTGGGCAGGGTGCTTCACTCCCCATATTATGACATTAAAACAGAAGTGTCAATTTGGCCCAATGTCTGTCTGAGAATCTGCAGATGTCCCACACCTCTTGTCTTCCCAAATGATGAAGTGACCTCTCCAAAACGGGGATGAATCTTGACTTTTTTTTTTTTTTTTTTGAGACGAAGTCTCGCTCTGTCACCCAGCCTGTAGTGCAATGGTGCAATTTTGGCTCACTGCAACCTCCGCCTCTCCGGTTCAAGCAATTCTCCTGCCACAGCCTCCCGAGTAGCTGGGACTACAGGCGCAAGCCACCACGCCTGGCTAATTTTTTGTATTTTTAGTAGAGACGGGGTTTCACCGTATTAGCCAGGATGGTCTCGTTCTCCTGACCTCGTGATGTGCCCGCCTCGGCCTCCCAAAGTGCTGGGATTACAGGGATGAATCACTGCGCCCAGCTGAATTTTGACATTATTTTCTCTTCTCATGTCAGAGCTGCTACCATCTCTGATAATCTATGTCAAAGGCCTCAACATGTGGCCTCAAGCACTGCCCTTGGACAAAACAGAATACTCTCCTAAGCTACAAGGGAACAGCCACCATCCTCCCAGGAGGCTGTGTTCTCCAGGCCGCAGCAGCCTTTTCTCATTTGGCCAGCATTGGGCTGGCACATTCCTGAGCCAAAATGCACACATAAGCTGCTTTCCCTGGTAGCAAAGCTCTTCACTCCTGAGTGACTCTTATCAGGGGCAGTTGGGCATTCTCAATTGGATTACGCTGACAAGGAAAAAGGCCTGCGGTATGTTATTTCAACACCATTTGGCTTCAGAAATGCCTGTCTCGACCTTTTTGCCCTCAGAGTCTACTTCTCTCTTCTTGCTTTCTAGAGGGTCACCAGCCTGCTCCCATGCTTGTTCTTTATCCTGCAAATATTGGCCCATGTTCCTGGAGACAGAATGCCATCATTCACAAGATGGATCATGTATAACAGACTAATAAATCATAGCATGACAAAAAAAGAAATTAGTTCATTTACCCCTCTAACATTTCTGTATCCAGAGACAGACAACAAAAGCTTTTTGGTTTTAGGCTTTTCTGTCTATATCTGTACATTCCATTTTAGGAGAAAGTGTTAGGTCTCATATGCTACTTTTCTGACTATGCTGTACACCCCAGGAATATATTTCTTGCAAAAGTCAAGATTGATAGCGATCTACAAAAATGTCTGATGTATGGTAAGCTCAGTAGGAAGAAGCTGTGTTCTTTTTGGTCACTAGAGGACATCAAGAGTAGTGGTCCAGGCCAGGTGTGGTGGCTTACACCTGTAATCCCAGCACTTTGGGAGGCTGAGGTGGGAGAATTACTTGAGCCCAGCAGTTCGAGACCAGCCTGGGCGACATAGTGAGACTTCAGCTGCACAAAATATGAAAAAATTAGCCAGGCATGCGCACCTGTGGTCCTGGCTACTCAGGAAGCTGAGGTGAGCCCTGATCATACCATTGCATTCCACCCTGAGCAACAGAGTGGAACCCTGTTTCAAAAAGAAAAAAAAAAAAAAAAAAAGAGGGGTAGTGGTCCAAAGAATAATCAAAGCTAAACTTTGGCAAAGCCAGAAGCCTCTGGAATAACTGCCAAACCTCCCATACCTTCGTTTATCAGCTTCAAAGTTTTCCAGACCTATGAATGGACAGGTGGGAATTTAGGCTTGGTTCAGGAACGGATTCCAGAAAACACTGTCAACGGACAGGTCCCATACCTGTATTTCCTAGCCTGGGCTTAAGGGTCAAACCCAGATAGACCCTGCCCTATACAACAGGAGATATGAAATAAAGAAATGCACTAGGCCCAATTCTGATTCTGTCATTAACTGTGTGACCTTGGGCAAAAACACCTCATTTCTCTGGGCCATAGTTTCTCCTCATCCATTGGGATTTCCTGGGGAAGGTGGTGGTGGTGATAGTAATTTAACTAGATTCTTTAAGGCCCCTTTAGGTCCCTAAAACTTATGATTCTAAATGCAAAGTACCATTTGGAAGTAAATGCACACGAATGCAGACAGTCTAGCCTGGAGGGAAGGCAAGTCCTGTTTGTTTGTCTAAGCTCTTCACAGTGGCTCTTTTCTCAGCTATCACACAACAGTTTCTCAGATCTGCTTCTTTTTATCAAACACATTCTTAGCTTCTCAGGATGCTTCTAGACTTAGGGGGCTAGAACTTTGACATTATGATTTTTAAGAGACAAAGTATGATTATGGCTTAATCATTGCTGCATCCAGGTAAAAATCAGGATCCATAGATCCACTTAGGGCCAGCAGTAGAAGATAATGGTACCAACCACTTACATTGAAAAAGGCAAATTAGGCTGGGCTTGGTGGCTCACGCTTGTTATCCCAGCACTTTGGTAGGCAAAGGTGGGCGAATCACTTGAGGTCAGAAGTTAGATACCAGCCTGACCAACATGGTGAAACACTGTCTCTACAAAAAATATAAAAATTAGTTGGGCATGGTGGTGCGCACCTGTAATCCCAGCTACTCTGGTAGCTGAGGCACGAGAATCGCTTGAGCCGGGGAGGCAGAAGTTGCAGTTAGCCGAGATCATAACATTTTTACTCCAGCCTGGGTGACACAGCAAGACTCTGTTTCAAAAAAAAAAAAAAAAAAAAGGCAAATTACAGTTGACCCTCTGTGTCTGTGGATCCAACATCAGTGTACACGATCAACCACAGATCAAAAATATTCAGAAAAATTAAGTGGATGGTTGCATCTGTACTGAACATCTACAAACTTTTTCCCTTGTCATTATTCCCTAAATATGGTATAATTATTTACATAGTATTTATATTGAGTTAGGCATTACAAGTAATCTAGAGATGATTTAAAGTATAGGGGAAGGCTGGGTGCGGTGGCTCACGCCTGTAATCCCAGCACTTTGGGAGGCAGAGGCGGGTAGATCACTTGAGGTCAGGAGTTCGAAACCAGCCTGGCCAACATGGCGAAACCCTGTCTCTACTAAAAATACAAAAATTAGCTGGGCGTGATGGCAGACGCCTGTAATCCCAGCTATTCAGGAGGCTGAGGCAGAAGAATCGCTTGAACCCAGGAGGCAGAGGTTGCAGTGAGCCAAGACTGCGCCACTGCACTCCAGCCTGGGTGACACAGCGAGACTCTGTCTCAAAACAAAAACAAACAAACAAAAAAACAAAAAACAAAAAACAAAAAAAATTAGCCAGGTATGGTGGCGTGCGCCTGTAGTCCCAACTACTAGGGAGGCTGACGTGTGGGGTGGATCACTTGAGCCCAGGGATGTCATGGCTGGAGTGAGCCATGATGGCACCACTGCATTCCAGTCTGGGCGACAGAGTGAGGCCCTGTCTCAAAAGACAACAACAACAAAAACAAACCCTTTGGAAAGTGTTCACTTTTCTGGCTGATCAATCCCTCAAAGGTCAACCCACCCTGTTTTTCTTCTCTCTCTCTTGCCCAGGCTGGTCTTGAACTCCTGAGCTCAAGCAGTCCACCCACCTTGGCCCTCAAAGTGATGGGACTACAGGCTTGAGACACCGTGCCCAGCCCCAATCTGTTTTTTTTAATGAATCAAAACCCCAAACCTTAACTCTCTGATTAAACATGAGGAGTTCCTGAATGTATACACCTTGAGGTTACATTTAAAGTCTGAAAACCCCAGGGATTAGAAATCATAATTTTATATTTTCTCCAAAACTGCCACTGATAAGTACTTTATGGAACATCATGTTCATGAGGCCCCAACCTAACCCAGAGATTATGTAAGAACTCCTCCTCCCTAGATACCTGGTGCAAAAAGATTCAAGATGACCATGACAGAAAATTATTTTTGCCATCTATATATGCTCTCTGGCTTGAACACCTTTGTCAGGACCTTGCCCCCATCTCCATCCCTATAGCAGCTCAACCTCTCCTTAGAGAGAGGATAGGAAGAGGATATATTTTTTCAGGGTCAAAATCCCTAACAGCATGTGTATCTCAGAGCAGGCTGCTTTCCGTAAATCTCTGCTCCTGAAATCGTCATTTTTGCCATTGTCTCCTTGCTGAGTGAGACTACCCTGGTCTGCCTGAGGTCAGATTTAGCTTCCACTTTCAAAAGATAAGACAGGCACTTAAAGGCAGCATACACATGGGAAAATAGTTTATTGTATGATTTTGTCCAATATGATGTATGAATCCTGATTAGAAGAGGAATGAGTTTCCTACCTTGGGCATTCCTGCTAAATAGCCAGATTAACTTGTTGCTAGGAGCTGCTATCTACCACCCTCACAAGAATCCCATTTCATTGCCAGAACAACAACCTTAATTTGCCTCAGACATCAGCAACAGCTACATTATATTATTTTTATTTATTTATTTTTTTGAGATGGAATTTTGCTCTTGTTGCCCAGGCTGGAGTGCAATGGCGTGATTTCAGCTCACTGCAACCTCCACCTCCAGAGTTCAAGCGATTCTCCTGCCTCAGCCTCCTGAGTGTAGCTGGGATTACAGGCGCGTACTACCACACCCAGCTAATTTTTGTATTTTTAGTAGAGACGGGGTTTCGCCATGTTGGCCAGGCTGGTCTTGAACTCCTAACCTGAGGTGAACTGCCTGCCTCAGCCTCCCAAAGTGCTGGGATTATAGGTGTGAGCCACTGCACCCGGCCAGCTACATTATATTATTAAACATAATTACCATATATAATTTTATTTTATCCTCCCAATAACCTGGGAAATAGTGTTACTGTCCTCACTTTACAGATAAGGACACCGAGGCTCTAAGAGATTAAGTGACTTACCCAAGGTCACACAGCAAGTGGAAGAGATAAAATTTGAATCCAGGTCTATTGTGACTCCAAAGCCACTGTATTATACTCTTCAATATTATACCATGCTATGGTACAGGGGGCTTTTTGTTTGTTTGTTTGTTTTGAGACAGAGTCTTGCTCTGTTGCTCAGGCTGGAGTACCATGGTGCAATTATAGCTCACTGCAAACTCAAACTCCTAGGCTCAAAAGCAATCCTTCTGCCTCAGACTCCTGAGTGGCTAAGACTACCAACTCCTGAGTGGCTAAGACTACTGGCATGTGCCACCATGCCCAGCTAATTTTTAAAATTTTTTGTAGATAGGGGGTCTTGCTATGTTGCCCAGGCTGGTCTTGAACTCCTGGCCTTAAATGATCCTCCTGCCTCAGCCTCCCAAAGTGCTGGGATTATAGGCATAAGCCACTGTGCCTGGCCTATTGTATAAGTTTACTACTAGATATATTAACTGCATGACTTGGATGACAAAAATTTAAAACTCGGCCGGGCTTGGTGGCTCACACCTGTAATCCCAGCACTTTGGGAGGCCGAGGCAGGTGGATCATGAGATCAGGAGATTGAGACCATCCTGGTTAACACGGTGAAACCCTATCTCTACTAAAAATACAAAAAATTAGCCGGGTGTGGTGGCGGGCGCCTGTAGTCCCAGCTACTCGGGAGGCTGAGGCAGGAGAATGGAGTGAACCCGGGAGGCGGAGCTTGCAGTGAGCCGAGATTGTGCCACTGCACTCCAGCCTGGGAGACAGAGCAAGACTCCGTCTCAAAAACAAAACAAAACAAAAAAATTTAAAACTCAACCATCCCAGAACTGAAGTTTCTGCTGCACCTCTCCTTCTCCTAACCAGTGACTAAACATTGTTAGTTATTGCTTGTAGTACTGCCATACAAATTAAGTGTCAAGTTTACCTAGGTTCCCTCCTAATCCAAAGAGGGAGAGTGAGGCCCCTTTAACAAGGCTGGCAGGGATAAATGAGGCCCACAGGGACTGGCCTCAATCATATCTCAGAGACCCAAGGACAGACTGATCCATCTGTCTTACTGAAAGCACAAGTTTGATGCGTATCAACCCTAAATACTAGTTCTCTTCTTTCTAGAGGAAATTGGCACATATTGAAAGGCAAGCAATTCGCTATAGCATACAGACAAACCAGAGCTACTGTGGCCCTTCACTCTGCCTTGTTGTTTTCTGCATGCACTGTAGAAGACCAAGCCCCAACTTAAGCAGGCAATCTGAAAGCCCAGGAGAAATTAAAAACTTCTGTTGGTATACTTGACAACAGAACAATTTACCCCAGCTTTATGCAGTCATTACACTTGGAGCAGCTTTTTCAATACAAATTCCTTTCAGAGTCTAGTAAAAAATTTCATTGTTCAACAGCAGCATTATACGTTTATTATCAATTATAACTATGTCAGGTCTTCTCTACCAGCCCTGAAAAAGACAAAGAGGAAATTAAAAAGAACTAAATTCTGAACTGACATTAGCAAAGTTTACAGATGATGAAAAAGCCTGAAGAGATAATAGTCAAAGCTCCTGGAGAAGAATCAGACAATCCCCAGTCTCAATAACAGGACTGATAAGTAACCTTTCCCTATCCCTTCAGTGTATAGGACCTTACTTATTCACTCTCACTTACTGTACTATCAGAGTACAGAGTTAATGTTTTCCCAAGAGCTGGAAATAGTTACTACAGCAGCATATCATAAATTCTTAGTGACAACAAGACTAAGGGGTCTTTTTATTTTTATTTTTTTTTTGAGAGAGGGTTTCACTCTGTCACCCTGGCTGGAGTGCAGTGGCACAATCTCGGCTCACTGCAACCTCTCAAGTAATCCTTCCACCTCAGCCTCCCAAGTAGCTGAGACTAAAGCGTGTGCCACCACGCTTGGCTAATTAAAAAAAATTTTTTCTTTGTAGAGATGAGGTCTTGCTATTATTTCCCAGGCTGGTTTTGAACTCCTGGGTTCAAGTGATCCTCCTTCCTTGGCCTCCCAAAGTGCTGGGATTATAGGCATGAGCCACTGTGCCCAGCCAGATTAAGAAGTCTTTATGCTGTTTCAGCCACCCTCATGCTAAAAGGCTCAAGAACTTTATGATAAGGGATATTTCCCATTTTACTGATGGGGAAAACAAAAGCATCAAAAATAGATGGAGCTAGGATAAGTATGGTAATCACTTGCCACTGCTGTCTCTAGACATGTCTGTGAGCTGGACAGTAAACAAATAAAGCTTATGGAAGCAGCAGTACCCTGAAAAGTCACACCTTATTTGCTCGAAAGGTGCTGACAGAACCTTTAAGACAGCTGAATCTGGAGCAGCAATCCTCAAAGGGTTGGAAAACAATTTCACAAAACATGGGACAGAAGCTGGGCCCAGCCAACACCTGTTTCCCCAACACTGTCTGTCTGTCTGTCTCTTGTTTTATCCCAACTGCACACTTAATACAAAAGCTCCATTATTCTGGTAAAGTTGCATTCCAGCCCAGAGTGCAGAGTTAATGTTTTTTACAGCCACATGCCTTCTTGTGATGGATGACCACTTTATAATAAAATACTTTATGCTCAATCAACTTACAAATAATGGGTATTCCATTACATGGCATTTAAAACACAACCAAATTCAGAAAAATCCAGAAAGAAATAAGGATAGAAACAAGAATGATTCCTAGAAAGAGAGGAGGGCCGCCAGAGAATCCTCTGTAAGTCCTTCACTCCCAAAGAATTTATCCATTCTCTTATTGAAGGATATTTGAGTTGTTTCCAGTTATTTACTATTACTGCTGTATACATTCCTATAAAAGTCTCTTTGTAAATGTGTTTGTTTCTCTTGACTAAATACCTAAGAGCGAAAGTGCTCAGCCACAGGGTAGATGTGCGTTTAACTTTAAAAGAAACAGTTCTTCAATGTTGCTGCACACCCCTCCCCTCTCCACCAGCTCTATATTTTCCTCCCCTAAGGGCCTAGGTTCTTTAAGTTGAGGATTTGGCAGGAGAGACAGAAGAAGCCACATCATGAGGATCCCTGCTGCCAGAGCACAGTGGCCTGAATCGGACACTTAAAAAGCTGAAACAGGTGTTTGAAACCCTACTCCAGCCTCCCTGTTTGGTGCCAGCCCCCTGAGAGGCTAAGGCTTGGCCAGGAGAATTCGGCTCATCTAATGGATGCCGATTAGAGACTTTTACAAGACATAGCTACATAATAGTGTATATGCTGTGACGTGGTACATTTAAAGCAGGTAAGTGAACATCTTAATCTTAAGGAGGGGGGCCTCTGGTGGTCCAAATGCTCTTGAGCAAAGGGTAGTCAGGCTACGTGCCAGATGAAAGCCCTTCACCAACCTCTACCTTTTCTCCTTATATATCCACACAATTGACTACCACTCAGAAAAGCAAAACAGAAAAAAACTACTGATATATGCAACATGGATAAATTCCAAAAACATGCTAAGCTAAAAGAAGCTAGCTATGAAAGAGTATATCCTGTGTGATTCCATTTATATGAAATCCAAAAACAAAACTTATCCATAGTGATAGAAAATAGTTTTGTATATATGTGTGGGGTTGGGGGACTCAAAGAGGCATGGGGGATATTTCTGGGGAGATGAAATGTTCTGTGTATTCTTTATTCATGCTAGTTACATGGTTTATACAATTATCAAAACTTACCAACTGAACACCTAACATCTGCATATTTTATTGTATGTTAATTATACCTCAAGTTGAAAAAAAAGGAAAGCCAGATGGGGGCTTGGGGTGAGCTTCCCCTACTTGGTATTATTTGGGAGAATGAAGAAAGAACAGAAGAAACAAGTTTGCTTCCCAACTCACCAGTCTGGGAGCAGAGACTCAACAGCCAGCTGAACTGCCACCTCAGTGCCCCTTGGGCAACCTTTGTAGAAAAATGAGGTTTTCAGGTGGTAGCTTATAATATTCTCAATGAAGCCCTGTTACTCCCCAAGGGAATGATATTGAAATGTCTTCAACAGTGTTTACTTCCCCATTGCTAAAAGTATGATCAGCATTCCAATTTAGAAGCAAGTTTACATACTTGGCGTAAACTTGCATATTAGGCCCTGAGCACTTAGAACTCAGATAGCCTTCAAAAAAATTAAATTATAACCATAGTAATAGACAAGTAAGACAGATCTTTAGTTCCAGAGCTGCCACTACTCCGTTATGAGGCCTTGCATGACATGACCTTTTCTGAGCCACAGTTCTTTCCGTATAAAATAGGCCAGGTGACCTCTATACTTCATTTCAGTTCTAACACTGTATGATTTTAGAACTCTTATAAGTGTAGGCTGGGCGCAGTGGCTCACACCTATAATCCCAGCACTTTGGGAGGCCGAGGCAGGTGGATCACTTGAGGTCAGGAGTTCAAGACCAGCCTCGCCAACATGGCAAAACCCCATCTCTACTAAAAATACAAAAATTAGTTAGGTGTGGTGGCATGTGCCTGTAATCCCACCTACTCGGGAGGCTGAGGCACGAGAATCGCTTGAACTCAGGAGGCGGAGGGTGCAGTGAGCCAAGATTGTGCCACCGCACTCCAGCCTGGGTGACAGAGTGAGACTGTGTCTTAAAAAAAAACAAAAACAAAAAAAACTTTTGTAAGTTCATATGGGTTCCAGTATGAGACGGGCAAGGAAAGCCCTATAGTCCTTCTCAGCATTTTTTCTTTTTTCTTTTTTCTTTTTTTTTTTTTTGAGACGGAGTCTTGCTCTGTCGCTCAGGCTGGAGTGCAGTGGAGCAATCTCAGCTCACTGCAACCTCCGTCTCCTGAGTTCAAGCAATTCTCCTGCCTCAGCCTCC
Organism: Pan troglodytes; assembly: GCF_028858775.2. NCBI lineage: Eukaryota > Metazoa > Chordata > Mammalia > Primates > Hominidae > Pan > Pan troglodytes. The sequence continues at coordinate 114,429,033 of NC_072406.2, read as the reverse complement.
CAAGGAGCTGGCATTACAGGTGCCCACCATCACGCCTAGCTAATTTTTGCATTTTTAGTAGAGACGGGGTTTCACCATTGTTGGCCAGGCTGGTCTTGAACTCCTGACCTCACGTGATCCGCCTGCCTTGGCCTCCCAAAGTGCTGGGATTACAGGCGTGAGCCACTGGGCCCAGCCCTTCTCAGCATTCTTATAGAGACTTGTCCTTTAGCTTAATGAGGACCCCAAGAGGGATTCTGCATATCATGTGAAATAACTCCTCCCTGTAACGCACTTAGGGAATTAGATTCAGGGAGAAAAGCAACAAACTTTAGTGAAAAGCTGCTACCATGGCAAACACCCAACATGGCATGGCACAAAAGAAGAGTAGATAGCCTCAGAATCCAGAGGTAAAGACTGGAGAAGAAAATAATCATATGTAGAGTGCATACTGCGGAGAGGGTATGCATTGTACTAGGCACCTTGTACACATCAACTCATGTAATTCTCACAAGAATACTATAAGGCAAGTTTTTACATTATTTTGCAGATGAGAAAATGGAGATTCAAAAAGATCAGCCAGGTACAGTGGCTCACGCCTGTAATCCCAGCACTTTGGGAGGCAGAGGTAGGCAGATCACTTGAGGTCAAGAGTTTGAGATCAGCCTGGCCAACATGGTGAAACCCTGTCTTTACTAAAAAATACAAAAATTAGCCAGCCGTGGTGGCGGGCGCCTGTAATCCCAGCTACTCAGAAGGCTGAGGCAGGAGAATCGCTTGAACCTGGAAGGTGGAGGCTGCAGTGAGCCAAGATTGCGCCACTGCACTCCAGCCTGGGTGACAGAGCGAAACTCCGTCTCAAATAAAAAAAAAAGATCAAGTAACTGCCACCAATGACTGCCCAAGACCACCCAATGGTAGAGATGGGATATGAAGCCAGGTCTATCCAACTCCAAAGTCTATGTCTTTTTCCACAATCATTTAGCAAGAAGTAAGTTGGAGATCCTAGATCCCAAAGGAGCCTGGTAAAAGCCGGGCATTTTTTCCTTCTTACAAATAACTCATTTCATATTTCTCGGGTAGCCCCTGGCATTCCCTACACAGAAGAAAGGGTTAAACCTACAGTTAGGAAGAGGAAATTCCCTGGAAAACTGAAACACATGCTGTGGCTCTGACTAAATTTCACACCCATTCTGTTGAGCAACGTCCATAGTGTGTGAGAAAAGACTCTAGCCCTGCCCCCATCCTTTATGCATTCCATCACCTGCTGCTTTCCTTCAGACTAAGGGGAGGGAGAGGAAGGGAGGAAGACTATACATCTTTGCTTGGTGCGTATTTAAGCCAGAGGTTAGCAAATCCAGGGTAGGAAGAAGTATTTTGTGAAAAAAAGAAAAGGAATAATACTCTCTTTTTTCCACTTGCACCAGTATAAGAGAGAGTTCTTATGACAAACCATAATGAGGGAAGGGGTTGGACTTATGCTGGGGAAAAGAGGGGGAGGCTAGCCTTCCTAGAAAGTAGGCAGGCAGGATTCAGAAGAACAGGGCCAATTTACACCTGACTCTTTGTCTGGTATTTCATGCTTAAGTGAACTCTGTATTTCTGTCCATAAGAGTTAAACCTCATCCAGGAAAACAAATGTGAAGATGGAAACATTAAAAGAAAGGCTTCCCTTGCTACCCCCTTCAGATTCCTGTTTATGACAATGAATATAGTTATTTGGTACTGAAATTTGACTGGATTAAACAAGCTTATGGCCAGGCATGGTGGCTCATGCCTGTAATCCCAGCTCTTAGGGAGGCAGAGATGGGAGGATAACTTGAGCCCAGGAGTTGGGCAATATAGCGAGGTCCCGTTCTCCACATAAAGGAAAAAAAAAAAAAAAGACAGAAAAAAAAAGTGCAAACATGCTTAAAAGAACTTAGTCTACACTGAAGTCTAGGGTAGCTACCTGGAATAAAAGAAGAAAAGGAAGAAGACAAGGGCCAATGAACAAATGCCATTATGGCAGTTAATCTCCAAAGGTAGTCCCTTACAGTGCCACCCCTCACATGTTCCTCCTCCAATCAAGAGGTACAGCTTGTGTCTGCTCCCCTTGAATCTCGTCTGTGACTGCTTTGACATACGGAATGCAGAGAAAATGACAATCTGGGACTTCCATGCCCAGGCACTAAAAAGGCTTTGAAGCTTCTTCTTCTTCTTTTTTTTTTTTTTTTTTTCAATTTTGGAGATCTAAACTGCCATGTACACAGTCTAAGCTACCCTGCAGGAGAGCTAGGTCATGAGGAAAAGCCCTGGAGATTGAGGTATCATGTCAAAGGAAGCCACATGGTACCAGACATCCAAACCATAGCCGCAGCTGACTGCAACCACAGGAGAGACTGTGAGAAGAGGTGTTCAGCTGGGCCCTGGACAACCCACAAAATTGTGATATAATAAAATGGTTGTCGGTTTAAGCCACAAAGTTTGGAAATGGTTACATAGTAATAGATCATTGAAATGGCTGGCTCTTCTTTGTCTTCTTCTTATTATTATTATTACTTTGAGACAGTCTTGCTCTGTCACCCAGGCTGGACTACAGTGGTGTGATCTCAGCTCACTGCAACCTCTGCTTCCTGGGTTCAAGCGATTCTTGCTGAAACAGCTGGCTGTTATTAAAAATGAAGCTAACTTAGGAAACTGGGACTACAGACATGCACCACCATACCCAGCAATTTTTTTTTTTTTTTTTTTTTTTGTAGAGATGAGATCTCACTATGTTGCCCAGGCTGGTCTCAAACTCCTGGATTCAAGAGATCCTCCTGCCTCGGCCTCCCAAAGTGCTAGAATTACAGGCATGAGACACCACATGTAAGGAGAACTACTAACACTAGTATTTTGTCATGGGCATATAATGTAAACTGTATTGTAGGAATAAAGGAAAACTTACCCAGTTTTAGGTGAGATAAAAGGAATTTATAGTGGGGAGAAATCCTATTTCCTTTAGCAATTGAACATACACATATTTAGGAATAAATCTAACAAGAAATGGACATAAACTGGGGAAAGAAGAATCTACAAACTTTACCAAGGTCACCAGAGAAGTCTTGACTAAATGGAGAAGCCATAACATGTTCCTGGTTAGGGAGGCCAAATATATTATAAAGATGTCAATTCTCTCCATACTAATTTATGTTTTTGAATCAAAATCCTAAAGGTCTTTGAAAAAGAACTTGAATAAGTGACTCTGTACTTCATGTGAAAGAAGAACCAGATGAAGATAGCCAGAATATTTTTTCAAACAACTAATGAGGCCAGGCATGGTGGCTTGGCTTGCGCCTGTAATCCCAGCACTGTGGGAAGCCGAGGTGGGTGGATTGCCTAAGCCCAGGAGTTCAAGACCAGCTTGGCCAACATGGTGAAACCCTGTCTCTACAAAAAATACAAAAAATTACCTGGGCGTGGTGTTGCAGGCCTGTAGTCCCAACTACTCTGGAGGCTGAGCTGGGAGGATTGCTTGAGCCCAGGAGGTTGAGGCTGCAGTGAGCTGTGACTGCACCACTGTACTCCAGCCTGGGTGACAGAGCAAGACCCTGTCTCAAAAACAAACAGGCTGGGTGCAGTGGCTCACTCACACCTGTAATCCTGGCACTTTGGGAGGCCAAGGTGGGCAGATCACTTGAGTTCAGGAGTTTAAGGCCAGCTTGGGCAACATGGCGAAACCCCGTCTCTACAAAAAATTAGCCAGGTGTGGTGGCACACACCTGTGGTCCCAACTACTCGGGAGGCTGAGACAGGAATATTGCTTGAGCCCAGGAGGTGGAGGTTGCAGTGAGCTGAGATCGTGCCATTACACTCCAGCCTGGGTAGTAGAGCGAGACTCCGTCTCAAAACAAAAACAAACAAAAAACTAATTTCAGGAAGTCTGCAGTATCATTTTAAAATGTCTTATAATCCTACAACAAATAAATCAGTATACTATTGGCAAAAGAATAGGTAGGACAATATGTAGTATATGATATATGATAAAGAGCATTCAATAAATGGGATGTTAGGTGGGAAAAGTTAAATTCCTATTTCAGTCCACTTGACAGAATAAATTATATTGATTAAAGATGCAAATTAATACACTTATTAAATATTTATGAGTGCCAACTTTGTGCCAGTTACCAGGCTAGATAATAGATATATGATGGTGAACAATGCAACATAATCCTTGTCCTCATGGAGTTTCCTGTGTAGTGGGAAAGACATTAGGCAAGGGATCACACAATTAACTAATTATAATTGTGACTAATTATAAGTTATGATTTTAACACTAATTGTAAGTGCTATGAAGAAATACAAGGTGTTCAGAGTGTTTAAGAATTAAATATAGGCTGGGCACCGTGGCTTATGCCTATAATCCCAGCACTTCAGGAGGCCAAGGTGGGTGGATCACTTGAGGTCAGGAGTTTGAGACCAGCTTGGCCAACATGGTGAAACCCCATCTCTACTAAAAATACAAAAACTAGCCGGGCGTGGTGGTGCGCACCTGTAATCCCAGCTACTCGGGAGGCTGACGCTTGAGAATCACTTGAATCTAGGAGGTGGAGGTTGTAGTGAGCCGAGACTCCGAGACTGCACCACTGCACTCCAGTCTGGGCGACAGAGCCAGACTCCATTTAAAAAAAAAAAGAATTAAAAACTAAAATATATAATAAGTAGAATAAAATGACCTTGAGGTGAAAAGAAAACTGTCTGAGATTCATTAACAGATTGCTTCTCAGCCTTTCAGCTAAAATCAAGCATAGATTCATTAACAGATTCTTAGCAGAAGAAAAGGAAATATAAGCAGAGCAGAAAAGGCTGAAGAGCAAGTCGCTTTAGAAGGAAGTACCAATAAGAAACAAGCTCTGGAAGGAGGCACCAGGTAGAAGGTGAGACATGGAACAGAAAACAGGGGGACTAATTGAGAAAACAGAAAAAATGGAGAAGGGGGAAAAGGGGAAATTATTGAGGAACTAATATAAGATCATTTCTCAAAATCAAATGATATAATTTTGCAGATCAAAAAGACCCTTACTAAGAACCTAGCAGAATAACTAAAAGAGACCCACACCAAGTGTTTCAGAATAATGGGGATAAAGAAATTGTAAGAACTCCAGTTTAAATATAAAGGACTGAGATTCAATATGGCATCAGACTACTCAAGATCAACACTGGAAATGAGAAGAAAAAGAAGCAGAGCCATCAAGCTTCGAAGGAAAACTATTTCCAAACTAGAATTCTATATCCGGTAAAACCTTCAATTAGTGTCAGTATAGAATAAAAAGATAGCTTCAGATAAGCAATGTCTAAAAAAACCATACATCCCCAGGTGTCCTTTCCTAGAAGCTACTGGATGACGTAAAAAATAAAAAATAAAAAACCAACGTGAGACAGTAAATCAAGAAAGAAATGGGCCAGGTGCAGTGGTTCACGCCTGTAATCCCAGCACTTTGGAAGGCAGAGGCACATCACCTTAGGTCAGGAGTTTGAGATCAACCTGGCCAATATGGTGAAACCCCATCTCTACTAAAAATATAAAAATTAGCTGGGTGTGGTGGCAGGCACCTGTAATCCCAGCTACTCAGGAGGCAGAGGCAGGAAAATTGCTTGAACTTGGGAGGCGGAGGTTGCAGTGAGCCGAGATCACATCACTGCACTCCAGCCTGGGCGACATGAGTGAAACTCTGTCTCAAAAAAAAAAAAAAAAAAAAAAAAAAGAAAGAAAAAGAAAAAAGAAAGAAATGGACATAGCATAAACAAGAAAAAGGAGATCTAGAGAAAACTGAAGGGAAGTTCCAGAAGGACAGCTGTGCCTGAGGTCTAGAGAGTAACCAATACAGAATAGAAGAAGAGGATGGGAGGCTCTGAGAAAGAGTTTTTAGGAAGAGATAAAAATGGAAGAGAAGAGCTGTGTGTTTGACCACGTGGAAAAATAATATTCAGTTTTTAAAACTTGTAGAATTTGAGAAGAAACAGTAACAGTAACAGAAAACAGCATATTTTCAAAAGGAGGGGAAAACTTGAATAATGAATTCAAATGAATAATACTAAAGATCTTTTTTTTTTTAGAGACAGGTGTCCTGCTATGTTACCCAGGCTAGCCTTTTTTGTTGTTGTTGTTGAGACGGAGTCTCACTCTGTCACCCAGGCTGGAGTGCAGTGGCGCGATCTCGGCTCACTGCAAGCTCCGCCTCCCGGGTTCATGCCATTCTCCTGCCTCAGCCTCTCGAGTAGCTGGGACTACTGGCACCTGCAACCATGCCCGGCTAATTTTGTTTTGTATTTTTAGTAGAGACGGGGTTTCACCATGTTAGCCAGCATAGTCACGATCTCCTGACCTCGTGATCCATCTGCCTTAGCCTCCCAAAGTGCTGGGATTACAGGCATGAGCCACTGCGCCCAGCCTACCAGGCTAGTCTTGAACTTCTAGCCTCAAGAGATCCTCCTGTCTTGGCTTCCCAAAATGCTGGGATTACAGGCATGAGCCACTGTGCCCAGCTATAAGGTCTTAATAAGGTAAAGAATGAGTACTGGTTTAACCAAATGGGGTGATAATTATATTGGGAGGATGGAGGAAAGGAGAATAGGGGTGATGGGTATTGCAAATGTGCTATATCTACATGTAGGAGTAGGAAGTCAATAGATAATGCTTAAAATGTAAAAATCCTATTTAAAAATGTAGTATCAACATATTATTTAGAAATAGAAAAGAAAATAACTGAATAAACAGCTAAAAGAGTTTAGGGAGGGGACCTTGAAAGGGGGGGAAGTTGGACTTTGCAGCACAATTTGACTTTTTAAAACTATGTACATGTATTACCTAAAGAGAAATAAAAATAATAGAAGGAATTTATTGTAAGGATCCTTAAGAGTGATAAGCAAAAATTTGTGTACCAAGATATTTATACCACATTGCTTATAATATTGAAAAACTGGGAATAATCTAAATAACCACTGCGCACGGTGGCTCATGCCTGTAATCCCAGCACTTTGGGAGGCCAAGGTAGGTGGATCGCTTGAGCCCAGGAGTTCAAGACCAGCCTCGGCAACATGGCGAAACCCCGTCTCTACAAAAAAAAAAAATACAAAAATTAGTCGGGTGTGATGATGCGCACCTGTAGTCCCAGCTACTTGGGGGGCTAAGGCAGGAGAATCACTTGAGCCCAGGAGGTTGAGGGTGCAGTGAGCCACACCACTGCCTTCTAGCCTAGGCAACAAAGTGAGACACTATCTTAAAATAAATAAATAGACTGGGCATGGTGGCTCACACCTGTAATCCCAGCACTTTGGGAGGCCGAGGCGGGTGGATCACAAGGTCAGGAGATCGAGACCACGGTGAAACCTTGTCTCTACTAAAAATACAAAAAATTAGCCAGGCGTGGTGGCAGGCACCTGTAGTCCCAGCTATTTGGGAGGCTGAGGCAGGAGAATGGCGTGAACCCGGGAGGCAGAGCTTGTAGTGAGCTGAGATCACACCACTGCACTCCAGCCTGGGTGACAGGGCGAGACTCCGTCTCAAAATAAATAAATAAATAAATAAAATAAAATAAAAAATAAATAAATAACCAACAACAGGAAGCTCTTAAATAAATTCTGTAACATTCATACAATGAATAATATCATTAGATCTTATTTTCTAATGTGTAATGATGTGGGACAATGCCCATAACATGATAAAAGAAGAGGCAAAAATGTATAGAATATGATTCCCATTTTGCTAAGGGTGATATTGTGTTTGCGTGCACTAAAAAAAGATAAAATAATAGTTATCTTTGGGTGATTGGACTATGGAGGTTCTTGTTTCCATCTCTTTAAACTTTTTTATTTTTTTAAAGATGTAGTCTTGCTCTTGTCGCCCAGGCTGGAGTGCAATGACGTGATTTTGGCCACAGCAACCTCCGCCTCCTGGGTTCAAGCGATTCTCCTGCCTCAGCCTTCTCAAGTAGCTAGGATTACAGGCATGTGCCACCATGCCTGGCTAATTTTGTATTTTTAGTAAAGATGGGGTTTCTCCACGTTGGCCAGGTTGGTCTCGAACTCCTGACCTCAGGTGATCCACCCACCTTGGCCTCCCAAACTGCTGGGATTACAGGCGTGAGCCACCATGCCCAGCATCTTTAAACTTTTTTGTATCTTCCTAAATTTATATAATAGTCTATGTAGACATGGGCTATTATTATTTTTTAGATACAGGGTCTCACTATGTTGCCCCGGCTAGACTTGGACTTCTGGGCTAAGTGATTCTCCCATCTCAGCCTCTGGAGTAGCTGGGACTACCAACACATGCCACTGTGCCTGGCTTATATTACTACTAAATGTTATTTTTAAAAAGCTAGTTAGAAAAAAAAAGGGGGCACTGGGCAGCCTAAATCACAGAGTCTGAAGACTATTATTACTAAGTTTTAGTAAAACTCACTTCCCAAAACTTAATATGAGCACTGCTTTGTTGTTCATGAATAGCTAAAAATGATTGTTTAGCATAATCTCCCATTATTAGGGAATTTAAAATAATTATTTAAAATGGCATTTATAGGATTACTGAAACAATACTGGCCTTCCTGCATTCAAATCCCTCATCCTCTCCTTCAGTGAATATTATTTTGTACCTTCTGTGGGCCTGGCACTGCTAGCCATTGGATATACAAAGAAGAATAATCCAAAGTCTTGCTTACAGACTATAGACTACACTAGCTTTTATGACCACAGCCAAACTTCAAATTTTCTGGGTCTTATTTTATCAGTTGGTCTATCTGTCTGTCTATCTAAAAGGATAGGACTGGAAATGGCCATATGGCTCAGAAATTCAATGACTATGATTTCTGATTGTCAGGCATGCCAAGTATTCTACTCGTTAACTGTGGCACAGTTTTATATCTGTGACTCACTGAAGACCTAAATGGTGGTTCTGTTCCTAATGCTTGTTAAAAAGACACTAATATTGTGATGAGATGGAGAACAGGTAAGAGGAAGAGGACTACTAAAATTACCAAGAAGTATAAGCAATCCATGTCCTTACTTAAACTGTACTCAGTCAAAAACTAGACAGGTCAAAAAGTAGAGGGAAGGCCGAGCACGGTGGCTCATGCCTGTAAATCCCAGCACTTTGGGAGGCTAAGGCGGGCGGATCACCTGAGGTCAGAAGTTCAAGACCAGCCTGGCCAAGACGGTGAAATCCCATCTCTACTAAAAATACAAAAATTAGCCAGGTGTGGTGGCACACGCTTGTAATCCCAGCTACATGGGAGGCTGAGGCAGGAGAATCGCTTGAACCCGGGAGGCAGAGGTTGCAGTGAGCTGATATTGCACCACTGCACTCCAGCTTGGGCGACAGAGTGAGACTCCATCTCAAAAAAAAAAAAAAAAAAAAAAGTGGAGGGAAGGAAAACAGAAAGGTAAATGACAGAGACTACTGTCCTCATCCTGATATGAATTGGTAAGAGGATATAGCACTAATAGTACTATATTAGTACTATTACTAGTATTAGTATTATATAGTCTGCTATCAGAATTAATTTCTTCCTTCTTAGAACTTCTATAGAGTTCTGTTGCTTTAGTATAGCATATTCTAGTTTATGGAATTGCTAAATTGTAGTCTGCAAGCTCCTGGAAAGCAGAAAGGGACAAGGCTTCTTTGCTTTTCTGTTACCTACAGCAGGGGTCCCCAACCCCCAGGCCATGGACCACTACCAGTCTGTGGCCCGTTAGGAACCAGGCCACACAGAAGGAGGTGAGCAGCGGGCGAGTGAGCATTACCACTTAAACTCTGCCTCCTGTCAGATTAGCGACGACATTAGATTTTCATAGGAGCACAAACCCTATTGTGAACTGCACATGTGAGGGATGTGAGGGATCTAGGTTGGTGCTCCTTATGAGAATCTAATGCCTGATGAGCTGAGGTCGAACACTTTCATCCCAAACACCTCCCTTGCCCTCCAGCCCCACTGTCTGTGGAAAAATGGTCTTCCATGAAACCAGTCCCTGGTGCTGAAAAGGTTGGGGAACCGATGTTCTACAGTGTTAGTTAGATTCTCATAAGGAGCACGCAACCTAGATCCCTCATGTGTGCAGTTCACAATAGGGTTCACACTCCTATGAGAATCTAATGCTGCAGCTTAACTGACAGGAGGCAGAGCTCAGGCAGTAATGCTTGCTCGCCCACCACTTACCTCCTGCTATGCAGCCCAGTTCCTAACGGGTCCGTGGCCAGGGGGTTGGGGACCCCCTGAAGTAGAGGACCATGAACATAGTAGTCTTCAACTGATGTTTCTGAATTGGTGGAGAAAGGTCCTATGTAAGTACTGAAGAAACCTATACTCCAGTATTCCTATCAAAGATTTCTTGTCATTTCCAGGAAAATTGGTAATAAGCGATGTTTACAAGGAATAGGGCAGCACCTGAACAGAAGGTCCCCCCATATGTGACCAGTGGCTGTTGGCCAGGAGTGTGAGTTTAGAGAAGTAACATCTCTGAGAACAGCCTGCCAATGGTGATGGAAAGAAGCCTAAACTTTGAGGTGGCTGTATTTGGAGGGGAGGCCATTTTGTGCTCTTTGGGGAAAATGTTAATGAGAGGTTTCACAAATGTCAGACTTGCCTGATTAAATGAAGCCAGCTAGGTAGATGTTTTTCATATTAATGCCATCTCTGCTGAAAGGGGAAGAAAAGGAGGTTTGAGAAAGGGAAACGATAAACATCAATTATTTACCAAAGAAATTATGCTTCTGCTAACTTGGGCAAGGATCTCAGAGAAGAGAACTGTTATATGGCAGGCATGGCTACTCCATCTCCTTACCCATTTCAAAAAGAAAAATTCAAGCCTTGAAGCCAGGAGAAGTAATAGAACAGTGAGATCAGTGCCTGGCCTAGGGTGTCTACTGATTAAGAATTTAAAGGAAGCTAAGGAAGTTAAATTGTAGAGAAAGCTCCATTTGAACCGTTACTCTTAAAACTTAAAGGAAGAAAGTATAGGAGGAAAAGTCACTCAAATAATTGATAGGTTGCTGGGTGCGGTGGCTCATACCTGTAATCCCAGCATTTTGGGAGGCCTAGGCGGGAGGACTGCTTGAGCCCAGGAGTTCAAGACCAGCCTGGACAACGTAGGAAGATCCCTGTCTCTACAAAAAAAATTAAAAATTAGCCAGGTGTGGTGGTGTGCACCTATGGTCCCGCTAGTTGGGAGGCTGAGACAGGAGGATCACTTGAGCCCAGGAGGTTGAGGCTGCAGTGAGCCATTTTCACACCACTGCACTCCAGCCTGGGCAAAAGAGCGTAATCCTGACTCCAGAAAAAAAAGATATGTTTAAAGGATTTCTTCTTCCTTAGTTTGAGCTTATGTCTTTACATTTTTTCAAATGCATATATGGTTTCTTTTTTTCTCTTCTTTGACTTTACATGCACAGAACTGGATTACTTATAATCCCTGTTCCTGACATATGCTCTCATCACTGCTCCTAAAACTGTTACCAAGAGTTTAATAGTTTCTGCCATCTAAATTAAAGGGTAGAGGTGGGCAAATACTGTTGATTAAGAGAGCTCAGCCTCCTTTTGGCCCTTGTTTCTCCCTAGCCCAGCCTGCAACTGTGTCCCAATCAACCAGCATTAATACAGATACACAGAGGTATTTATTTGCTGCTGATTCTGCCTAGCTGTATTCAGACTCGATCTCCATGTGTATTTAATAAATCACACTAGTTAGGTGGACAGGATTAGTTCCAAGTCACCTAATGACTATATCATGAACTGCAGCATTAAGGGGATTAATATTAATCTGAGCCATTGTAGTTCAGTGGAAAAGCCAGTTCATTCTCCAACAGGAGCTCAGGCCGACAAGAAATCCTCAACAAGACCAGGAAGATTAATGAGGGCTTCTACATTCTGCCTGCAAATCTTCACCTACCAGGGTGTGGGGCAGTGAATCCCAGTCCAGACGAGCTCATAAATAACCTGCAATATCACAAGTATTTGGGGCAGCTGAGCCCCAGCAAGGGAGGGCCAGCTAGCCCTCTCCATCTTCTCCTCCTGTAACCCACACCACTGAGATGGCACAGGAATTTTACAGGCCCACAGAGCGGCTGGTTTTGTTTTCTTTCACGTAAGGGCCCACACCTCGTAAATCACTTTCTTATTTCAGGAAAAGAAGTATACTGACTGCAGTACCGACTCATGTGTACTCAGAAGAATATGAAACTTGTAGTTAGTGCCACTTGCCTAAAGCTGGGAAAATAACCCAGCCTCCATGATACACAGAACGTGCTTTCAAGTCACAAAAGCTTTCCTTTGCTCAGCAGCACAATTCCTCTTCATTAGCACCTATAATATGCTATATCTGGATTAGGCCTCTGGAGTTCCCATTCAGAACTACTTTCTTGGCCCTGCCTAAGTGAGCACTCACTAGAAAGTACTGTATCTATAAGACACCACAGCCCTGCACACAGGGCTAAGGTGTGCATTTCCACACACCTTAGCCCCAATTTCACCATTTGGAGACCATCAAGATGAGCCTAGCCAAGCCTTAGATTTCCACAGGACAAGGCACAGCTCAGATTTAACTGGCTCAGAAAGGAAACTCATGATGCCAGTATGAGACACAGACAGAGAAAGCAACAGACCACAATTAAGCTCAATTCACTGGAAGATCTGTTTCTTCCTCAGTGACTTTACAGGTACCCGAGGCAAACACCAGGAGCAGTGTCTCATGGGAAAAGCTCTATCTGCTGAAGAAACCAAAACAAACAGTTGTTTCTACCTGCAGCAGTTTCATAGTCTGGGAACACCAAAAGTATAGGCTTACTCCAACTAAGATCTTTTAACTAAGATCTTTTAACCTGCATAGACGACAGCAGGTCAGCTGTCAGCATTCCCTTGCAACGGAGGGAATTGCTAACTAGAATAGTTAGGCCCTACCAACAAAGATTATTGAATTGAAAACTAAACTTTAGTAGCATTAAAATAAGTGAACCAAGGGCTGGGTGCCAGGTTATCCAAAGTTTATAAATGCGTGCCAACCAACCTACACATAGAGCTGCCGTGGCTACAGCTAAGCAAAAGAGAAGAGACCCATTAAGTGGATTGTTCCTCAACCCCACAGCAGAGTAGGGCAGAGAGAGATTTAACATTTTCTTTCTTTTTTTTTTTTTTTCTGAGACAGAGTTTCGCTCTTGTTGCCCAGGCTGGAGTGCAATGGTAAGATCTCAGCTCACCGCAACCTCCACCCCCGAGGTTCAAGCGATTCTCCCGCCTCGGCCTCCATTGAATAGATGGGATTACAGGCATGCGCCACCACGCCCAGCTAATTTTGTATTTTTAGTAGAGACAGGGTTTCTCCATGTTGGTCAGGCTGGTCTCAAACTCCTGACCTCAGGTGATCCTCCTGCTTTGACCTCCCAAAGTGCTGGGATTACAGGCGTGAGCCACCACGCCCGGCGAGATTTAACATTTTCTAAGTTTGTGGACAATGCACCATACTTATAGAAGAGATATTTAAAAGTGGGGCCTACTCAAGCTCTTCATTAAGTAAAGGAGGAGCTGAGGGAATTGTTATGGCTGGGTCTCTGTTTTTCAGTTAAAACACAAGGGATGAAAGACTCTTATTTGCTGGGGAAATGCCCTGAAATGGTAGGGAACCAATAAACCCTCAGTTCCACTGGAGTAGTTCAACTTTGGGGAAATTCATGGGGCATAGGAATAGTTGATTCTACAGCTAGCAAAGGCAGTTCACTTGAGTGGGAACAGAAGAAATTAGGCCCATAGCCACAATTCATATTTTCCTGACAGCCAAGCTGGTTTGGATGAAGTCACCAAGGGACTGACAGGGTCAAATGACAGAGGTTTTCTCATCACCCTTAGCAAACCAAGGTTCGTAAGTTCCCATCAGACACCCTGGCCTTGCTTCTCAAAAGACAAACACATAGAAGCAATGGCGTAAGATCATCCTGGAGAAAAAGATGGGAATGTGTAGCAACTTTTCTTGATACTTGCAAATGGCTCAATTCTCTCTTCACCTATATTTCCTGTACCATGACTTCATTTTCCCTTCCCATCCCCTGCAGCTTCTCTTTTAGTTCTAAGAAAATTAACCACTCCACACACAGACTATAAAGCCCTTTCTTCACAGCCGCGTTAGCCTTTCTTAAGGCTCACGCCAGTGGTGGCCCCAGAACAACTAAGGACATTAAACAGAAGTGTTATCATGCTAAAATCATGTGTATACACCACAGCAATCTGCTTAAACTTGCAGCCCTGATGCAGAGTGACTAGGAGTATTTACAGTACTTAAGAGCTCCTCTGTTTCTTGCCAGACATTCCTGTCCTTTTAATAAATAAGTCCTCAAGCCATCAGAAGAAAGATGCTCCCTGGACATGGGGTACTTGTGTTATATCACTGTATGGGAAGGGGACTTCTGTAAGTGGCAGCAAACTTCTTTCCTCAAAGCACCCTCTAAAGGAGAGTACCCTGCACACTGCTGAGTCCCCAGGCCATCATGTACACAGGAACAGGGCCATCCAGCGGGATGCATCAGGCTCCAGGAATGCTGAAGTCCACATATTTGCCATTCAACACCAAAATGGCTTTTCAAGTTCAATCAGCTATAAATGTTGCTTTGTTTTAATTTTCCACTGAACTTCCTGGAACCTATTATCCAACTGTCAGGGATGTATATTTAGCAAGAGCAACATGGCCTCTTTGCCGCTGCCCCACTGCTCATGTCACCTCTAATAAACAGAAAAATCAACCCCTTCCTCAACCCCTGCTCAAATGTGGCTTGGGGGTGATAAAGAACAGTCTTGGTGTATAGGCCACAAACTGATCAACCTCCCATAGTTAATGTGTAAACCCCAAATCTCTCCTAGGTTAATGATGCTGCAAGGTTTTCTTAGTGCCAAGAACACCTAGTGCTTATACTCATTAGAATACAAATGTGCATGCAGGCCTCTATTCTAGGGAATGCCAGCAGTAGAAATGACCTAACAGAGATCTAACACAAATTAAGAGGAATCTCAACTAATACAGGCGTAGCAGACCTAAAATATTCAGTGCTAATCAGCATATCATGTTTAATAGGAATAATCTGAAAAACCAAAAATCAGGAAAAACAAGGATAAGTAGGGCATATGTACAGCTTCAATTTCATCTTAGGAAGCTAGTTTGAAAATATAACCTCCTTTTGATCAATAGAACATGAGGCACGACTTTTCCTACTCTGTCAAGATTCTTTTGTCTTTTTCAGCTACTGACACTTTTTACTCTGACATCAAACAGTAAGAATAGACTTGCCTTGAAGGTGAAACATATGTACCCTATCACTTTTCCAATTCACCACTTCTACCAACAACAAATCCACCTAAATCCCGTAACTATCCACATGGCTTCTTTCCAGTTCCATAATACCCAGTACAACTCTTCAAGCCCAACAGAAAAGATGAGGCCTATATATGTTTAAAATACAGTTGGTTGTATTTTCCCTAAATTATACAAATGAAAACCAAGAACCAAAAAATGAGATTTTTCTACAACTTAGAAACCCAGACTATATTAACACTAGAATTGAAACTAATTTCTAGGACTAACTCAGCATCACTAAATTAGCTTCTGGTTAAAATTTTATGCCAACAGATCTAGAATGGGGAGAAAATTCAGGAGAAGAGTAAAACAAAATCTTACCTTTCATTCTACAACTAATAATGAATTAAATTCCAGATCCATAAACAAGGACACACAAAAATCATAACTAGGTTATGATTTAACTAAAAAACAAAGATGAAAACAAAACTCCAAACCAGCCTTATCTCAACAAATACAGTGCACAAGAATCTCCTCATCAGCTATGGGAGGTGAACAAGCAATATCTCACTTACAAATGAGAACAGTGAAGCAAAGCTTTAAAAAGCCACAAACTCAGCTTACTAAAGAAAAAGAACAAGCTTCACATTTACAACCTCTGGGGACTGACCCTGATGGGGTAAAAATCAGTATTACAGGAGAAATAGTAGACCTCCTTCTTGCCATTTCATTTTCATGATCTTATACTCATTTCCCCAAAGGCCATCTTATTAGAGCTGATGACTAAAATAATTTACACACTTGCATCCACAGATTTAACATTTACTATTTCAGCTATTCAAGAGTGACTCTGAAGGAAGTCCCAAGACAAGCTGTAATTAATAACTTTTCTGAGACATGAGTTTGATTCCTGCTCTAAGGCTGATTGGTAGCAGTAAGTTGTTCACCTAGTGACTGGGCCTAGCTGATTACTCAGTTGTGCAAATTGAAGCCCTCTCTCCTCCATCAGCTCTAATAAGACAACACCATTAAGTGCATAACTCAATGAATTTTGCAAACCTAACCACTCATGTAGTCGGCACTCAGATCAAGACACAGAGCACTATTAGGACCCAGAAATCCCAATGATGACTTCTTCCAGTTGCAATCCCTCCAAAGATAATCATTATTCTAACTTCTTAAACCACTGATTTTCTCTGCCTGAACTTTACATAAATGGCATCATGAAGTAGAAGCTCCTTTGGTTTGGCTTCTTTTTTTTTTTAATTTTATTATTATTATACTTTAAGTTTTAGGGTACATGTGCACAATGTGCAGGTTAGTTACATATGTATACATGTGCCATGCTGGTGTGCTGCACCCATTAACTCATCATTTAGCATTAGGTGTATCTCCTAATGCTATCCCTCCCCCCTCCCCCTACCCCACAACAGTCCCCAGAGTGTGATGTTCCCCTTCTTGTGTCCATGTGTTTTCATTGTTCAATTCCCACCTATGAGTGAGAACATGTGGTGTTTGGTTTTTTGTCCTTGCGATAGTTTACTGAGAATGATGATTTCCAATTTCATCCATGTCCCTACAAAGGACATGAACTCATCATTTTTTATGGCTGCATAGTATTCCATGGTGTATATGTGCCACATTTTCTTAATCCGGTCTATCATTGTTGGACACTTGGGTTGGTTCCAAGTCTTTGCTATTGGGAATAGTGCCGCAATAAACATACGTGTGCATGTGTCTTTATAGCAGCATGATTTATAGTCTTTTGGGTATGGATTGGCTTCTTTCACTCAATATTATGCTGGAGAAAGTCATCTGTGTTGTAAGATATTGTAGTTTACTAATTCTCATTTATTTATAGTATTCCACTATGAGAATATTCCACATTTTACTTATCCATTTTATTTCTGATGGAGATTTGGGCAGTTTCCTCTTTTTTTTTTTTTTTTTTTTTAGCTTCTGTGAACAACACTGCTATAAACATTCTCATAAACATCTTTTGGTGAACATATATATGATTACCTGCTGGGCATATTCTTAGAAATGTAATTGCTGGCAAATCAGCTCTTGTAGATGCAGCCAGCTTTCCAATTTACCCTATTTACCCTTAGGGTATGAAAGTCTGAGTTACTCCACGTCCTTGCTATCACTTGATATTGTGTATCTTTTTCATTTTTGCTATTTTGCTCTATGTGTAGTAGTATTCTATGGTGGTTTTGAAGTTCCCTAATGACTAATGAAGTTGAGCACCTTTTCTTATGTTTACTGATTATTTAGGTATCCTCTATTGTGAATGTCTGTTCAAGTCTTTCTCCCATTTTCCTACTGGGAAATCTGTTTTTTTGTTTTTTTTGTTTTTTTTTGAGACGGCGTCTTGCTCTGTCACTCAGTCAGGCTGGAGTGCAATGGCGCGATCTCGGCTCGTTGCAACTCTGCCTCCCGGGTTCACGCCATTCTGCTGCCTCAGCCTCCCCAGCAGCTGGGACTATAGGCACCCGCCACCATGCCTGGCTAATTTTTTTGTATTTTTAGTAGAGATGGGGTTTCACTGTGTTAGCCAGGATGGTCTCAATCTCCTGACCTTGTGATCCGCCTGCCTTGGCCTCCCAAAGTGCTGGGATTACAGGCGTGAGCCACCGCGCCCAGCTGGGAAATCTGCTTTTTTCTTATTGATTTACACCGGTTCACACAGGGACCTTTTTTTTTGCCAAGGTTGGTGATTTGTGAACATCACTATAACAATTCCTTTCAAAAAGCAAAAATGTACTGTATTTCATATATGTCTCTATCATTCTGTAGTTAAAAAATTCAAACTCAGCTCATATTCTAATTTTTAAATAGCAGAATCAGAATCAGAATCCT
Organism: Pan troglodytes; assembly: GCF_028858775.2. NCBI lineage: Eukaryota > Metazoa > Chordata > Mammalia > Primates > Hominidae > Pan > Pan troglodytes. The sequence continues at coordinate 114,410,904 of NC_072406.2, read as the reverse complement.
CAGATTTTATCATCCTGAGGCTCTTGGCATCTAATAGCAACATGCACTGAAGTCCATGTTATAGTAAGAGCTGAAAACCATCCTCCCACTATAACAGGAACAAAAGTGTGGGGAAAGAGGAAGAGAGAAAGCAATACTTTTCCTGGGATGAAAGCCTCTACAGCACAAGGCCTGATTAGTAAATGGAAATTCTGGATAGTCTCTGAATAGAATCCTTTTCCACCTTTCAAATAATTTACAGCTTAATGTCCGCTAAATTTAGTAACTTCTCCCATTTGTCCATGGCAAGGAGATTCTTGGCTGGCTTTCCATGGTCATTACAGACCTTCTCATAGATCCCTGAAATATGATGTGGCCATCAAAATGTCAGCACTTACCTGCTGCCCACATTGTGGACACATGGACCAGTTCACAGGTCAGTGACTGATAACATGAGGAAACAAGACCAGCTTCAGATCTAATTCAAGAATAGATACCTGACCATCCCCATGTTCTCAATAATATAAGCTAATAATAATGGCCAATTCCTTGGCCACATCAGTAACTATCTAAAGAGACAGCCCTGGCTGGGTGTGGTGGCTCACGCCTGTAATCCCAGCACTTTGGGAGGCCCAGGTGGGCAGATCACCTGCAGTCAGGAGATCAAGACCAACCTGGCCAACATGGCAAAACCCCATCTCTACTAAAAATACAAAAATAAGCCAGGCTTGGTGTCAGGCGCCTGTAATCCCAGCTACTCGGGAGGCTGAGGCCAGAGAATCGCTTGAACCTGGGAGGCAGAGGGTGCAGTGATCCAAGATTGCGCCATTGCACTCCAGCCTGGGCGACAAGACCAGAACTCCATCTCAAAAAAACAAAAAACAAATAAAGAGACAGTCCCTCCCAGAGCAATCACATAAGGGTGGAAGAAAGAGCATTAATAAATAGAGCAACCAAGTAGTGAAACAGCAGTAATTCTGTTGATGAGAACTCCCATGCTCAGAAACCTTCAATGAATGATTTCCCACTTCTATTAAAAATGAATTAAGGGGAATAACAGAATTTAGAGCTGTAAGGAAACAGACACCCAGCTCATTTCCCGTCTCATTTGTGTTTATGTGTGTGTTTGAGTAGTGCAGCTGAGGTCAAGAGAGGTAAAATCACTTACCTAAGGGTAACACAGCTAATTATGATAAAGCCCAGTCTATATCTCAAGTCTTCAGGCTTCTGCTTAGGTATCCTTTAATTGTATATATATATAGTAACCTTGCTCAGTTGGTATTTAAGGGCATCCACAACATGAATCCAACCTACCTATTCATCATTCTCTCCCTCTGGAGATCCCTGCTCTCCCCCAAACCTATCATCCTATTTCCATCATTTTGAGAGGGATGCTCTCCTTTTACCCTTCACCTGCCCAGAACAGTACTTCACACTCATTTAAAGTGATCATGTTTGTATTACACAAAGCACCCACAAGTGTCTGGTATACAAAAGATATTCAATACAAATTTATTGAAATGACTCTTTAGGAAAGAAACACAATGAAAGGACTCGAATTTATTTCTTTATTTCTTTTTTGGAGACAGAGTCTTGCGCCATGGCACTCCAGCCTGGGCGACAAGAACGGAACTCCGTCTCAAAAGAAACACAGTGAAAGGACTCCAATTTCTTTTTTCTTTTTTTTTTGGAGATGGAGTCTTGCTCTGTTGCCCAGCCTGGAGTGCAGTGGCATGATCTTGGCTCACTTCAACCTGTGCCTCCTGGGTTCAAGTGATTCTCCTGCCTCAGCCTCCCAAGTAGCTGGGACTACAGGCACGTGCCATCATACCCAGCTAATTTTTGTATTTTTCACTATGGGGTTTCACTAGGTTGGCCAGGCTAGTCTTGAACTGCTGACCTCAAGTGATCTGCCTGTCTTGGCCTCCCAAAGTGCTGGGATCACAGGGATGAGCCACTGCATCTGGCCAGGACTCCAATTTCTATAGCTAGGAGAAAGATTTGCCCAGAATTAGAAGTACAGTGGTACCTCTTAATATTATTTCACCTCTTAATATTATTTCACTGAGGTGATCAAGTACACACACACACACACACACACACACACACACACACAAATCTGCATATAATTTCAGAAGGTTCATTAATCTCCTGAAGCCCATTCCTGGATCCCAGATCAGAATGCCTGATCTCAATCCTTCTTGAACCAATGTTTTACATAAAATTTTTATTTTGGTATGAACCACCACACCCAGCTAATTTTTTATTCTTTTTCTTTCTTTCTTTCTTTCTTTTTTTTTTTTTAAGAGATGTGCGTCTTGCTATGTTGCCCAGGCTGGTCTTGAACTCCTGAGCTCAAACGATCCTCCTGTCTCAGGCTTCTGAGTAGCTGGGACTACAGGCTTGCACCACGACACCCGGCTTGTATAAAATTTTAAAAATTTACTTACTACTACATAAGGAAGAACTTTTCCTTTTACCTAATTTCTTTCTTTCTTTCTTTCTTTTTTTTTTTTTTGAGATGAAGTCTCACTCTGTTGCCCAGGCTGGAGTGGAGTAGCACAATCTCAGCTCACTGCAACCTCCACCTCCCAGGTTCAAGCAATTCTCCTGCCTCAGCCTCCCTAGTAGCAAGATTACTGGCGTGTGCCACCGCACCTGGCTAATTTTTTTGTATTTTTAGTAGAGATGGGGTTTCACTGTGTTGGCCAGGCTGGTCTTTAACTCCTGACCTCAGTGATCCACCTACCCTGGCTTCCCAAAGTGCTAGAATTACAGGCATGAGCCACCGTGCCCGGCCCCTTTTACCTAATTTCACCTTGAAGATTATGTTCCTAAATCCTAATATTCTAAGACTGGAAAGTATTTTCTTTTACCACTCCGAAATTTTCTCAGATTTAAAATATATATATCTCTTTCTTAGATGCTGCAACCAGAACCACATACGGCATTCGAAGTCTTTGCATGTTGTAATGTTTTCAAAATTACATACGATGTGGCCCATGACTGTGAGGACCTCTTTAGCTATAAAACAAGTAAGTATTCAAAGAACGGTCCATATCCCCTTTCTAAGTCAGAATATAGATTATAAAAGGCCAATGAATCTCAAATATAGTTTAGATTTTCCCCGTAAGTATATATTGGCTTAAGCTTAAACCTTATGTACCATTTTTCTGTTTGGATATATTTTTGCAGTTATTTTATTCCTATTAGAAGAACTTAATTATATGTGAAGATGGAGACTTCACATATAATTCATTATGTGCTCTCTAAAGGCAATGCCTTTGGAGTAAAAAAAAAACTAGATTAAAATCCCAGTCCTGGTACGACCATAGCAAATAAACTTCTCTAAGCCTCAGTTTCTGCATCTGTAAAATGACAAAGAAAATAGCACAACCCTACCTCCTCGGCTTGATAATTAAACAAAATAACGTATTTAAAACATTCAGATAAGAATAGCTAAGGAAATTTTTGAAAAAGTAAGTACTGAGAGGGTACCTGCTTTGTATATTGAGATTTATCATAAAACAACAATAATATTTGAGATAATTTAGAGTACTTGGTAGAAAGTCGGATTAAATTTTTGAAGTCCTTCACAATTTTAATGCCATGCCTTAGCCTGGAGAACTGAAGCTGCGCGGTATGAGCTGCCTGAATATATGACAGGAGGCTTACGGACACCGTAATCCTTAACCTGTTCTCACTCAGGTGTAGCAGTATTCATATGGAAACAACCTGAATTATTCTTTAGGCAGCCATAGCAGTAGAAAGTCATCAAGATTTTCTAAGACCTCAGGGAGGCTGTGTAAGGCTTTTTCTAGGAGAAATAGGTACAGACATTAGCCATTTTACACCAGGGCCATTTATGGTCAATTGATTTTGACAAGGGTGCCAAGACCATGCAATGGGGAATAGCCTTTTCAACAAATGTTGCTGGGACAACTCGATACCCACATGTAAAACAATGAACTGGACCCCTACCTCATATCATATACAAAAATTAAAGCTGGTCATGGTGGCTCACGCCTGTAATCCCAGCACTTTGGGAGGCCGAGGTGGGTGGATCACTTGAGGTCAGGAGTTTGAGACCAGCCTGGCCAACATGGTGAAACCCCATCTCTACCTAAAATACAAAAATTAGCTGGGTGTGGTGGCATGCACCTGTAATCCCAGCTACTTGGGAGGTGGAGGCAGGAGAATCACTTGAACCCAGGAGGCGGAGGTTGCAGTGAGTTGAGATCGTACTACTGCACTCCAGCCTGGGCAACAGAGTGAGACTCTGTCTCCAAAAAAAAAAAAAAAAAGCTCAAAATGGATCAAAGATCTAAATGTAAAAGCTAAAACTCTTGAAAGAAAACACAGATGTACATTTTGTACCAGAGTTTCTCAACCTTGGCACTAACGACAGTTTGGGCCACGTAATTCTTCATCATGGGGGCTGTCCTATGCATTGTAGGATGTTTACCAGCATCCCTCCTGGCTTTGATCCACTAGATACCAGTAGCATGCCTGAGATATGACAATCAAAAATGTCTCCAGATATTGCCAGACTTCCTCTGGGGGGCAAAATCACCCAGTTCAGAATCATTGTTTTAGTCTTAGTGATGATCCTTATCCTCCTCCCTTGTAAAAATTGACAATGACTACATCATAACTACATGAATGGTTATTTGCTTAGTAGATGAATTCTAAGAACTCTTCAGAAAAGTCATTAAATACTCTAAATCCATAATTTTAGGATAATCTCAGGACCTTGCCTAAGGGCCAGTAGCCCCATTTTGAAAAGTTTAGTTTAATTCCTTCCATTGGAAGGTCACAGATCAGTATGATGATTTTTTTTTTTGGTATGGCATTTTTGTTTTGTTGTTAACAGCTTTATTGAGCTATAACTCACCCCTTATATATTGAGATATAATTCACTCCTTTAAAGTATACAATTCAATGTGTTTTAGTATATTCAGAGTTGTGTAACCACGTACTATATGATGATTTTTGAAAATACTGACCTCTCCCCTCTCTCCTCTCCCCTCTCCCTCTCCCTTTCCACGGTCTCCCTCTGATGCCAAGCCGAAGCTGGACTGTACTCCCGCCATCTCGGCTCACTGCAACCTCCCTGCCTGATTCTCCTGCCTCAGCCTGCCAAGTGCCTGGGATTGCAGGCACGCGCCGCCACGCCTGACTGGTTTTCCTATTTTTTTGGTGGAGACGGGGTTTCGCTGTGTTGGCCGGGCTGGTCTCCAGCTCCTAACCGCGAGTGATCTGCCAGCCTCGGCCTCCCGAGGTGCCCGGATTGCAGAGGGAGTCTCGTTCACTCAATGCTCAATGTTGCCCAGGCTGGAGTGCAGTGGCATGATCTCGGCTCGCTACAACCTCCACCTCCCAGCCGCCTGCCTTGGCCTCCCAAAGTGCTGAGATTGCAGCCTCTGCCCGGCTGCCACCCCTTCTGGGAAGTGAGGAGCGTCTCTGCCTGGCCGCCCATCGTCTGGGATGTGAGGAGCCCCTCTGCCCGGCTGCCCAGTCTGGGAAGTGAGGAGCGCCTCTTCCCGGCCGCCATCCCGTCTAGGAAGTGAGGAGCGTCTCTGCCCGGCCGCCCATCGTCTGAGATGTGGGGAGCGCCTCTGCCCCGCCGCCCCATCTGGGATGTGAGGAGCACCTCTGCCCGGCCGCCCCATCTGGGATGTGAGGAGCACCTCTGCCCGGCCGCGACCCCGTCTGGGAGGTGAGGAGCGTCTCTGCCCGGCCGCCCCGTCTGAGAAGTGAGGAGCCCCTCCGCCTGGCAGCCGCCCAGTCTGAGAAGTGAGGAGCCCCTCCGCCCGGCAGCCGCCCCATCTGGGAGGTGCACCCAACAGCTCACTGAGAACGGGCCATGATGATGATGGCGGTTTTGTCGAATAGAAAAGGGGGAAATGTGGGGAAAAGATAGAGAAATCAGATTGTTGCTGTGTCTGTGTAGAAAGAAGTAGACATGGGAGACTCCATTTTGTTCTGTACTAAGAAAAATTCTTCTGCCTTGGGATGCTGTTAATCTATAACCTTACCCCCAACCCCGTGCTCTCTGAAACATGTGCTGCGTCCACTCAGGGTTAAATGGATTAAGGGTGGTGCAAGATGTGCTTTGTTAAACAGATGCTTGAAGGCAGCATGCTCATTAAGAGTCATCACCACTCCCTAATCTCAAGTACCCAGGGACACAAACACAGCGGAAGGCCGCAGGGTCCTCTGCCTAGGAAAACCAGAGACCTCTGTTCACTTGTTTATCTGCTGACCTTCCCTCCACTATTGTCCTGTGACCCTGCCAAATCCCCCTCTGCGAGAAACACCCAAGAATGATCAATAAATATTAAAAAAAAAAAAAAGAAAAAAAAAGAAAATACTGATTCTCTTATATATTTTAAACCACTGTCCTAACAAACTACTCTTAGCATAATTAACGAGAACTAAAACACAAAACCAAAATAAAAAAATAGGCTAGTGAATTTGGCATTGTCTCCTCAAAGCCACAAAAGAGTGATGTTCCTCAACAGCAATCAATAACTTAGTCACATATGTACAACAAGCTATAAAAGAAGCAAACTGAATGACGACGGAGCTTTGCTTGAAATTTAGTGTCACTGTTGTAAAGAAATTAGGAAAAGTTAAGTCACTGCTAAACCAATGCCCTGTACCAGGAACCACAAACATTCCCCTTTCCCCCCTGCTTCCTGAATTCTGGCGTCATTAGATAAAAATGAATATACAGACCAGTAAGTGCCAACTAACATAGCAAGCATTCTAAGGTCAGAATCCTTTTTACCATTTATTTAACTTGTTTTGATTCAGGTTGTGAGTTCCTCTACAAAAGCACCACCCCACTTGATGGAAAGGTCATGGTTTCACTTTAGAACCTCTTTTTCACTGCTAGTGTAACTACAATGCCACTGCGACCTTAACTTTTTTTTTAGCTGTTGAATAATGCTTGCCCTACTGCTATCACTGTCTAATCCAGAGACTATGGCTGGCAGGAGGAAATGGCTCTGGAAGCCACAGCTGTTATACAGAACAGCTACCATCTTCCAAGTATGAGAACCACTTCCAGCTCCTTCTTTGACCAGTTTGCTCAGTCCAAATTTCAGATCTAATCTGAAGCCAGTGAAAAGAGCTGTGGCTTCTAAGACCAAAGCTATTTTGTTGAAGAATACTATCAAGGGAACTGTATATGCAGCCAGACAAGAAGTCAGTTGCAAGATACTCCAGAAATACTAGGCCTAAGCCTCCACCGTCCAGAAAACCTCAGATCCCCTGCCAAATCATGTGAAAACATACTCCACCTGACTCAACAGTTACTCATTTTTCTCACATTTACTGACCATACCCATGCAGATGGTGTGAAAGTTTATTCTATCCTACCTTAAATGAATGTCACCATATTTAATATCATACTTTTAATAACAATGATAAAATAACAATAATAAAAATAATTTAGTATATAGTTATGTACTGTATAGTAGGTATTACACAGGTATGTGTAGGTTTTGTTACTGCCCCATTTTTTACATTTATTTTTTAATTTTTTTGGGACGGAGTTTCGCTTTTGTTGCCCAGGCTGGAGTGCAACAGCGTGATCTTGGCTCACCACAACCCCTCCACCTCCCGGGTTCAAGCAATTCTCCTGCCTCAGCCTCCCAAGTAGCTGGGATTATAGGCACGTGCCACCATGCCCTGCTAATTTTGTATTTTTAGTAGAGACGGGGTTTCTCCATGTTGGTCAGGCTGGTCTCGAACTCCTGAACTCAGGTAATCCACCCGCCTCTGCGTCCCAAAGTGCTGGGATTACAGGCATGAGCCACTGCGCCTGGCCCTTTTTACATTTATTTTTTTAAAAAATTAATGTATAGTAAATGGATTCCTTGGGGAAGCGTATTATCTATGAGTTTTAACACATGTACTAACTCATGTAACCACTACCACAATGAGGATACAGAACAGTTTCATCTCCTCAACAATCACCTCATACTACCCCATGGTAGTCACACCCTTTCCCCACCACCAACCCCTGGCAATCATGCTTGTTCCTGGTCACCACAGTTTTGCCTTTTCCAGAATGCTATGTAACTGGAATCATTTACTCAGCAGAATGACTTTGAGATCCACCTAGGTTATTGCATGTATCAATAGTTCTTTCTTATTGCTGAGTAGCATTCCATACCATCCTCATTTTATGGTAAGTGCCTCATAAGGCACTTAAAAGTACAGCAAGGTTATGCAACCTGCCCAAGGTCATCAAGGTGAAGCCAGTATTCAAAGCCAGTCTGCATGGCTTTAGAACCTATATACACTCTTAACCACTATGTTATACTGCCCCTATTAATCTAAGCTCTTAGAAGAGGGGGATAGTAGTCCATGATCCTGATTTAAACATTAAGAGCTTTTCTAGAACAACAGAACAAATGAGTTTCATATTTACCAAAAATGAGGATGAGAATAGTCAAGACTTCTAGTGACAATTCCAAAGCTCTCAAGGGATCTTGATGTAGAGGTAAGAGTAGGAGGTATAATCAGTGAAACAGGCCTAGGTTTACAGTCCCATTTCTGTGACTTACTAAGTATGTGACCTTACACAAGTTCTTCACTTTTTGGAACCTCTGTTTCCTCTTCTATACAATGGGGATAATATTACCTTGAAATATCCTTGGGGGAACTCAATGAGATGATACATACAAAGTTCCTGATACAGAGTATTATTACCACCTATATTGAGTAGAGACAAAAAGAGAGGCCAAAATGCTTACGAAATATACGAGTATTTATTAATCTCTGAAAGATTTAGAAGGCATGGTCCCTGACTACAAAGAGCACATATTCTAGCTAAAAGATACACTTTTCTAAAAGTAGAACTAATGTCATGATATAATATGATGCTAAACTGTGTGACTGGATCTACAAATATAGAGATAAACTCACAATTTTAGCCAATAGCTTTAACTTTCTATTTAATTTTTTAAAGTCCAAATCAACACTCAGGTGTGGACTCGACTTGTCATCTAGTCTAGAACATTACCTAGGTATAGATAACAGCAAAGCCTTTACTAGTCGACATCTAGAATACATTTTTAAAACTATTAGTTTCAGCCGGGCATGGTGGCTCATGCTTGTAATCCCAGCACTTTGGGAGGCTGAGGCGGGGGGATCACGAGGTCAGGAGTTCAAGACTGGCCTGGCTAACACAGTGAAACCCCGTCTCTACTAAAAATACAAAAATTAGCTGGGCGTGGTGGTGGGCGCCTGTAATCCCAGCTACTCGGGAGGCTGAGGCAGGAGAATCGCTTGAACCCAGGAGGCGGAGGTTGCAGTGAGCTGAGATTGCACCACTGCACTCCAGCCTGGGCGACAGAGCTAGCTAGACTCTGTCTCAAAAAAACCAAAACCAAAAACAAAAAACAAAACTACTAGTTTCAACTCTTTCATTCCAGGTACCTGCATCAATTTCAAAGTGGTATTTGTTCTAACAACTTTTTACCTATGAAAGGAAAAAAATTCCATAAAAGGCCTGAGTTTTGTACTACTTGATGAGTGATTGGTTTATAAAATTTTCAAGTTCTTTAGGAAAACAGAGTATACTTCAAAGGGGTTATGAAAAGGTCCAGAAGGACTCAAATTCTATGTCCAAAGGAATTCAATAAGATCATTTCTTTCCCTTCTGCTTCCATTTGGTCTGAGTGGAAAAATATATAAACAAAAGGAGTAGTGTAAGAAGGTAAAAAAGAAGAGAATAAGCTGGAATAGTAGAAAGACTATTCAAATCTATCTACAAGAGTCATTCTAATTTCTTCTGGTGCTTTCTAGTAATCTCTCCTCAACTGATGTTTGCTATGTGAATCTTTGCTAGTACAGAAATGGTTTTTCAAAAGTCAGCTCAGGTTTATTAGGCTTTTAAATTAAGCATGCTAACAAAACATACATAAAACAAAACTGCCTGAATCCTTATTTCCCAATTAGACCTGGGAGCAAAGTCTAGTGATAACTGTACAGCAAAGCATCTTACGAAGGCTGTCACAGCTGCTTAGCAACACATCCCCAATAGCTGGCAAGTCTGTACATCTATGCTGCTTGCTTAGTGCTCTGGACTTAGAGAAAAGAATTAAATTTTAAAAATAAATGTTAAAGCCCACACACAGCAGCAATTTTTAGTGGCAGTGAAATGTCACTTGGGGACCAAATAGAACCAAGGGGTTCATTTTTCCAGTCCTGCCTCATCTTAAGTCTTATGCTTATAACTTGCTTAAATGCTACAATTACCTTTTTTTTTCCTTTTTTTTTTTTTTGAGACAGTCTCGCTCTGTTGCTCAGGCTGGAGGTACAGTAGTGCAACGTAGGCTCACTGCAACCTCTGCCTCCCGGGTTCAAACGATCCTTGTGCCTCAGCCTCCCAAGTAGCTGGGATTATAGGCACGCGCCACCAGGTCCAGCTAATTTTTGTATTTTTAGTAGAGACGGGATTTCACTAAATTGGCCAGCTTGATCTCGAACTTCTAGCCTCAAGTGATCCGCCCACCTTGGCCGCCCAAAGTGCTGGAATTACAGGTGTGAGCCACTGTGCCTGGCCTACAATTCTTTTTTTTTTTTTGAGACAGAGTCTCACTCTGTCGCCTAGGCTGGAGTGCAGTGGCATGATCTCAGCTCACTGCAACCTCCACCTCCCGGGTTCAAGCAATTATCTGCCTCAGTCTCCTGAGTAGCTGGGATTACAGGCACCCGCCACTACGCCCAGCTAATTTTGTCTTTTTAGTAGAGATGGGGTTTCACCATCTTGGCCAGGCTGGTCTTGAACTCCTGACCTCATGATCTACCCGCCTCGGCCTCCCAAAGTGCTGAGATTACAGGCGTGAGCCACCGCGTCTGGCCTACAATTCTTTATCATTCAAAGAAATATAACTATCCTTAGACCTGGATTTCTACCAGAAGTTTAAGGCTGAATCTCTTATCCCTATCATCTTACAAAAAGAGAGAAGACAAATCTCAAACCTATATTCTAAAAAAAATAGTCAAGGTTAGGAAACAGGAGACAATTGCCAGGCAAAACCATAACCCTTCTTTCTTATTTAAGTCAGTTGGGCAGTTTTTTTCATAAGCAGCAGCAATGAATGGGGAATCAGGAGACCTGAGTTCTAGCTTTCCCCCTGATAAGCTATGTGACCTTGGTTAATGTTTTAGTTTCTTCTGTGAAACAAGCTGGTGAGAATAGACTCAGAAATCACAAACTGAAAGCCAGCTTACAAATTTGGGCTGGTCCATAGATGTGTTTTGCTTAGTATTATGTTGTGTTTTATTTTTTTAATAGCAATAAATGAGTTTATTGAGAATAAGTGAAACCACATTTTGGAATGAATGTTATTGTCCGCTACTTAAGATATAAGTATTTATTTGAGTATACAAATAAACTTAACAGAATATGCCAAACAAATAAATATGTATAATAACAAATACATATTTATTCAATGGAATATACTAGTAAGGTTCTGGTGACAACCCTTAATCAGTATAGCTAACAGAACTGCCTCTATTCTCGCTTAATCTGGATTCCTTTTCTCCTCATTCTAATATTCCTCTTTGAAGGAGACAAGGTTTTACCCACATAAGTCTTTTAAAAAAAGCTTATGAAAATTTTCAAAATTATATAAATGTAAATTATGTAAATAGACTAACAAACGCCCAAATACCCCAAACCCAGCCTCAATAATTAGCAACTTAGGGCTTATCTTGTTTTTTCCCTTCTATTCCCTTCTATTCCCATATTGTTTTGAAGCAAATCTTGCCTATCATATCATTTCATACATCTTTAACCTTAATATCATTATCATCACATCTAAAAGAGTAATATTGCTTTAATATAAAAATTTTAGTTAGTGCTCAATTTGTAATTATTCAATTTCTATAACTGCCATAAACTTTTAAAGATAGTTTGTTGTATAAATCGCTATCCAAACAAGGTCCATATATTGCAACTGTTTGATATGTGCAGAGTTAAAACTGAATTGAATGTCCTTAGATGGCACAGAATTCTAGTCTGCCACAGTCCATACTACTCCCTATTCTTTTCATTTAAGTTATCTGCCAAGCCCTTGACAGTTTTTGAGTTTAGTTCTCTGGAGGATCTGAAGTCTCTTCCAGTTCTAAGATAACTTGACTCTTGTAAATATTGACAGAGAAACAAAACAAATGAGTGGAGCTCTATCCTTTAATCTGAAAAACTAAGAAGCAGCAATACACACTTGTTAATTAGAAATATGGGAGTAAATTCCAAAAGAATCTACTAAAAGAGATGAAAGAAGTTGCCTCTTGGGATTAGGATATATTGGTGTCTGCTATTCCACATCCTCAGGCCTACCTCACAGGCTTAACTGATATGCATTCATTGCTTAAGGACAGAGATACATTCTAAGAAATGCATTGTTAGGTGATTTCATTGTTGTGCAAAAATCATAGAGTATGCTTACACAAACCTACGTGGTATAGCCTACTACATATCTAGGCTATATGGTACAGCCTATTGCTTCTAGGCTACAAACCTGTACAGCCTGTTACTGTACTGAATACTATACACTGTAAGCAATTTTAACACAATGGTAAGGACTTGTATATCTAAACACAGAAAAAGTACAGTAAAAATACTGCATAAAAGATACAAAATGGGCCGGGCATGGTGACTCACTTCTGTAATCCCAGCACTTTGGGAGGCCGAGGTGAGCAGATGGTCAGGAAATCGAGACCATCCTGGCTAACACGGTGAAACCCCATCTCTACTAAAAATACAAAAAATTAGCCGGGCGTGGTGACAGGCGCCTGTAGTCCCATCTACTCAGGAGGCTGAGGCAGGAGAATCGCTTGAACCCAGGAGGCGAAGGTTGCAGTGAGCCAAGATTGCGCCACTGCACTCCAGCCTGGGCGACGGAGCAAGACTCTGTCTCAAAAAAAAAAAAAAGAAAAAGAAAAAAAAGAAAATGGCAACCCTGTGCTGGGTACTTAGAATGAATGGACCCTGCAGGACTGGAAGTTGCTCTGGATAAGTCAGTGAGTGAATAGTGAGTGAATGTGAAGGCCTAGGACATTGCTGTATGCTGCTGCAAACTTTATAAACACTATGCTTAGGCTACATTAAATTTATTTTTAAAAAGATTTTTCTTTCTTCATTAATTAACCTTAGCTTACCATAATTTACCTTATAACTTTTAAATTTTTTTAAGCTTTTGGACTTTTATAATAATACTTAGCTTAAAACATACATACTACAGCCCGGGCATGGTGGCTCATGCCTGTAATTCCAGCACTTTGGGAGGCCGAGGCGGGTGGATCATGAGGTCAGGAGATCGAGACCATCCTGGCTAACACAGTGAAACCCCGTCTCTATTAAAAAATACAAATAATTAGCTGGGCGTGGTGGTGGGTGCCTGTAGTCCCAGCTACTCGGGAAGCTGAGGCAGGAGAATGGCATGAACCCGGGAGGCTGAGCTTGCAGTGAGCAGAGATCACGCCACTGCACTCTAGCCTGGGCGACAGAGTGAGACTCCATCTCAAAAAAAAAAAAAAAAAAAAACACATACTACAGCTGTACAAAATATTTTCTTATATCTTTATTATATAAGGTTTCTTCTATTTTTAAATTTTTTATTTTGTACTTTTTAAACTTTTTTGTTAAAAACTAAGCCACAAACACTCACATTGGCCTAGGCCTACAGAGTGTCAGGATCATCAATATCACTGGTTTCCACCTCCACAGCTTGTCCCAATGGAAGGTCTTCAGGGCAATAACACCCATGAAGCTGTCATCTCCTATGATAATAATGCTTTCTGGAATACCTCCTGAAAGACCTGTCTAAAGCTATTTTATAGTTAACTCTTTTTCTTGATTAGTAGAAAGAGTACATTCTAAAACAATGATATATAATATATGAAATAGATAAACTAGTAATGGTCATTTATTATCAAGTATTATATACTGTACATAATTTATGTGCTATGCTTTTATATGACTGGCAGCACAGGTTTGTTTACAACAGCATCACCACAAACACGAGTGATATGTTATACTATGACATTATGATGGCTACAACATCACTAAGTGATAGGAATTTTTTTACCTCCATTATAATCTTATGGGCCCACTATCATGTATGGGGTCCATTGTTGACCGAAATGTTGTTATGCAGCACCTGACTGTACACTGATGCATCTTCAGATAAATTAATATAGAGACACTGCAGTATATTTTAATGATTAAAATTTTAAAATGAAAATAGAAGAGGTTCTCTTGACATTCATGCAATATTAATCTATTTTTAAGAATGATTGAAAATTTAAAGAAATACAAAGATTTTGGAAACAGTAATTTGAAACTAAATGCCCAATAGAAGCTTACATAACAAGTTTGAAGCAGAATTTATCTGAAAACTGACAACTGGACAACAGAAAGACAAAGGAAAATTATAAAGTTAGACTATCTCAAAATGCACAGAAGACTGTGTATATTTACCTCTTTAAAATATATTCTATAATATTGCTACATCAAAATTTTCATTAAAATTGTAATGACATTCATATGGAATAGAATCCCTCTGAAAGTGTTTCCAAACTTGTGTGGGAAGACATCAAACTCCAAAAAATCTTAGGACTTTAGGGACTTTAGAGATCATTTGAGCCAGGCATAGTGGCTCACGCCTGCAATCCCAGCACTTTAGGAGACCAAGGTGAGAAGAAAACTTGAGGCAGGAGTTCAAGGCCAGCTTGGGCAGAACTGGCGAGAACCCATCTCTAAAAATATGAAAAAATAAAGTAGCTGAGAATGGTGGCACACACCTGTAGCCCCAGCTACTGGAGAGGCTGAAGCAGAATTGCTTGAACCCAGGAGTTCAAGGCTGTAGTGAAGTATTGCATGATTGTGCAACTCACTCCAGCCTGGGCGTCACAGCAAGGCCCTGCTTTAATTAACAAGTACATACATACATCATACTTGAGAGATCGTTTGGTCCAATTTTCTTATTTTTTTTATCATTAAATTTTTTTTTCTTTTCTGTTTGTCCCAGAGATTCCAGAATTTTCTTATTTTAGAGAAGAAAATGGAAAGGCCAAAGAGAATACTAGAAACTAGGACCTTAGAAAAAGTTCTAGGGCCGGGCATGGTGGCTCACGCCTGTAATCCCAGCACTTTGGGAGGCCGAGGCGGGCAGATCACGAGGTCAAGAGATCAAGACCATCCTGGCTAACACAGTGAAACCCCGTCTCTACTAAAAATACAAAAAATTAGCTGGGCGTGGTGGTGGGTGCCTGTAGTCCCAGCTACTCAGGAGGCTGGGGCAGGAGAATGGCATGAACCCGAGAGGTGGAGCTTGCAGTGAGCTGAGATTGTGCCACTGCACTCCAGCCTGGGCGACAGAGCGAGACTCCCTCTCAAAAAAAAAAAAAAAAAAAAAAAGAAAAGTTCTAGGGGTTTGGGTCCCTCTGCAGAAAGCCCAGTTAGAATGACTGGACACAGCAGCCTATGATAAAGGTAAAAGAGAACCTTTGTCAATGGTAAGGAGAATGACAGATGCTGGGTAACTAGCTCCCCATCCATCTGTCCAAGGCATGGTGCCACGGCAAAGGGATACAGGCAAGGCCTTTCGCTGTTCAGAATTCCACTTCTTACTTAGGAAGCCGAATATCAAGTCTCCACTCCCACGCTTTCCATTTGGTCACCTCAGTCTAACAGAAATGAGAAAACAAGAGTAAGAGCTGACCAATATCAGCACTTTCCACCTTTCTGAGAGCTGGAAACAGTAACATTTCCTCTAAAAGTCCTGATGCCTTTTCTCCACAGCCAACCAGTAAAAAGTCTGGGGAAGACAATAAAAGTGACCTAATTCCTATTTCAAAGTACAAAGCTAAACCTTAGGGTATTTATAGGCCTGGTGTCAGCCTTGTCCTCAACTCCCCTCCTATCATGGACAGCCTGCTCTCCACACACACACTGCTCCCATGCCAAAAGTTCAGCCAGGACCTCTCGTTTCTGCACTTCAAATGCAAATAAACTAGCTGATGCACTTCTCTGTAAGGATAAAAAAATACCACTACCTATTTAGGTTTGAAATAGCCCATAGTCTCAGACCAGTCTGGGTATTATTTAAAACAAACAAACAAACAAACAAACAAGCAGTGAATAGCTCATAGTAATAGAAAGAAAAAAAAGAGACTTGGCAATAAAAAACACACTATCCAGCTATGAAAGAACCTGATACATGTAATACAAATCCGAAAGGTTCCTATCCAACTTCTGTCCAATAAGTGGCCAAGAGATAAGAACAGATAATTCAGTAGGAAAAACCCCAAACAGTAAAACACTTGAGAAAATGCTAGTAATTAAAGAAATGTGAAACAAATTATAAAATCATCACCTTGTCAATTAAATTAGCAAAATTAAAGAGAAGTTAGAAAACTCAATATAGGATGCAGCATAGCTACAAAACCCACTCTACTTATGGGACTATTACTTCGAGAAAATAATTTAAAAGAAAAGCAGGCTGGGTGTGGTGGCTCACTCCCAACACTTTGGGAGGCTCAGGCAGGTGGATTGCTTTAGCCCAGGAGTTTGAGACTAGCCTGGGAAACATGGCAAAAACCCATCTCTACAAAATATTAATATATAGAAATTAGCCAGGAGTGGAGGCACACACCTGTAGTCCCAGCTACTCAGGGAGGCTGAGATGGAGGATCACCTAAGCCCAGGCAGTCAAGGCTGCAGTGAGCTGTGATCACACTATTGCACTCCAGCCTGGGCGACAGAGACCCTGTCTGAAAATTTAAATTAAATTAAAAATTAAAAATATAAAAAAGAAAAAGAAAAACTGTTATCAATACAGAGATAAGGTTCTACTACATATAATGAATCAAAATTTAAAAAGGATAGTTAATCTATGGCATTCTGGTTCAATGTATTTTTATAATGTCATTAAAGATGATAAATATATTAGGTAAATGCATGGAAAATTCTGTATGAAATAATGCTAAGAACTTCTGGCCCCACTGAAGAGTATCCTCAGCCAATTTCAGCAAGGTTCTAGAGTGCCTATAAAAATATACTTTAAAAAATGATACTAAATGAATAAAAGGAAAAAATAATAATAAGGCATACTGATTAAACTATTAAATTATGTTTACATAATGATAAGGGTTAGAGAAGGTAAACAGTGATTTTTGTGTTTTTCTTGAGAAAGGGTCTCACTCTGTTGCCCAGGCTGGAAAGTGGCATGATTATGGCTCACTTGAAGTCTTGACCTCCTGGGCTCAAGCAATCCTCCTGTCACAGCCTCCTGAGTAGCTGGGACTACAGGCACTTGCCACCACGCCCAGCTAATTAAAATTTTTTTTTGTACAGACGGGGTCCCACTATGTTGCCCAGGCTGGTCTTGAGCTCCTGTGCTCAAGCAATCCTCCCGCCTAGGCCTCTCTCAAAGTGCTGGAATTACAGGCATGAGCCACCACACCTGGCCTAAATAGTGATTTTATGGCACAAAGGGTTTTGTTCTTGTTTGCCTGCTTTGTTACTTTTATAGTCTTCTATAGAATCAGTTAAACACAATTTTGGAACCTCTCTGATTCTATAAAACCTAAATCAAAAAAACACCCAAAGGATTTTCCCAGTTATGAATTGTCTACTACGCCAGTAAATGACAACAGGAATATGAGGCCAGGGTTTATTTACAGCCTTAGGCTATTTCCTAGGAAGCCAAAGATGCTCTGGAATTTTTGTTTGTTTTGAGATAGGGTCTCACTATGTTGCTCAGGCTAGTCTCAAACACCTGGGCTCAAATGATCCTCTTGCCTTAGCCTCCCAAGTAGCTGGGATTACAGGTGCATGCCACCATGTCTGGCTTCCAGAATTTTTGAAAAAGTAAACTGATTCTCCATTTTAACAACCTCACCCCTGTTCTCTGCCCCACACTTCCACCCACCTCCTGTCACCAAGAGCTGAATAAGTATATTCTCACAAGGATTTCTATTATCAGGTATAGAGTAAGGTATGTACCAAGGAGGGAAAGACATCAATGAAACTGCATAGCTGGAATGATTACCAAACACAGAGGCAGGACAGTGTCCCTGGTTAGCTTTAGGGTCTGCCTGTGCAGTCCTCATCACTGTGGCTATCGACTTGCTTGTCCTAGAAAGGTGAAGAATAGTAAATAACTCCTAAGGCTTTTTTTTTTTTTTTTCTGAGACAGAGTCTTGCTCTGTCACCCAGACTGGAGTGCAGTGGCATGATCTTGGCTCACTGTAACCTCTGCTTCCTGGGTTCAAGTGATTCTCATGCCTCAGCCTTCCAAGTAGCTGGGATTACAAACGTGTGCCACCACACCCAGATAATTTTTTTGTATTTTCAGTTGAGATGGGGTTTCACTGTGTTAGCCAGGCTGGTCTCGAACTCCTGGCCACAAGCAATCCGCCCGCCTCAGCGTTCCAAAATGCTGCAATTACAGGCGTGAGCCACCACATGCGGCCAACTCCTAAGGCTCTTATCTGACTGGTATACAAAGGACCAGATGAATCTATCTAGTGACAAGTAATTTCGTTTTTAAATCACTCCCGAGCATTAGGTCTTTATCTCCATTTTGGAGATCCTGGATAGAATCCAAAAAGAGCTCATATCATATCATTATATATCTCAGTCTGAAAAAAACATGGTAACACTGTAACTCTAGTCAGTCTAGTTCATTTGCACCAAATTTTAGAGGATCAGTAGTAAATAGGTGGAGAAACCACAAAGGATTATCTGAATCCAGTTGAAGTGCTCTCATGAGCAGAAGCCTCCTTTGACCAGCTGCCATGGATGTCCCAGCAAAACGGGTAGAGGAGGTAGATCGATCATGCTTACTGGCTTGCTTTAGAAAAACGGAAAGTTTTTACTAGCGCTTATGGCTGAGACAGCAAAGGAAGAGAAAGAGATATTTGCCATATACATATTGGACAATTTCAGAGACATAAAGGCTTGGGAGAAGACAGGGAGACAGGGCTGACTGGGGAGAACAAAATTTTTCAAATTAAAAAAATCAATCTTGAAGTCCCAGTGAACATCTAAAAATTTCCATTTAACTTCCTGCAAGGCCAGCCTCCAAGATGACTCCCAGTGATGTCCCCAATGATTACATCTTTATGTATTTAGGTTGGTCTATGTGACTAATATAATATAGCAGGAGTGATGGTTACTCCTGAGGTTTACTTCTGAGGTTGGGTCAGAAAACAAAGTGTGGCTTCTGCTCTCTCTCAGATCATTCACCTCTGGAGAATCTAGTTTCCATGCTGTGAGCAGTCCTATCGAGAGGCCACATTGTGAGGAACTGAGGCCTCTGGCCAACAACCACATGAATGAACTTGGAAATGGATCTTCCAGCCCACCCCTTCAAATGACTGCTGCCCTGGCTGACATCTTGAGAGACCCTAAGCCAGAACCACTAGCTAAGCAGCTCCCAGATTCCTGACCCTTAGAAATTGTGTGAAATAGACCAGGTGCAGTGGCTCATGCCTGTAATCCCAGCACTTTGGGAGGCCAAGGTGGGAGGATCACTTGAGCCCAGGAGTTTGAGACTAGCCTGGGAAACACAGTGAGACCTCATTTCAAAAAAAAAAAAAAAAAGAAAGAAAAGAAAATAAAAGAAACTGTGTGAAATTTTTTTTGTTTTTTAATTTTAAGCTGCCACATTTTGGGGGGTAATTTGCTACCCAGCGATAGATGGGTAGGAGAGGTAATTTGTTGGGGTAATTTGTTACCCAGCAATAGATAACATAATAACATAACATCAAACTAAGCAAGTTTGATGGGGAAATGTACCATTTGATATCATTATTTCATCTACTGGTTGAGAAAGAATCATCTGCAAATTAAAAGTGGTTATTGCCTATGATACCATTAAAAGCTAAATATGCCTAAAGAAGGGGCTCCACTGGAGGGAATGAATTGTCCTTCTCTTCCAACACTAATCTAAGGCTTGTCACAGCCAAAAAGGCCCCATCAGAAGAGTCCAACACAGTCCCCTCCCAGTAATTATATTACATATCCTACAGCCATAAATGGGGGTTAGTTAAGGGTAGGTTTCACATACAAGGCAGCCACTGTAAGGGTGTCGTCTCACATCAGAGCAGTCAAGGGGTTAAAGTTGAGGCAGCAAATTTATCCCCAGAGATATATGTCTAGCACAAAGCTGAGATTCACAAGATTCTCCCTGAGTTTTCCTTACCTCTAAATGCTGGAATAACTGATGCTCACTGAATTCCGATATTTGTATGAATAAAAATGAAGGGATTTAGCAAATCTTGTTCCTGCACACAGTTGTCAAAAAAAATCTGACCTTTACAACAGGAAAAAGAGGGGGGATTTAAAGATTTAAAGAAGAGGCAGTGACTGTCTGATGTATAACAAACCTTTGAAAAATTATGAAGCAGTGAAAATCCCCTACAGGTCCCAACAAAATGTGTCCAATTTGCATTCCAGCAAAGCTTTCCATACATACCATTTGGCTCCTGTGTGTACTTCCAGGCAAATAAATCCCGAGGAATAATCCCACTGGGACCTAAGTCTGATCTCTGATATATTACTGCTACACAGCTCCAGACCAGGCTCCACAAACTGCCTTTTTGGTTCCAAATAACTAAATCAAAGTCATCCTGATAAGCTTTGAAAACAGGGAATGCGAGGAGTGGTTTAATGAATGTTACAACTCAACCTATTATAGACCACAGTACATTAGGAGAAGAGAAAGAAAGACAGAAAAAAAAAAAAAAAAAAAAAAAAACCCTTATGCTTTTACATCCCCAAATCTCTCAAGGCCAAATCCAGACATACCTGTCATTCACCACACCTCACTATAAAGCCTTGTTCAAAGCCTGACTTTGATCAAATGGTTAGGATGAATTTGCAAACCCAACAACACTGTGTATTGTGGTGGGGAAAGGAGGAAGGTAAGCAGAGGCTACAATTTTCTGTTTACTTTGAAAACAGGTTCAACCTTTTTTTTTAAAGCAACCAATGGCAGCAATAAACACTAAAATGTATTCTGATTTATAATATTTCAAGGAAATACAGCAAACACATTAAATAGCAAAATAATTTTTTTCTAAAAGTTAGAAAAACCTACCACTCAACATATAAACTGGAGAAAACAGTCAAAGAAAAAAAAAGAAGGAAAGCTACAATTCTAGAAAAAACGGAGAGAGCTAGAAGTTCCAGCATCCTAGATTTCTGTACCAGTTTTCTCCTTTCACAAGAAGAAACTAATTTTCACCTTTCACAAGAAGAAAATAATTTTCACAAAAGAAAAACAAACTAAAACATTAATCACAGTGACTATTAGACAAATCACAAAATATATAGATGCAAGAAGTAGAAACTGAGAGACTAAAAAAGAGAGGGGTAAGAAGAGAACACTTAGGAACTCAACAGTTGGATGTAGAAGACATCAAAATAAGAAACCACCCAGCCACACAGTAAGGAGATGGGAACATTAGAGTTTTAATATCTGTACATAATATCATTGTAAGTAGTGGCAAAGTAACATCCAAATTCAGTTTATATAGCACCTTAAAAAGAGCCAGTCATTTATCAGGAATTAGAGTTAACTCCCTCCCCAGAAGGTTATTCTGTGAGCAGGAAGATAAGCTGGTAATGTGTAAGCAAACTGAGCTACCTGTATAGTCAGCAAGACCTAGCCTATTGCCTGGTCCAGGATTCTGATGGCAAATGAAACCAGAAATACCATCATCTACTTTCAAGACCCAAAGTGTAACTGACGCTCTTCTTTTGGCAAGTCAGAATTCGACCCTGTCTAGGCAACCTGTAAAATCTGTAAAATCTGTGTTCGCTGTTTACTGGAAATTTTGGAAGAAAGTAATCCTTTAGTATAAAAGCTAAAACCTCAATACCTTATTTGGCCCAGAAGAGCCATCCAGTTATTTCAGGAGAGAAGCATGTCAGAAGATCCATAAGACCTGAAAGGAGCTTTATCATCAAAGTCCTATCCAGTCTCAAAAGCTTTTGAAGCTATATAAAACAAAACAAACACAAATAACAAGTGTTGGTAAGGATGCGGAAAAACTGGAACCCTCTTGCATTCTTGGTGGGAATGTAATATGGTTCAGCTGCTATAGAAAACTGTTTGGCAGTTACTCAAAAAGTTAAACATAGAATTACCATACAACCCAGCAATTCCAGTCCTAGGTATATATCCAAAGGAATTGAAAACAGATACTCAAATACACGTAATACACATGTCCCTAGCAGCACTATTCATAATTGCCAAAAGGAAGAAATGGTCCAAATGTCCATCAACGAATGAATGGATGAACAAATTGTGGTATACACACACAATGGAATATTATTCAATCCTAAAAAGAATTGAAGTGCTGATTCATGTTACAGCATGGATGACCCTCAAAAACATTATGCTAAGAGAAAGAAGCCAGACATAAAAGGTCACATATTATATGATTCCATTTATATGAAATATCCAGAATAGGTAAATTTACAGAGACAGAATGCAGATGGATGGCTACCAGGGGCTGGAGGGGAAGGGAAAGTGTGGAGCAACTGCTTAATGGGTACAGGATTTCCTTCTGGGGCGATGAAAATGTTTTGGAATTAGATAGAGTACATTGTGAATGTACTAAATGCCACTATATTGTTTCACTTTAAAATGGTTAATTTTATGTTATATGCATTTCACTTCAGTTTTTTAAAAAAGCTCTTGAAAATGCAAGTAAAGATCCTCTTATCTCTAATTTGACTTTATTTTTCTAAAGTGCTTTAACAGGATATGAGCTTCTCTTCTAAGAAACCATGAACAATTTCCAGTTAAAGCCTGTCGTGTCTCCTCTATAGTTTTTGTAGAGACAAGCAGGTACCTCAGTCCATAGTACAAAGGGTCACTTGGGATTCCTGCAAAAAGTGAAACTTACCTAGTTGCTTTCCACTCACCAAAACTGGTTGCAGAAATGTCAGTGGACGTCTATGTCTGTATTCCCACTGGAGGCTCACTGAACCTAAGCTTCTTTAGCAGCTAAAAAGTCTCCCCTCCTTGGAGACTTAACATCTATTGAGACTTCACAAAGATTTCACATTATACAAGACCACAGTAAGAAATTTCCTCCTCTTCCACCACAGCTCAATTCGGAGTTCTTTGGAAACACAGGTACTTCACTGTCTCCTGTTTTGCATTCTGAATAAGAGATCCTCCCACGTTTTTCCCCTACCTACAGGTTAAAACTTGCCAACAGACAAGACTTACTGGTAGAAGCACTTTGAATAGTCATTCTTCATATTGTCACTTTGTCTTTCATATTTCTCTTTCAAATTGTTGAGGCAAAAGCATTTTCAGAGTATGAGGTCTATCCTCTAGTATTCAATACCTGTTACATCTTTGCTGTCATCAACAACCTCCCAGCCTCCTAGCAGAAGGCCTCAGTCACCCAAGCCCTTAAAGACTCCTATAATTGGTGGTTTATACTTTCTCCCCTGTCCTAATCCCACTTCATCATGCCATGAAGATACACAATATTTGCAAATTTTCTAAAGCTCTTTCTCATTGTTTTGCTCATTGCTATTTCCACAGCTTCCTTTTGGAGATAAAGCCAGGCCCTTCCTGGCCTCAAGAATTTACCTGTGCCTGGACACAACTAGAAGAGGGCAATAGTCACCAGAGGGTCCAAACACAGCTTCTATGCTCATAGCTACATATAATAAAAGCATAAACGGAGAATGATCCCCTTTCCCATTAATTAAAATGGCTCTACTAACAAGTGGTTGTTAAGGGTATCAATAAACTGCCTACCCTCTGTCATCTTAGGTTGAAGTACTTTAAAAGTTACCTTTTAGGATCCAGGTACTATCTTCACTACTACTTCTCTGGGCAAGATGAGTGACTCCTTACCTTAAGATCTGATGGTTTGTACCTCAATAGTTTCCACCTCCTTGTGATAATATTTTAATAGTATCTAGGATCATTAGTAACCCGCTACTTTACCTCCTCTCACCTCTCCCCTTTACTCATCCCTCTGGACAGAGCATTCAGAGTCAGTTAAGTGCCATGTCTTATTGAATTTTTAAATTTTTCTACTATCTCTTAGCACTGCAGTTCTGTGAATCTCCTTACTCCAAGCCAGAATTTCAGCCTACCCAATTAGAGACTGGAATTTAAAAACTCATGTTCCTATTCCCAGATAGTTAACACCACATGTGCTGGAAATAGGCTAGTTGGGTTAGTGTTCATGCTATACTCTCAGCAGACTTTCCTACTGAACCTGGTATCCAACAACAGGGACCAGTAAGCAGCCTGAAGTCTGTTGCCAGGGAACAAGGCTAACTCAGGATTTTCTGCCATCAGTTCCTTTGGTAGACATAGCAGAATCAAAGAGAAAGGGGTTTTCCCAAAATAACTGTGATTAAAATAATAATGTTAATTTGTCTCCAGCAAGACAGAAGAGTCCAGGAACAAGCTAGACTCACCTCTGTCTCTTGTTCCTCTTCAGCAAATGGCCCACCTGAAGGTTAGCTGTAAGTCTGCCCTTATTCACGTGAAAAGCAAATAAATAACCTCATCGCCTTTTTCCAAATCATAATCACACTTTAAAAGAAGCTTTTACTGTATAACCTTGAAAATGTTACTTAATTTTTCTGGAACCTGAGTTTTATCTGTAAAAGGGGAATATTAATAAAGGTACAGTCTATCTTGTGAGTTTTTGTGAAACTTGAAAAGAATACAGGCAGCCGGGCATGGTGGCTCACACCTGTAATCCCAGCACTTTGAGAGGCCGAGGCGGGTGGATCACAAGATCAGGAGATTGAGACCATCCTGGCTAACACGGTGAAACCCCATCTCTACTAAAAAATACAAAAAAAAAAAAAAATTAGCCGGGTGTGGTGGTGGGCGCCTGTAGTCCCAGCTACTCGGGAGGCTGAGGCAGGAGAATGGCATGAACCTGGGAGGCGGAGCTTGCAGTGAGCCAAGATCGCGCCACTGCACTCCAGCCTGGGCGACAGAGCGAGACTCTGTCTCAAAAAAAAAAAAAAAAAAAGAAAAGAAAGAAAAAAGAAAAGAAAAAGAATACAGGCAAACTGTTACAGCCAAGTGGAACCTAACAAGATGTGATGACTAAATGTGATGTGGTATCCTAGATGGAATCCTTGAACAGAAAAAGGCCATTAAGTAAAAACCTAATGAAATCTGAATAAAGTATGGACTTTAATTAATGATGAATCAATATTTGTTCATTAATTGTGACAAATGTGTCATATTAATGTAAGATGTTAATAATAGGGGAAACTGGGCATTGGATAGATGAGAACTTCTTTACAACTCTTCTATAAATATGTTTATAGAAATAATCTATTATAGATTATATATGAGTCTAAGTTATAATATAATAATTTATATAAATATAATTTATAGATAATTTATATAAATGTAATTTATAGATGATAATTTATGTGCTTTATAGATTCTAAAATTGAAAGGCTATAATGAAAAACCACTTTATAAATTATAAAGTTCTAGTCAATTGTAAAATATCACATAATTTAGTAGATTTAGTATTTTATGCAGATTGTTGGTAAGGTAGGTAGCTATCTTAAGTAGCTGAGATAACAGAGATCACTTGAAGAGTTAAGTGCTGGTGTGGAAGAGTCTAGCCCCCAGAAATATCCCAGCTGTTTCCTGCCAGCTGGTGCCTCATGTCTGACTTGCAATAGAGTTGATTTTCTTTACGTAATTATTTTTGCCTCTCAACCCGTCTATTTCACTAAAAGAACAGTAACTTTTTAAAAAGAGGCTTTAAGCAGATAGGTGCTTTAATTTAAAACTTCAAAAAGTGAAACTTAAGGCATGGGTACGATAATTTATTAGGTCCATTTCCTAACTGGCTGAAACAGATCTGATCTCTACTCCCAACTTCAAATGTAGAAACATGCAGACATCCAGAGATAGAATTCAGCAAGTGTACCCATCCCCTGCCAACTCCTGCTCTGCCCTGGGAAAAAAAAGAAAAAGAAGAGAGCAAAAGTCCCAGAAGTGCAGGAAATTGTTTCTCAGACGAAAGACAACACTTCCTTTCCCAGAACAATCCATCTCCCACACTGACATCCTGCTCCTGCTATATTTACCCAACCCAAATCTGCCGATGATATACTTCCAGCTGCACTCCTGCCACATGGTCCTGTCACTCAACTGGAGCACTCAGAGGGGAATCTGTCCAGAGGGCAGAGCCTGGAAATCACTACACACTAATCCATGCTTCCTCTATTGCTAGCCTTCAGAGTAAAGTGAGACAAAATATGGACAGTATTACTCCCTGTTTATTTTGGAAGTGACTGGGGAGACAAGAGGTACTTCATTTTATATAGTTGCTAATTTTGACTGCTCTCATGGTAGCCAGCAGAGGAACCTGAACAATGAAGAGATTGAAATGGGAGGTTAAAAATAACTCTGTTAATGCTAGCAAGCCAAAAAACATCACTTAATAGCCTCTTCCTACCCAACCCACTAGGATCAGGCTATCAAGTCACATTACAGGGTAAAACCTTCAGTTCCAGGTAAACAGATCCAAGGAGTCAAGGATGGGACAATTTCATTCACCCCATCTCATCCTATCTCATAGAACATTCTACTGAAAGGGGAAAACCCACACACTGGACTGGGTAAAGGTAAATGTTAGAGCTGACTCCCATTTTCCTATTTTAGGAGTTCTGTATTCTCTGTCCTTCTCTCCTACCCTTGCCTCCCCATCCCCAAGTTCTTTGCTTCTGCCCCTTTCCTCTTTCTGACTCTCTAGTTGTTTTCTTTTGTCTCTACTTATTTCTCTCTCTCTCTCTCTCTTTTTTTAAGACAGGGACTCCTCTGTCACCCAGGCTAGAGTGCAGTGGTGCCATTATTACTCACTGCAGCCTTGATTTCTGGGGTTCAAGAGATCCTCCTGCCTTAGCCTCTCAAGTAGCTGGGACTACTGGTGTGTGCCACCATGCCTGGCTAATTAAAACAAAAAAAAATTTAGTAGAGATGAGGTCTCACTAGTTACTCAGGCTGGTTTCAAACTCCTGAGCTCAAGCAATCCTCTTGCGTCGCCCTCCCAAAGTGCTGGTCATTACAGGCGTAAGCCACTTTTTTTGAGGGCAAGGTTCCCTCGAAGAAACAACTGATAGCTGATAAGGCATTCATTAGTAATGGTCATAGTTATCATATCATTAGCCTATTCTCCGTAGTAATAACAAGAAAAAACCTGAGTCTCAAGAAGCAATACTTCTTTTTCTCTCTGCTTTTGGAGGCTCAGTCATGCATCCTAATCATGCTTCAAAGGAATGAAAGGAAAGGCACAAGGAAAAAATGCAGAAAAATAAGAGGGTAGGAAAGAAAAAAATGATAGAAAAGGAGAATAGGAAAACGTTTCTCCTAACCTTTTCTCTCTTAAAGCTCCTGGACAATGGGCATTTCCAAACTTTATGGATTTTGTTAAAGCTTAAGTGGAAGTTCTTAATAAGATGAATCAAGCTATTAAAATAGATTTGAGAACAAAAGCTGAAATATAATGATGAATTCATAGCAAATCCCACTTATTAAAAGAGGGAGTAAATTTTAAAAAAAGAATCCACTTCACATGGCTGTTGTCAGTCTGGCTTAGAGAAAAAGCACTTATGCTGTTGGTTGAGTGGAGAACAAATTCCACTGGGTGATGTGGCCATTCTAGGAAATTACCAAGTTCCAAGTCAAGCCTCATTGAGCCAAACCTTTTTCCAATTTTCAACTCTTTCTAGTTATTAGATTTAGACATAAAAAAAATAGATCTTTAGGGTATGCAATTGTGTTTCTTATAGGAAGAGAAACGAACAGAAGCAAGCTAGAAAGACAGTTTGTGTCCACCTAAGAACAAGTATTTTAAGCAACCACTCAAATTTCACCATAACTGCAACCAGAAATTGGTTCAGGCAAGAATTATCAATGTATGTTAGGTATTAGAGGGAAAGTTTAAAGAGGAGTATGATCTTCAAATGTTTCCCTACAGATTGCTTATTAGTTGCAAGGGGAAATAACATCTACACAGTAAATAAATCAGATTAACACTTGACCAGATGATCAAAATTAGTATCACCAATGAACAGCACCTGCAGTTGTGATACCCTGAGAAGGACCCTATATCAGTAGTGGTATATATTACAGATTCACGATAGACACACACCACCTGAATCTAACCATAAGAAAACATCAGACAAACCCAAAATGAGAAATATTCTTGAAAGAAATAAATAAATTAGGGAGACTATAGTTAACAATAATTTGCTGTATATTTCCAAATAGCTATAAGAGAAGATTTGAAATGCTCCCAACACAAAGAAATGACAAATGTTTGAGGTGATGGATATCCTAAATACAATCATTACACATTGTACTCATGTATCAAAATATCACATGTAACCAATAAATAAGTATAATTATTATGGATCAATTTTTTAAAAAGAAAGAACACAGACATGAACTGGTCTGTAGTTATAAAAAATGTCAATGTCAGCTGGCTGTGGTGGCTCATGCCTGTAATTCCATCACTTTGGAAGACCAAGGCAGGAGGACCAGTTGAGGCTGGGAGTTCTAGGCTGCAGTAAGCTACGATCCCATCACCAGACTCTGTAAACAGTTATGGAGTTACAGATAACTCCATAACTCTAAAAAAAAAAAAAAAAAAAGTGTTTTTGTTTAATTTTTTTTGTTTGTTTTCTTAATCACCCAGGCTGGAGTGCAGTGGCATGATCATAGCTCACCACAGCCTCCAAATCCTGGGCTCGATCAATCCTCCCACCTCAGCCTCCTGTGTAGCTGGGACTACAGGCACATGCCACCATGCCCAGCTAATTTTTTTTATTTTTTGAAGCAATGAGTTCTCACTATGTTGCCAAAGCTGGTCTCAAACTCCTGGCCTCAAGCAACCCTCCTGCCTTGGCCTCCCAAAACGCTAGAATTACAGGCATAAACCACTGGCTGAAAAAATTTTAAAAAAATGTTTTTAATGCTAATGTCATGAAGCATAAAGAGAAGCTAAAGAACTGTCCCAGATTAAAGGAGACTAAAGAAACATGACAACTAATGTAATTTGTGATCCTTGGCTGAAGGGGAAAAAAAAACAAATAATAAAAGTTTATTGACAAAATTGGAATATGAATAGTAAATTATTGTATCAATGCTAAATTTCTTGAATTTGATAACTATACTTATATTAGTAAGAGAATATCCTTGTTCTTAGGAAATATGCACTGAAGTATTAAGGGATAAAAGATCATGATAGGCTGGGTGCGGTGGCTCACGCCTGTAATCCTAGCACTTTGGGAGGCCGAGGTGGGCGGATCACCTGTGGTCATGAGTTCGAGACCAGCCTGGCCATCATGGTGAAACCCTGTCTCTACTAAAAATACAAAAATTAGCTGGGCATGGTGGCGGGCGCCTGTAATCCTAGCTACTCAGGAGGCTGAGGCAGGGAGAATCGGTTGAACCCGGGAGGCGAGCCGAGATCACGCTATTGCACTCCAGCCTGGGTGACAGAGCGAGACTGTCTGAAAAAAAAAAAAAAAAGTCACAATGTATATAACCTACTCTCAAATGATTTAGAAAAATTTATTTATTTATGTACTTTTCTTTTTTTGAGACAGGGTCTAACTCTGTCACCCATGGTGGAATGCAGTGGCATGATCACAGCTCACTTCAGCCTTCACCTCCCAGATTTAAGTGATCCTCTTACCTCAGCCTCCCAAGTAGCTGGAACAGCAGGCACATGCCACTACACCTGGCTTTTTAATTTTTTGTAGAGATGGAGTCTACCTATGTTGCCCAGGATAATCTCAAATTCCTGAGCTCAAGTGATCCTCTCATCTTGGCCTTCCAAAGTGCTGGAATTATATATGTGAACCACTGTGCCCAGCCAAAAAATAAATTTATGTCTATACATACATACATACGTGTGTGCGTGTGTATGTGTGTGTGTGTGTGTGTGTAAGTAGCAAAAGGACATATGGGAGACCTATTATTCTTGCACCTTTAAATTTGAAATTATTTCAAAATAAAAATTCAAGAAAATTCACCATCTGTTCATTTGATTCAATGTCCTGATACCAATTAGGTAAAAAGGAAATAGGGATGAATTCGCATTCTAAATAGCAGTAAAACAACCTCTAGTAGCCAACTTTTTCCTTCCCTTTGGAGCTTTTGTTAGACTATTACCAACCCAAATATTTCCCATTCTCTACCTTCCTTTACTACATGCACACAACCCATTTTGTTGACTATTGAGCCTACGGCCTACCCAGGATTACTTAGGACCCTGGCACCATCTCCCATTCTCTAAATAAAAAGCAGTTCTACTAAAGGCAAGCACTACTCATTTTCTTCCTTATAGAACCTTGGCAACAGAAACATTTTTTTTTTTTTTTTTTTGAGGCAGAGTCTAGCTCTGTCGCCCAGGCTGGAGTGCAGTGGTGCAATCTCAGCTCACGGCAACCTCCACCTCCCAGGTTCAAGTGATTCTCCTGCCTCAGACTCCTGAGTAGCTGTGACTATAGGCGCCCGCCACCATGCCCAGCTAATTTTTTGTTTTTTTAGTAGAGACGGGGTTTCACCGCGTTAGCCAGGATGGTCTCGATCTCCTGACCTTGTGATCCGCCTGCCTCGGCCTCCCAAAGTGCTGGGATTACAGGCATGAGCCACCGCGCCAGGCCTTTTTTTGGAGATGGAGTCTCCCTCTGTTGCCCAGGCTGGAGTGCAGTGGTGCGATCTCAGCTCACAGCAATCTCCGCCTCCCAGGTTCAAGCGATTCTCCTGCCTCAGCCTCCCCAGTAGCTGGGATTACAGGTGCTCACACCCATGCCCGGCTAATTTTCGTATTTTTAATAGAGACGAGGTTTCACCATGTTGGCCAGGCTGGTCTAGAACTCCTAACCTCAGGTGATCCACTTGCCTCGGCCTCCCAAAGTGCTGGGATTACAGGCGTGAGCCACCACGCCCAGCCCAGAAACATTATTTAAAACCCCTGAAATGAAACTGATTAAGATGCAGTCTTGGCTCACTTGGGAGGATTAATGAAACCTACTTGGAGTCTGAGAACCGAAGTCCATTTTCCTTTGACTATTTTCCCTACAATGCTTCTGTCCAGGTGGACTGAACCAAGAACTTTTTTTCCCAGGCCAGAGGGAACAAGGATCCTATCAGAGTCAACAGATTCTGGTCACAAAAAGTATTTAGCTATAGTAGGTATTAAATAATGTAACTTGGATATAGATTCATCCCAGAAAAAAAGAGGCAAAGGAGAAAGAATTGCACTTTAAATTCAGAACACGATAAGCCATTCAAGCAAATGACAGGTCACAGGTCTTTCTGTGGACTACATTTGTACTCCAACATTCACTCCAACTTTCTCTTTTAGAGAGTTCTTAACCACTGTTTAACTGTTTCACTGCCTCACCACCTCTTTCTACCCTTGAAAATCCTAGGAATACTATTCCTACACAAGGGGACGGTCTCTCTGAGGTCTCAATGCTCCCAAAGGCTACTTCTAGGTGCGTTCTCTGGGATTCAAAAGACAAATATATGATGAAATGTCCTATTGATTATGAAGCTAAATCCTGTTCAAAGTTACAAGGGTTTTGGTACTACTTTCCTCACATGAGACCCTTGGGCTAAAGGTAGTAGGCTGCTACTAAAAAACACTTTTGTTATTTGTGAACTGGGACTATTAGACCCTGGCTGGAAAAAACAGCTTTCCTCATTCTTTTAGCAACATAAGGTAAACAGCTACTAAAATCTGTTTTTGGCTGGGTGCAGTGGCTCATGCCTGTAATCCCAGCACTTTGGGAGGCTGAGGCCGGTGGATCACTTGAGGGCAGGAGATTGC
This sequence comes from Pan troglodytes, assembly GCF_028858775.2. NCBI lineage: Eukaryota > Metazoa > Chordata > Mammalia > Primates > Hominidae > Pan > Pan troglodytes. Next base: position 114,379,017 of record NC_072406.2, on the reverse strand, counting down.
ACCACTGCACTCCAGCCTGGGCAACAGAGCAAGATTCTGTCTCAAAAAAAAAAAAAAAAAAGTCCTGGCACGGTGGATCACACCTGTAATCCCAGCACTTTGGGAGGCCAAGGCGGGCAGATCACCTGAGGTTGGGAGTTCAAGACCAGCCTGGCCAACATGGTGAAACCCTGTCACTACTAAAAATACAAAAATTAGCCTGGCGTGGTGGTGGGTGCCTGTAATCCTAGCTACTTAGGAGGCTGAGGCAGGATAATTACTTGAGCCCGGGAGGCAGAGGTTGCAGTGAGCAAAGATCACGCCACTGTACTCCAGCCTGGGCGACAGAGTGAGACTCCCTCTCAAAAAAAAAAAAAAAAAAAAAAAAATCTTTGTTTTGCACCTGTAGACTTCAATGTCCTAAAAATTGTGTCAGAAGCCCAAGCCAAAGAGGACTCAAATGCAAAGTTGAATTTTATTAGAAAAAACAATCAGCCATTGATAACTTATCCTATGGTTCAACTGTGGTCAGTTGTGGTCCGTCTGTGATGTGGTCAGTCTGTGATGCACAGACTGATTAATCAAAGGCCAATATAAAGAGACTAATCATATCATAGAACATATTATAGGTGAAAAAAATTTTTTTAATAGACTAATCAACTATAAGACATTCAAGGCCCTAAAAGCAGCTAATGAAGCTGCCATGCACAGAATTTCCAGGGTCACTGCCAAGCAGGCAGGGCTAGGGCAGAGGGTGGGGGTGGGACGGACAATGTGGACAACACCAATGCTATTCTTTTGACCATCCTAGAACCTCTTTCAGCAAACCAAAGCATACAACAATTTCCTGAGGTTACATGTGGAAACTGGCAGACTTCAAACTAGTGCCCAGTTGTCTGCTCAAATTCCAGAGCTTCTCAAATCACCAGCCCACTAGACCATAAACTGTGAGAACAGGAACTGTGTCAGTCTCCTTGAAAACTAGGTCCCTAGAACCTAGTTCCATTCCTGGCACATAGTAAGTAATCAACAAATATTTGTTGAACTTCCACTAACAGAAAAGTTCCTGGAGAAGATGCTCTTTTGGAGTCTTTCGAGGACAAATGATTCCCTCAGCTCACCAAGATGATTCAAAAGGGTGGCCATGTCTAACATGATATGTCTAAACAATCTGTATAGCATCACATAAAAGGGATAAGGTGCAAAGTGACTAATCAGTCATAATTACTTCCACAATTCTTATTTCCTTGGGGAAGAATACTTACTCTAATATTTTCCAGGATTATAACGACTCAAATAGGCTCAAATTAATCTCTGCCTGGCAAAAGCTGATTCATCCAGAAACAACCATCTACATAGAACTGTCTTACTGAAATCAAAGTTGATAGGGATGAAGAATCCACTAATTCCCAAAAGTCAAGGGGGCTAAGGTGCCTCAGAGAGTCCTTCACAGAATGTCAAGAAAATGGTGAGAAGGGCACCCTGACTCAATATCCTCCTTGACTCCTTGCCCATGAAATAACATTGCAGACAGACAAATTCAAACCAGTGCTAGAACAGGAGTACATCACAAACTTTCTACCAGTGCTTTCAAACTTTTTTGACCATGATGGATAGAAGAAGATACAGCTTACGCTACAACCCAGAAAATACAGGTTTCTAACTAAAACAAGTTGCGAAAAACAATACTTATCTTTCTTAAGTATGATACACTGATAATTTCTTTTTTTTATTTTTTATTTTATTTATTTTTTTGAGACAGAGTCTTGCTCTGTCGCCCAGGCTGCAGTGCAGTGGCGCGACTTCGGCTCACTGCAACCTCTGCCTCCTGGGTTCAAGCAATTCTCCTGCCTCAGCCTCCTGAGTAGCTGGCACGTGCCACCATGCCTGGCTAAGTTTTGTATTTTTAGTAGAGACAAGGTTTCACCATGTTGGCCAAGCTGGTCTCAAACTCCTGACCTCATGATGCGCCCACCTCAGCCTCCCAAAGTGCTGGGATTACAGGCATGAGCTACCACGCTCGGCCAGATACACTGATAATTTCTATTCTATTCTTTTTTCCCCTTTATTGCTGGTTGATTGTACCAGAAAGCAAGGAAGTGTTCAAAGATGTCATGTCAAAAGACAAAGGAACCAGTCTGAAGGGGACGCACACTGGCCAAACTTGAAATAATGTGAGCACCAAAAATAACAATGGAAAAAAACATATCTGTAATTAATTGTAAAACACTAAAAAATATTCACAAGCCCCTAGGAGGAGGCAGACCCACATTTGCCACCACTAGTGATCATTATCAACACTCACTTCTGAATCTGAAAACTGCCAATTAAAGGGAATGAATTAAGCATTTATCCTGCCTTTTTAGAAGAAATTGGTTTATCCTCCAGTTGATGAGGGAAAATAGTTCTTTACAGAAAATGCTAGCTAATAAATGTAGAAAAAAAGACAGAATTAGAAAAATCATTCTGTGACCAGTGAAATAAAAGATTCAGTCAAATATTAATCAGTGGATAACCATTAGGTAAAAGGATATTAGAGGACAGGATATTTACAAGGTGCAAAAATATTACTTCACAGATTACTTAAAATTACAAAAAGAAAAATTAACGTATTTCAAAATTAGGAGATATGGCAGTCACCATAAGAAGCAAGTAACAAAACTGTTAAAATCAACAATTGCGGCCGGGTGCAGTGGCTCATGCCTGTAATCTCAGCATTTTGGGAAGCCAAGGCAGGCAGATCACCTGAGGTCAGGAGTTCGAAACCAGCCTGGCCAACATGGCGAAACTCTGTCTCTACTAACAATACAAAAATTAGCCATGTGCGGTGGTGGGTGCCTGTAATCCCAGCTACTGGGGAGGCTGAGGCAGGAGAATCACTTGAACCTGGGAGTGAGGTTGCAGTGAGCTGAGATCACACCATTGCAGTCCAGCTTGGGTGACAGAGCAAGACTCCGTCTAAAAAAAAAAAAATCAACAATTGCAGGACAACCTGACAGGATGTGCTTCCTGTGGTGATATAATATGACATAAGGCTGGGCGCAATAGCTCACACCTGTAATCCCTGTACCTTGGTAGGCTGAGGTGGGTGGATCACTTGAGCTCAGGAGTTCAAGACAGGCCTGGGCAACATGGCAAGACCCTGTCTCTACAAAGAATACAAAAAATTGGCTGGGCACGATGGCATGCACCTGTAGTCCCAGCTATTTGGGAGGCTGAGGTGGGAGGATCACTTGAGCCCAGGAGGTGGAGACTGTGGTGAGCCGAGATCACACCACTGTACTCCAGCCTGGGGGAACAGAGCAGGACTCTGTCTCAAAAAATAATGGTAATGATGATAATAATAATAATAATAATATGAATTACATAGTATCATCTATAAAATACTCTTGCCAAAAATATTTAACCTTAATCTAATCAAGCTTTTAATCCTTTTAGTACATAATATACGGGAAAGAGGAACAAGTTAAATGATACCACAAGGACACAGACAAACCCAGAATGTAGAACATTCTAAACATAAATGGGCTGGTGTCCTCAAAAAGCCAATGCAAGAGAAAAAAAAAAAAAAAGGTGGAGAAAATTGTCTTTTAAAAGCCTAGGGCCAGGTGCAGTGGCTCACACCTGTAATCTCAACACTTTGGGAGGTTAAGGTGGGAGGATTGCTTGAGGCCAAGAGCTTGAGAACAGCCTGGGAAACACAGCAAGATCCTGTCTCTACAAAAAATTTTAAAAATTAGCTAGGCATGGGCCAGGTGCAGTGGCTCACGCCTGTAATTCCAGCACTTGGGGAGGCCGAGGCGGGCAGATCACGAGGTCAGGAGATTGAGACCATCTTGGCTAACACAGTGAAACCCCATCTCTACTAAAAATACAAAAAATTAGCTGGGCGCAGTGGCGGGCGCCTGTAGTCCCAGCTACTTGGGAGGCTGAGGCAGGAGAATGGCATGTACCCAGGAGGCGGAGCTTGCAGTGAGCCGAGATAGCGCCACTGCAGTCCAGCCTGGGCGAAAGAGCAAGACTCCATCTCAAAAAAAAAAAATAATAATAATAAAATAAAATAAAATAAAAAATTAGCTAGGCATGGTGGCATGCGCCTGTAGTCCCAGCTACTCAGGAGGCTGAGGCAGGAGGATCGCTTGAGCTGCTGGGAGCTATGATCGTACCACTGCACTCCACCCTAAGTGACACAGTGAGACCCCCATCTCTAAAATAAATAAAATAAAACGTCTAAAAAGACATAACTACCTAATGAAATGAGAATTGTGCTTGGATTTTGGTTTCTAAAACCAACTATAGCTATAAAAGTTTGGGGACAAACGGAAAATGTTTAATATGAACTGGATATTAACTAGAATTGGCAAATTATTATTGTTTCTTAGTTGTGATAATGGTATTATGTAGGAGAACATCTTTATTTAGGATTCATGCTGAAGTATTTAGGGGTGAAATGTCAACATGTTTGCAATTTATTTTCAAATGGATCATGAAAAAAATGATAATACACATATACGGATAAAGCAAATATGCCTAAATGTTAGTAATTTTGACTCTAAATGTGAAATATGGGTAATCATTATGGTATTCTTTCAATTTTTGCTAAGTTTAACATTTTTCATCATAAAAAACTGGAGAGCAGTCCGGGCACGGTGGCTCACACTTGTAATCCCAGCACTTTGGGAGGCCGAGGTGGGCAGATCATGAGGTCAGGAGTTCGAGACCAACCTGGCCAACATGGTGAAACCCTGTCTCTACCAAAAATACAAAAATTAGCTGGGCGTGGTGGCCCGTGCCTGTAATCCCAGCTACTCAGGAGGCTGAGGCAGGAGAATTGCTTGAACCCAGGAGGCGGAGGTTGTAGTGAGCCAAGATTGTGCCACTACACTCCAGCCTGGGTGACGGAGCTAGACTCCATCTCAAAAAAAAAAAAAGGCCGGGCGCAGTGGTTCACGCCTGTAATCCCAGCACTTTGGGAGGCCAAGACGGGCGGATCATGAGGTCAGGAGATCAAGACCATCCTGGCTAACACGGTGAAACGCCATCTCTACTAAAAATACAAAAAATTAGCCGGGCGTGGTGGCGGCCGCCTGTAGTCCCAGCTACTTGGGAGGCTGAGGCAGGAGAATGGCGTGAACGCGGAAGGCAGAGCTGGCAGTGAGCTGAGATCGCGCCACTGCACTCTAGCCGCGGTGACAGAGCAAGATTCCGTCTCAAAAAAAAAAAAAATTGGAGAGAATGCCATGCAACCCATTACAGTGATGTAATTCACTAATGCAAAGCAACCTACAGTCTGAAAAACACCACTGTAGCCCAGGGCAGTTGTAATACCATATCAGCTCTCATTTCATTTAATCAATTTGGTACCAGTTTTCTTAAATGCAAAAACTCATTTGGAATGAGGCTTTCTCATTCTACATCCTCTTGTCAAGGGTCTCTCAAATTTTAGATTTTTTTTCTTAAAATAACTCACTTTACTTGAAAACAAAAAATAATCTGTGGAAAAGTCCCTGTCAGTGTCAGGGAAATCTCATTTGTCCCTCTACTTTTAGAGGATTTTTTTTCAATTCAGGGCCAATCCCAGATAACACTGAAGTGCTTTTGATCCTTTTCTTCCCCAGTGAATGTCCTCAACTACTCTTACCCTCTAGTTCCCAAGCTGCTTTCCAGGACACCTGGAAGCAAGCTGCATGGCTGACTGCAGAAAAACCCTAGCTCCCACACTACATCTGGCCCTGCCTTTCCACCAAATCATATGCCAATTTATTGCCCTCTGATGTACAGTCCATTAGGCCACTTCCTGGATGCCCCCACTTCACACTGGGCCAGAAATGCAAGACAATAATGTGAGTTCCACAAACGGGCAAGTAATTGCTCAATAAGCGTGGAACAAGGAAAGGTCAGTTGTGATCTGTGCACATGTGGCAGCCCTTCACAACTCGACCTACAGTGGTAACAGTGGTAACAGAATGCTGATGTTACAGAAGAGACATGCCATGAGAACCCAGCCAACAGACAGCCAGAAGTGCTTGTCCATCTAAGTTCTTTAGGATCTTCAAAGAATAAAGGAAAGGAATAAAGGCCCCTAAACTGGTGAGGTGCAAATTATCTCCTGGTTTCCTAGAGTAAAACTGAGAGCCTAAAGTAGTCATTGCTCTCCATCTATTACCCTTTCTTAATGAAGTGATCTGAGCTGAAATGATCTTATCTCCATTTTGCTCTATAGCCAACTCCATCTTCTAACAGATGCCAGGAGAGAAAAGACAAATGTACTCACCCTTTCCATAAACATATCCACTATCACTTCAGAAACTGGGTTATCAACTAAGTATCTATGAACATAGAGAGATAGTCAGAGGGGGGCAAGGCTGAGACAAACTCTTCACTATCTCTCCTAATCAAAACAACACATTGAATTTCAAGCATTTGGCTTCTTCTGAAACCCTTTTGGCACTTGTCCTGAGTTTGAATGGGTGGAAAAGCAGGAAGGGACTCTGCCTGCCTCCTTGTTTGAAAAAAAAAACAGCAGCTGGCTTTCTTTTTACTTATCTGACTGCTGTCATGGTAAGTTGGGCATATACTCAGAAGTTTCAGGCCTCAAGAGGTAGCTGTGCTAAAGAGGACAAATGCAATAAAAACGCCAGCAACTTTGATATCCACCACAAACCACACTGTTACACTGCCCCCTAACCTTTGCTACAAAGAAATTAGGTTTCTCTGTTTTTGAGAGCTAAACTATTAAGAATGCTTTTTCCTCTTTTTACACAATTCCTTTTCTGATACATGCAGTAGAAAATGTGCCCCCTCAACAGCCAGCAAACTAGTTCTGATGGCTAAGTGTGCCTGGGTATGAGGAAGAGAAAAAGAGAGAGCTGAACCCATGAGAAGACAGATTATGCAGAGCTGTTTCTTCTCAAGAGTCTTCATTTTCTAACCTTGAGTACAAACAAATGTTTGGAAGAACTTCTTGGTTTAAAAGTGTCAAATGAAGAGCATTCATAAATCATCTGGGGAAGGCCCCAGTAAAAAGAAATGGCAAAATCAAGTCATCAAAATATAGGCCTCTTGGAGCTACCCTTTTAATATGAATAGTCCCTGGGGAAAAAAAGAATCACAGTACCTTTATTCACTCTAACTGTGCTGAAATGTCTACAAGTCTGTGGCCACTCAAGTTACAGAGATTCTAAGGTGCCAAAGTCAGTCTGACTCAAATTCAAGTCACATTCTAATGTATTACTCAATTATAGTTTTATATTATAAACCAAGAAAGTAAAACAGGGCACAGGAAATGGATACTTTTAAGTGTGCCCATTGCCTTTCCTAACACTCAGCCTTTCACAAAATTTGTCTGCCAAATTTTATCACATTTGGTTCTTTTAGTTTCTACTTAGGCCTTGAACAATTCACAAGCTCAATTCCAAGTGGAACAAAAGCTGATGACCCATTCAACCTTCTTCTCATGCTGATTAATAATGATATATTACTTACTCCCTAAACTATAGACCCCTGTAGGAAAAAATAAAAGTAGGCACTTAATCAATAGGACTCCAGCAAATTTTTTTCATATAACATACTCGCTTTTGTTGTTGTTGTTGTTGAGATGGAGTCTTGATCTGCCACCCAGGCTGGAGTGCAGTGGCACGATCTCAGCTCACTGCAATCTCACCTCCTGGGTTCAAGCAATTCACTTGCTTCAGCCTCCTGAGTAGCTGGGACTACAGGCATGCGCCACTGCACCTGGCTAATTTTTGTATTTTTAGTAGAGACAGGGTTTCACCATGTTGGCCAGGCTGGTCTCGAACTGCTGACTTCAAGTCATCCACCCGCCTTAGCCTCCCAAAGTGCTGGGATTACAGGTGTGAGCCACCATGCCTGGCACATATAATATACTCTTATTCAATCTTTTTCCTGACAATGACTACTAAAATCTCTTTTCTCTACACCTCCCCATTTTCCAAATGAAACAGATTAAACTTGAGGTATCAGGCATTCTCAAACAGTTTCTTTTCTACCTAAGCGGCTACTGCTAAGAGGCCCAGGCCAGACAGGTGTTAAGTCATAGTTCCTCCCAGGTTGGCTTCCAGACTCTGTTTAAATGTTCTCTGCAAACCTCTGGAGGTTAGATGGACTCAAACCTCCTAGCTCAGACTCTGAATTCACAAAGCTTGAGACAGACAGTACCCTACAGGTGTGTTTGTCCAGGATAAACTATACTTAAATAAACTCCTGACACATCCACTTTCTCCTGGCACGTGCTTCTCCCTCTTAAACTCAAGCACGCCATAACCTGCTGTCCCAGTAAGCTCTGTAAAGAAATATCCTATCCCCCAGAATTACGCTATGCAACCCACCAATGTCTTTGGGAATAGCTAAACTCTGGCCATAACAGCTTTACATGTGAAAGCCAAATAAGCAAATATGAGCTATTGTTTTTACTTATTTCTTTGGCTTGTTCCTTAAGGAAAGAGCAGGAATAAGAAAAGCTGGCAGCAGATTGCTCTCACTCATGGTCATCCATTCCATGCCTGATAGGGACCATATAGCATAAAGTAGAGGCTACAAAATGTTAGCTTTGGAATGATCAGCTAGAGTCATTAGTCCTGTCAAACCAGTGGCTATGAGGGCAGGAAGTCTGACTGATTGTTTACCATTATAGACCCACTTCCTAAGTACCTAAGAAAAATGCCTGGCACATACCAGATAGTCAATAAATATCAGTTAGAAGCAACTCAATAAGCTAGGCCCTGAAGGAATCCAAATCTTGGAGAATCCCCAAAAGAAAAGGTCTAAGAAGCTAGAACAATGTTATAGTTAATATGGGTACCTATACTGGGCCTCAAGACCACCTTAGTCTTTTTTTTTTTTGAGACAGAGTATCGCTCTGTCACCCAGGCTGGAGTGCAGTGGCGCGATCTCGGCTCACTGCAAGCTGCGCCTCCCGGGTTCAGGCCATTCTCCTGCCTCAGCCTCCCGAGTAGCTGGGACTACAGGCGCCTGCCACCATGCCCGACTAATTTTTTGTATTTTTTTAGTAGAGACGGGGTTTCACCGTGTTCGCCAGGATGGTCTCAATCTCCTGACCTCGTGATCCGCCCGCCTCGGCCTCCCAAAGTGCTGGGATTACAGGCGTGAGCCACCGCGCCCGGCCCTCCACCTTAGTCTTACACTGAGAACCCCCAGTCCTGATAACCAAAACTGGACATTAGGTCCTCAGAGCTAAAAAGACCTGGGACTAAATCTCCAAAGGCAAACTCCTCACCACCACACCCTCACACGCACATAGACACACGCACACCCTAAGAAGTCTTCCTCAAGCCCTGGCCCTGAAGGCTTTAAAGTAAGTCATTAAAAGATGATCCCATAAGAGAAGATTTTGGTTGTGATACTTTCTTTCATTCATTTATTCATTCATTCATTCATTGAAAGGGTCTCACTCTTGTCACTCAGGCTGGAGTACAGTGGCGCAATCATGGGTCACCGTAACCTCGAACTCCTGGGCTCAAGTGATCCTCTCGCCTCAGCCTAAGTAGCTGGAACTACAGTTGTACGCCACCATACCCAACTAATTTTTTTTATTTTTATTTTTGTAGAGATGGGGGGAATCTTGGTATGTTGCCCATGCTGGTCTCGAACTCCCAGCCTCAAGTAATCCTGCTGTCTTGGCCACCCGAAGTGCTAGATTACAGATGTGGGTCACTGCACCTAGCCTGGTTGTGATACTTTTAGACTGTTCCTCTCCTGCTTTAAACCAAAAATTTTCTGGAAAAGAATCTCTTTGTAATGATCTAAGTTTAAAGACCAAGGACAAAGACAGACTATATCTGGAGGCAAATGACTACAACCAAACACCACAACTCACAAATGACTATAGCCCTTTCCATAAAGCTATACTGGATGAAGGGAACTAAGGCTTGCAAGAACTTATCTAGTCTGGGAACAAAGAGATCAAAGACCACAGACCATATTGGCTAGAAGCATTCCTATAAACTGTCTACTCTTGTCAGATCTAAAACCAAGAGCAATATCAAGTATCCTGATATTTCACTTTCCCTTCCATGCCCCATCCCATGCCACAGATCCTACCACAAGGTCTAGCTGCGAGACTGAAGATAACTCCCATATGCAAGAGCCCCAAAAGATTCCTAGAAGAATAAAAGGAAATGTGTCTTTGGAATCTAAACCCATGGCAGGGCTTGGGCAGATGTAAGAGAGAGGCAGTGGCCCTTCTGCCCCTAAGGCCAGGACACCCCAGCCCTGCAGGCAGCACAGAGTTAACTACCCACCCGCTCTGAGAAGCACAAAGGTACATCACTGCAACATGCCTAACATTTACATTGCCTCTCTCTGCTCATTAAACAGGTTTTGGTTAAATAATGAACAAACTGTATTACAGACTCCAATGAGAATTCCAAAATTATAAATCAACTGGGAAAGCCCAAAGGGGCAGACAGACAGGGAGGGGGGAGAAGGATAATATTGACTAATATAAAGGGCGCAGCTTGACAGTGGATATTCCTGCCACACCTGATCAAACACACTCCGTGGGGGGAGGGGAAAGAGAGCAAGAGAGGGGAGATGGGACAAGACAGGCTGAAATTTGCATCCGGAAAAGATTAAAACGGATTCTTTGGGGATAGAGAAAATACATAATATATATTACTATAAATGCAAAACTGTACTAAAAGCTAACTCAAATGTCAAAGATTACAGTTTGAATAAATTTAAATATAAAAGCCATGTGCTTCCTTGAGTTAATGAGAGAGACATAAAAGGACAAACTGGGCCAGAAGCTGAACAGAGCCTTATGCTGCCTTTGCTGGGTAATGGGTCCAAAGCACAGCAGTGACTACAGAGACTTCCCTCCACAGCGCTGAGACCTGAGAAAAAAACTGGCAAATCCATCACTTCTGCAGCCTACATTTGCCTCCTTTATAAACTGAGATATGATTCACATACTATAAAATTACCCTTTTCAAGTATACAATTCAGTGATTTCTTGTATACTCACAAAGTTGTGCAACCATCACTACTATCTAATTCTAGAACATTTTCATTACCCCAAAAAGGAACCCTGTAGCCATTAGCAGTCACTCTCCATACCCCCTCCCAGCCCCTGGTAACCACACATCTGTTTTAACTCCTTCAGAATAATCTAAAAGGAGTCCTGAGAGGACTTCAAGACCAAATGAGGGACAGCAGTCAAGTCTCTCTCACTGGTGGTAAGCTAAAGCTTTATCCAAAGTAACAGTATGCAAACTTTGCTCTTGGACACCCTTTTTCTTCCAAGAGCAACCCTCTTTTCAAATTTGGTATTATTAGAATATCTTATTACTCTAAATGCTATAGACCTTGTAGTCATCATACAGTTTAGGCAAATACTGACTGTAAATGTGGTCCAATGACATACATCTGTGAGAAAAACTAGTATGGACTTAGCCAACCTTACTGGAGAAAAGGACTTATTTCCTTCACAATAATGAGATAATATTCCTGGAGGAGTAGTGTAGGTAGTACTTATACATTTTAAAGATTCTTTCTACAAAAAGAGGAAAAAAAAATCATTTTGGTTTACTGACAATGTCCAATGAACCACCCATTTCCAACAGTGATAGTCTTACCAATCAAGCCAGCAGAAAGCCTAGAAAAATGCAAACAGAAACCCTTTGCAAAAAAGGACCATGTCCAAGTCAGTTTCATGAGAACCTGGGTAGAAGTCCTAGAATTCCTGCTATCCCTCCTCCAATCTAAGTGGTACACCTTAACTGGTCATCTAACACAAGCACATTCCCTTCAGTTTTCTCTCCAAGTTAAAAACCCTTTCCCAGCCTCCTACCATTAATAAGCTTCCAGGAAAGCAGTCCTCCTGACACTGCCAATCAGAAAAATCTGTTTGTTTCCGTAAAAGAAACAAGAAATTAGTCATGGGTTGCAGAGTCCAGGACCACAGGGACAGCTGACCCATAAACCTGCTCCTGGGAGCCAGCACTGTGTGTGGGGTCAGAAGCAATATGAAGACCATAAATGCTCTATTTTAGGTCTATTCTGTCATTTTCTCAGGCAGGTAATATGCTAAAAACCAAGAACAATGTAGCAACCTTGGCAGGCACCATTTCAAGACATGCCACAGCTGTTGGCCTTGGAAAACACTACTCCCTTCCCTCTCACTCCAGGGGAAAGCTTAGCAACACCCAGAGATGTTCCTACCACCAATGAGAGAAATGGCTCCTGAACACACTCTGGTTTTACTAGTTCCAAGAGCAGATAATCTGGCTGGATTTCTGACCCAAGGACATAAGGAAATCAGGCGTCAGACTCAACTTTGATAGCTCTTAAATAGTCTACAATTCCTAGACTGCATCATTCACCACAGGTATGGTCTCTGAGGTAAAATCTTGGGACATGTTAGCATGAAGAAAATAAGCATGGGATCTGGATTCAGTAGCAGGCAGGAAATGTGGCTCTGTCAGGATAGCAGCACCACCTCAGCTCCTCAAGGTTTGCAGAATGACCAAAAGGCCTACAAGGCCAGGGTGATCTCAGTCATTTTAGGGTATTCCCAGTCACTTATAACAACAATCCTTCACTGTGTATAAGATGTTTACCAAGTGTTTCCAATTATATTAACTTGTTTGATCCTCTTAATATCTCTTAAGAAGACAGTACTCTGAATTCAAAACCAAACAAAAAGAACTGTAAATCTCCATTCATTATATTTCCTTTCTAATTGGGATATGTAAGCTTTATCTGTAAAATTAAAAAAAAAAAAATCTGTGCAAGTAGCCAACATTCTAAAGCACTCAAGTACCAGTCGGTACAGGCCATAAAATAAGAACATGCCACCTAGTAGCAGCATTTGCCCTGCTAACTAGTCAACAATTGCCTCCTCTATACTTGATCCTTCTTAGCTAACATTTCCAAGCTGTTTCAATTGAGTGAAATTTGCTCCTTTAAAGAAAATACGGTTGGGAGGCCAAGGTGGGCGGATCACTTGAGGTCAGAAGTTCAACACCAGCCTGGCCAAAACGGTGAAACATCATCTCTACTAAAAATACAAAAATTAGCCAGGCATAGTGGCACACGCCTATAATCCCAGTTACTCAGGAGGCTGAGGCAGAAGACTTGCTTGAATCCAAGAAGCAGAAGTTACAGTGAGCTGAGATCCCGCCACTGCACAAAAAGAAAATATGGGCTGAGCACGGTGGCTCACATCTGTAATCCTAGCACTTTAGGAGGCCAAGGCAAGTGGATCATCTGAGGTCAGGAGTCTGAGACCAGCCTGGTCAACATGGTGAAACTCCGTCTCTAGTAAAAATACAAAAATTAGCCGGGTGTGGTGGTGCACGTCTGTAATCCCAGCTACTTGGGAGGCTGAGGCACGAAAATCGCTTGAATCTGGGAGACGGAAGTTGCAGTTGCAGTGAGCCGAGATCACACCACTGCACTCCAGCCTAGGCAACAGAGAGACACACTGTTTCAAAAAAAAAAAAAAAAAGAAAGAAAGAAAGAAAGAAAATATGTAGGGAACTCTTAGATAACTTTAGCCCATGTTTAGGAAAGTAAAATAGAATTTTTCTCCAGATCTTCTCCCATATTTCTAATGAAAAGAAGAAATTTTCTTATTGTTTGTTTAATTTGCAGAAGCCTAAACACTATCCAATTACAGTCTGACATATGTCACTAGCCAAAAGCATTCCAGGGTTATACACTGCAGGAGCCCTTTGTGGTCAACAAAGGAACATAGCTCTGAGGCTTTCCCTTTCAGTCTGTATCTACATCCCCTTGGTTTTGACACTTTCCTCCTTTCCTGCCTGTGTGTGTGTGTGTGTGTGTGTGTGTGTATGTATATACATAAAATAAACACACACACACACAAATATAAGGTACTTAATGTGTACATTCTCTTCTAATCACATGTACAGAAGCAATATAGAGCAAAGAGCCCTAAACCAGGCAACAGAGGCCTGAATTCTAGTTTTGACTCCACCTCTTAGGATTAGTGTGACCTCAGCTAAATCACTTTAAACTCCTCTGGGCTTTAACTTCTTTCACAAAAAGGGGACAATAGCTGCCATGCCTCCCTCACAGGGTTGTATAAAAGTTCAATAAGGTAATAAATGTGAAAATGGCTTTGAAAATTCTAAACATATGAATATATTATATAAGGTTACCGTGATTAGGAAAATAGGGGGCAAACAAAGGGACAAATGATTCTAGAACACATGAAGATTGAAAGATCATGAAGACTGAAACCAATGCAATAAACCAAGGATTGGAAAACTGCACCCATGGGCCAAATCTGGCTTGCAGATTCTTTTTTTTAAAGAAAATATAGGCCAGGCGCAGTGGCTCATTCCTGTAATCCCAGCACTTTCAGAGGCCGAGGCAGTGGATCACCTGAGGCCAGGAGTTTGAGACCAGCCTGGCCAACATGGTGAAACCCCGTCTCTACTAAAAATACAAAAATTAGGCGGGTGTGGTGGCACGCGCCTGTAATCCCAGCTACTTAGGAGGCTGAGGCAGGAGACTGGCTTAAACCCAGGAGGCAGAGGTTGCAGTGAGCTGAGTTCATGACACTGCACTCCAGCCTGGGCAACAGAGACTCTACCTCAAAAAAAAAAAAAAAAAAACACAAAGGAAAATATAGGCCAGGCACAGTGGCTCAAGCCTGGAATCCCAACACTTTGAGAGGCCAAGACAGGAGGATTGCTTGAGCTCAGGCATTTGAAACCAGCCTGGGCAACATAGCAAGACCCTGTCTCTATAAAATAAACAAAAAGAAAATATATATTTCTCATTCATTTATATATTATCTATGGCTGCTTTTGAGCTACAAAGGCAGAGTTAAGTAGTTGCACAGTTGTGTATGGCCCACAAAGCCTAAATTATTTACTATAAAGTCCTTTATACAAAAAGTTTGTCTATCCTTTCAATAAATCAAACACATATTTTTTACCAAGATTAGTAATCCACATACATATGGAGACTTACCTGTTATACTGTTTAAAACCTCCTTTAGATGACCGAAACTATGCAGCAGAGGATCCCGTTCTTCATCCTGTAGAACACATAGATTAAAGTAAGTCATTATTGGGCCAAAAGAGGAAAAGGAAAATAAAGGACAGATCAAGGGCTCTTTCTATGAATCCAATCAGAAAATCATTTAAGTTTTCCTTCTGAGGAAAAGAAAATTAGCCATAGTTCATATTTTTCTGTACCCTAATCTCTTATTTCGTAGAGATACTCTGGGCTTATATAAAATAGTGAATTCTTAAGTGCTAATCTATATCATCACCATAACACTCAAGCTACTACAGATTGCCAGGTCCTTTATATGTGTATTATTCTGTCTTCTCTCCCTTTTCATACCCACTATGTCATCATACATATTCATTTCAAAGATATTCCTGATGCCATTCTCACTTTTAAATCAATACATTTTTATGAAAGAACTTGAGAAATTTCCAAATGCACTTACCAACTATGTTCATATAAACTCCCAAGTTGGCAATTTCTAAACTTGCTTTTACAACTGGGCCAAAAATTGTTTTACACAATTCTACAAAAAAAAATCCTCAAACATATATAGCAAAGAAAGCCAACTGTATAACAGGTAAGTTTCTTACTCATCTGATTGGTAAGATATGGCCTACTCTATATATGGAAGTTTGCTGAACCCCCAAGAAGGAGTACCATCACTAAGTCATGTTCTATGTATCAATAACTACGCTGATTTAAATAAATTTGATAGCTAATTATAGCCCTAAAGAATTAGAAAATAAGGAATCTTTCTGATACTTTTAGGCATACTAAAGAGGTCCCAAGCACAGGACTAGCTTAAGCTGTTTACAAAAATATTTAGAAGAAGAATGGTGTCATCTTTTGGGTCCCAGAGAAAAAAAGATAGCCTATATATCTGATGCTAGTTGGGATACAAAAAAACAAGATATCAAGAACAACTCTGAATTCCTACTATTCTCATTATTACTAGGAATTTGATTACTCTTTTAACCATGCCAACAGATCCCCTATAAAAACTTAGTGACCAGGCTATTTATCCATTTCCCACTTACCAGTGGTGTATGGGTGCTCCATCGGGCATTTCGTTTGATGGCCCCAACCACAATGTTAATCTCCCCTTGAATGATGTAAATATTCTTATCCACCATCTTGGCAAACCTACCGAAACAGTTAAGATAATAGTCTGGTTAATATTTGGTTACCCAAAGCATACCCAAGTTTAAAAATCAGTACCTGATAAGGTTAGAATTGTGATTTAACTTTTCAGTACCAAGATTTTCTTTCTTTCTTTCTTTCTTTTTTTTTTTTTTTTTTTTTTTTGAGGCAGAGTTTCACTCTTGTTGCCCAGGCTGGAGTGCAATGGCGTGATCCTGGCTCACCACAACCTCTGCCTCCCGAGTTCAAGCAATTCTCCTGCCTCAGCCTCCTGAGTAGCTGGGATTACAGGCATGCACCACCATATCTGGCTAATTTTGTATATTTTTTAGAAGAGACGGGGTTTCTCTGTGTTGGTCAGGCTGGTCTCGAGCTCCAGACCTCAGGTAATCCGCCCGCCTGGGCCTCCCAAAGTGCTGGCTGGGATTACAGGCGTGAGCCACTGCACCTGACCAGTACCAAGATTTTCTATACTCATAAAATCTGTTAGCCAGGTGCAGTGGCTCAGGCCTGTAATCCCAGCACTTTGAGAGGCAGAGGCAGGTGGATCACCTGAGTTTGGGAGCTCAAGACCAGCCTGACCAACATGGAGAAACCCTCTCTCCACTAAAAACGCAAAAAATTAGCCAGGCGAGGTGGCGCATGCCTGTAATCTCAGCTACCCGGGAGGCTGAGATGGGAGAATTGCTTGGACCTGGGAGGCAGAGGTTGTGTGAGCCAAGATTGCCCCATTGCACTCCAGCCTGGGCAACAAGAGTGAAACTCCACCTCAAAAAAAAAAAAAAAAAAAAAAATCTGTAATACTAAAATGAGATGAAGTCCATCTTATGTTATGAATCCAACTATCTGGCTCTCCTGGGGGTCTTTAGAAGTTCAAGGTAGTTCAAGATACAACTCAAAGTGAGTCAATCCAGAACACTTTTCAAAGGCACCTCAACAATCCTCAGGAAGCATGTCAAATTCTTCAAAGTCAATTGTTCCCAAAGTCCTATGATGCCTTTAAGTACACAGATACAACTGTAATGTCAGCTTGTTAAAAACAATATTTCTGGCCAGACATGGTGGCTCATGCCTATAATCCTAGCACTTTGGGAGGACGAGGCGGGAGGATTGCTTGAGCCCAGGAATTTAAGACCAGCCTGGGCAGCATATCGAGACACTCTCTCTCGCTCTCTCCTAAATATATAGTCTTCCCTTTGTTCTTTTTAATCTACTCAATAAAAATTTAACTTGAATTTAAAGATTCAAGTTAAAGAAAAGAATAAAGGTTGTTGGAAGCATAGTGTTGGTTTAGAACCACAGTTGCAATGTCAGCGTAAAGGCTGCATCCAGACCAGGTGAAGTGGCTCACACCTGCAATCCCAGCACTTTGGGAATCCAAGGCAGGAGAATCAGTTGAGCCCAGGAGTTGAGACCAGCCTGGGCAAACAGTGAGACCCAGTCTCTACCAAAAAAACAAAACTAAAAAATTAGCCAGGCATGGTGGCATACACCTGTAGTTCTAGTTACTGGGGAGGCTGAGGCGGGAGGATCACTTGAGCTCAGGAGTTCGAGGCTGCAGTGAGCTATGACCCCACAACTGCACTCCAGCCTGGGTCACAGAGCAAGACACTATCTCTAAAAATATATAAATATAAATATAAACAAATGACTGCATCCAATCTGCCCAGTCAGCTCCAGAAAACTGGACAGTGACAGTGACAAGACCTTTGAAAAGTTCTGAAAACTCATATTAACTGACAGCAAGAAAGCATTAATATGATAGGTAAATATAAAATAAAAGGTCTGTGCTAATATACCCAAACTTATAACCATAATTATTCCTAGAGAAGGTGCTGTGAAAACAGGGTGCAATCAGAGGATACTTGAGCCTTATCTGTAATGGTTTTGTCTTTTGGGGTTTTTTTGAGACAAGGTCTCACTCTGTCACCCAGGTTGGAGTCCTGTGGCACTGTCATGCCTCACTGCAGACTTGAACTCTTGGGCTCAAGCAATCCTCCTGCCTTAGCCTCCTGAGTAGCAGGGACTTCAGGCGCACACCACCACACCCAACTAATTTTTGTACTTTTTGTAGAGATGGGGTCTCACTTTGTTGCCCAGGCTGGATCTGTAATATTTTAACTTTTTACAAGAAGGTCGGGCACTGTGGCTCATGCCTGTAATCCCAGCACTTCAGGAGTGTCAAGGCGGGTAGATCACCTGAGCTCGAGACCAACCTGGCCAACATGGTGAAACCCATCTCCACTCAAAATACAAAAATTGGGCAGGTGTGGTGGAGAGCGCCTGTAATCCCAGCTACTCGAGTGGCTGAGGCAGAAGAATCGCTTGAACCTGGGAGGCAGAGGTTAAAGTGAGCCGAGATCATGCCACTGTACTCCAGCCTGGGCAACAGAGCCAGACTCCATCCCCCAAAAAAAAAAATTTTTTTTTTACAAAGAGAATGTATTACTGTACTATCAATATAATTAAACATTAATAATGATAAGAGGTATATAATTTATGTCCTTGAGGCATTTATACAGTTTAGTGGAATAGATACAAAAACTGAGACACAGCCAGAGATAATAGAGAAAGAAATGTACCTAGCAAGTAGCTCAATTTGCATATTTTGCATAAGATGAGGCCCCCCAAGAAAGTGAAAAGCATGAAAACCACCATGATAAAGGAAAAAGAAACTGGTACAAATTTTGTCCAGGGGCCATGCGCAGTGGCTCACACCTGTAATCCCTAACACTTTGGAAGGCTGAGGTGGGCAGATCATTTGAGCCCAGGAGTTCGAGACCAGCCTTGGCAACATGGTGAACCCCGTCTCTATAAAAAATACAAAAATTAGCCAGGTGTGGTGGTGCACACCTGTAGTCCCAGTTGCTAGGGAGGCTGAGGTGGGAGGATTGCTTGAGGCCGGTAGATTGAGGCTGCAGTGAACCGCGTTCGTGCCACTGCACTCAAGCCTGGGCAACAGAGCGAGACTCTGTCTTAAAATAATAATAATAATGTGTCCATGCCCATGACAGCTCCCCAGTCCACAAGGGAATCCAACACAAGATTTATATTAATGACAATTTAAAAAACTAGGTTAATCTCAGAAGACTATCTGCTTTCCAAATGCTCTAGGAACACAACAATGTTCTCTTCTGAGAAGTGTCAATGATATGAATGTACAACCACGCTCTCTTCTGAGGAGGAGGAGAACTTAGAAATAGAAGAAAGATATATTCAAAAATGATTTAAAGTATCAGAAGAGAAAAGATTAAATCTCTCCTGGTATTTCCCTTTCCTTAAATTATGTAGGCAAGATGAATATGCTCTAGGTCTCTGGAAGGACTTGTAAGAAAATGCTAAGAGGTTACGGCCTCCAGGGAAAGAAACTGGATGACTATGGAACTGAGTGGTGGAGGAGTGAAAGGAAGACTAACTTTTCTCTGTATATTCTTTTTTACCTTTTGAATTTTGTGTCACAAACATATATTACCTATTAACTACTTTTAAATTTTAATCAGCTGATTGACTAAAAATGAATAAGCCCTTTAGAAAAGAAGTAACCACTTTCTAAGACAGCAAAGGTCTAAGCAAAAAATCATTGTAAAAAAGAAACATCTAGGGCTGGGCGCAGTGGTTCACGCCTATAATCCCAGCACTTTGGGAGGCTGAGGTGGGCAGATCACCTGAGGTTGGGAGTTCAAGACCAGCCTGGCCAACATGGTGAAACCCCGCCTCAACTAAAAATACAAAAATTAGCCAGGTGTGGTGACACACACCTGTAATCCCAGCTGCTTGGGAGGCTGAGGCAGGAGAATCACTTGAACCCAGGAGGTGGAGGTTACAGTGAGCCGAGATCACACCACTGCATTCCAACCTGGGCAACAGAGTGAGACTCTGTCTCAAAAAAAAAGAAACATCTAGGGAATGAAGAGGAATTATTTTCAAGTACTATGCAGAGCTGCCTAATCTCCTTCTAGGTCTCTGAGTATGTCCCCTCACTCAGGGAATCTCCAAACAGTTGTGCCCTTCAGCTTCAGATGGGAAACTGATGAACCACTTGCTGCCTGGTAGCCAATGGCCAAGAAATCCCTTGTCACAAGGTCATAAAGCCCTGCAGAAACCTCATAAAAGTATAGTAGAAACGAACTTAAGATTTATCTTGTGTCAGAAATAACAAGAGAAATACATTCATTATGTACCCACACAAATGAAAAATTAATAGAAAAAAATAAATAAGAGAGGGAACAACTAAATAAATACCAACTAACACCCTTAGCCAGATAAGCCACTGGCCCAGAGACTCTGAGTAACATGTACCCTTGAAACCACTGTCCATTTAAAGCTGGGTCTAGAACATTCCCCTAGTGCTTTGTGGCATCCCAGTTACCTCAACAGGATCCAAAGAGGAGTCACTGTATCACTTGGCAACTCTGTCTATATCCAACAAAAGCAGGAGAAAAAGAAACAATAAATTGTATTCTTATTTAATGGAATACCAAAAATATATCTCAGGTTATTTAAATATGAAAAGCAAAACTTGAAATCTCTTAGAAGCTAATATATGAGAATATTTTCTTTTTGATTTTTTTTTAGAGATAGGGTCTTGCTATGTTGCCCAGGCTGGACTCAAACTCCTAGGCTCAAGCAATCCTTCCACAACAGCCTCTTGGGTAGCTGGGACAACAGGTGTGTGCCACAGCACCTGGCTACAGGACAGTATTTTTATAAACTCAGCATAAGGGAGAAGTACCTAAACAAGAAACAAAAAGCAAAACCTCTTTAAAAAATTGGTGAATTCAACCATGTTAAAATTAAAAATGCCTGTTCAAAAGACAACATAAAAAAGAGGGAAAAGATAAGGCACAAACCAGAAGAAAATATTTGAGGCACATATAACTAATATAAAGGAGTAATATCCAGAGTATACAATAACTGCTACAAAACTATAAGAACTAGACATATAACCCCTCCCCAAAATTGGCAACAGACATGAATAGGTGTTTCACAGAATAGGAAACATAAACAGCAAATAAATATATGAAAAGATTATTAGCTTCATTAATAATCAGGAAAATTACAAAATAAGATTATAATGATATGCCACTTTACATTCCTGAAATAGCAAAACACTTTAAATCTGATAATACTTAAAAGGCCAGGTGCTCACGCCTATAATCCAGCATTTTAGGAGGCCGATGCAGGAGGATCACTTGAGCCAAGGAGTTTGAGAACAGCCTGGGCATCATAGCAAAACTCCATCTCTACAAAAAATTTAAAAATTAGTAGGGCATGGTGGCATGTGCCTGTAGTCCCAGCTACTTGAGAGGCTGAAGTGGGAGGATCACTTGAGCCTAGGAGGTCAAGGCTGCAGTGAGCCACGATCACACCACTGTACTCCAGCCTGGACAACAGAGTAAGACCCTGTCTCAAAAAAAAAAATTGTTTTTAAGTTGGTAAAAAATGCAGACCAAGTGGCTGGTATGTATCTAAATTAATATGAATTTGAATAACAATTTGGCATTATCTTACAAAGCTAAAGCACTTCATATCCTATATTTCAGCAATTCCACTTCTAGGACTATACCCCAGAGAAGCTCACACAAAAAAATTGAGAATAGTGGCAAGGGGCAGGGAGTGTGGGGGAACTAACAGGGAAGGGCATACATACATGCAGCCTCAGTTTTGGTGATGTTGTTTTTCAAGCTGGGTGGCAGCCATTGGTGCCCCATATAAGCTACACATATTCTTTGTCTAAAATAGCCCCTCGGCTGGGGGCAGTGGCTCATGCTTGTAATCCCAGCACTTTGGGAGGCCAAAGCAGGCAGATCAACTGAGGTCAGGAGTTTGAGACCAGCCTGGCCAGCATGCTGAAACCCCCACTCTACTAAAAATACAAAAATTAGCTGGGCATGATGGCAGGGGCCTGTAATCCCAGCTACTCAGGAGGCTGAGGCAGGAGGATTGCTTGAACCCAGGAGGTGGAGGTTGCAGTAAGCCAAGATTGCATCACTGGTCTCCAGCCTGGGCAGCAGAGCAAGACGCCGGCTCAAAAAATAATAATAATAAAATAAAATAAAAGACCCTAAAAAGTTAAAAAGTTCCTTTTTTTTTTTTTTTTTGAAACAGGGTCTCATTCTGTCACCCAGGCTGGAGTGCAGTGGTACAATCTTGACTCACTGCAGTATCTGCTTCCCAGGCTCAAGCGATCCTCCCACCTCAGCCTCCCAAGTAGCTGGAACTACAGGCATGAGTCACCATGCCTGGCTAATTTTTTTGTATTTTTTGTAGAGACAACATTTTGCCATGTTGCCCAGGCTGGTCTCAAACTCCAGAGCTCAAAGCAATCTGCCTGCCTTGGCCTCCCAAAATGCTGGGATTATAGGTGTGGGCCACCACGCCACATCATTCCTACTTTTTAAAGTCATGGTCTTTGCTGCCTCTTTGCCTTTGCATATGAAGCTCCCTTTCTATTCTGAATGTTTTTTCTCACTCTTGTCCACCTGATAAACCCTTACTCATTCCATCCAAAAGTCAATGAGGGAGTCAGAATATCACAGTGGTTCTAAGAACAATCTTAAAACCACTTATTTATTTATTTATTTATTTATTTTTCCACTTTTTTTTTTTTTTTTTTTTTTTGTGAGACAGCGTTTCCCCCTTGTTGCCCAGGCTGGAGTGCAATGGCACAATCTCGGCTCACCGTAACCTCTGCCTCCCAGGTTTAAGCGATTCTCCTGCCTCAACCTCCCAGCAGCTGGGATTACATTCATGCGCCACCATGCCGGGCCAATTTTGTATTTTTAGTAGAGACGAGGTTTCTCCGTGTTGGTCAGGCTGGTCTCAAACTCCCGGCCTCAGGTGATCTGCCCACCTCGGCCTCCCAAAGTGCTGGGATTACAGGTGTGAGCCACTGCGCCCAGCCCTTTTTTCCACTTTTTTAGCAGAGTATTTTTAGTAGAGTTGGGGTTTCACCATGTTGGCCAGGCTGGTCTCAAACTCCTGGTCTCAAACTCCTGACCTCAAGTGATCTGCCTGCCTCGGCCTCTCAAAGTGCTGGGATTATAGGCATGAACTACCATGCCCGGCCACCCACAGCACTTTGTAGTTATCTCTAAACGTATCTTGGCTGGGCACAGTGGCTGATGTCTGTGATCCCAGCACTTTGGGAGGCCAAGGAGGGAGCATCAGTTGAGCCTAGAAGTTCAAGACCAGCTTAGGCAACATGGTGAGACCCTGTCTCTACAAAACATAAAGAAAAATTGGCCAGGTGTGGTGGCGCACACCTGTTGTCCCAGCTACTTGGGAGGCTAAGGCAGGAGGATCACTTGAGCCCAGGAGTTCCAGGTTGCCTTGCGGTATGATCGTGCCACTGTACTCCAGCCTGGGTGACAGAGTGAGACTCTGCCTCAAATAAATAAATGAAAATAAAAATAAACACATCTTATACTAATTTATAATTATTTATTTAGTGTATCACCACCATGGGACTATCAGGCTCTATCTCAGGGGGAAAGACCATGATTTATTTACCTTTTTATCTCCAAAGCCTGACACATAGTAAGAAAAATGATCAATAAATACTGGATGAACAAATGAAATAACATCAAGACTGACTCTTCAAGAGTGGTACAGCACACATCCACCTCATGAGAAAAATGACTTCATAGAAGACAATAACTCTGAGCCACACTGGCAAACCTTTTTTTGATAATATATATTTGCTTCTCTACCAGAAGTTACAAACCTTCCATACAGGTAAAAAGAACCCACATTTACCTACCAGCCATATCATAATGCTTCTTTTTTCACGTCTATCTTCCTGACATCTCCTTAAGTGTTATTTGCACATTCACATTTTTGTGAAATATATAATTTTTAATGTAACTGTCAATTCTTCATATATGTCTTATTTTCTTTGGCTCTAAATAGCTGTTTTAGTACACTAGTGTTTAAGTGGTTTTTTTTTCTTAATCACTTTTATGGGGTTTGGTTTTGTGTTTGTTTGGTTGTTTGTTTTGAGACGGAGTTTCGCTCTTGTCGTCTAGGCTGGAGTGCAGTGGCGCAATCTCGGCTCACTGCAACCTCCACCTCCAGGGTTCAAGTGATTCTCCTGCCTCAGCCTCCCGAGTAGCTGGGATTACAGGCGCCCACCACCACGCCTAGCTAATTTTTATATTTTTAGTAGAGACAGCGTTTCACCATGTTGGCCAGGCTGGCCTTTAACTCCTGACCTCAGGTGATCTGCCTCCCTTGACTTCCCAAAGTGCTGGCATTACAGGCATGAGCTACCACGCCCGGCCTCTTAATCACTTTTAAACATTTCCTTGGCCAGGTGCAGTAGCTCTCATCTTTAATCCCAGCACTTTAGGAGGCCAAAGCAGGAGGAATGGTTGAGCTCAGGAGTCAGAGACCAGCCTAGGCAACATAAATTTAAAAAAAAAAAAAAATTAGTGGGACATAGTGATACATGCCTGTAGTCCCAGCCACTAGGGAGCCTAAGGTAAGAGGATCAGTTGAGCCAAAAAAATCAAGGCTGCAATGGGCTATGATGACACCACTGGACTCTGGGCAACATAGTAAAATCCTGTGTCTACAAAAAACACAAAAATCAGGCAGGCGTGGTGGCACGCACCTATAGTCCCAGCTACTCAGGAGGCTGAGATGGGAGGATCACTTCAGCCTGAGAGGCAAAGGTTGCAGTGAGCCGAGATCTCACACCACTGCATTCCAGCTTGGGTGGCAGAGAGAGACTTGTCTCAAAAAAAAATTATTCTTATCCAACTAGCAAATAAATTCTCCAAAGGCAAAAGCGCAATTTTGTTTTTCTTTTTCATGATGCCTTTGTGTCTAATACAGAGCTGGGCAAACCAAGAAAACTGATGGACTTTCTGAAAAGGTAGATGGTAGTAGGGAGCTGAAGGACCAGCAATAGGCCCTTCTAAGGTTTATGTTCACTCAATCCCTTTAAAAGCCAGAGAAGGCTGGGCGCATTGGCTCACACCCATAATCCCAGCACTTTGGGAGGCCGAGGCGGGCGGATCACGAAGTCAAGAGTTCAAGACCAGCCTGGCCAATATGGTGAAACTACATCTCTACTAAAAATACAAAAATTAGCTGGGTGTGGTGGCACGCACCTGTAGTCCCAGCTACTTGGGAGGCTAAGGCAGGAGAATTGCTTGAACCCAGGAGGCGGAGGTTGCAGTGAGCCAAGATCACACCACTGCACTCCAGCCTGGGCAACAGAGCAAGACTCCATCAGAGAAAAAAAAAAAAAAAGCCAGAGAAACAATAAAGATGCAGAGCTTTTAATATTTCCAGAGCTGGCCTAGGAACACATCATAGTTCTGTGCTTTATTGAGAATAACCAAAGTTACTAAACTAGGAAACAACTTACTGAGCTCAAGAAATTTACTTAAAGGGTGGAAGTAAAAGAAGGTTAAACTGGGAAAAAAGCTGGTGCCCTGACAATGCATCACTGGAAAATCCTCCCAGACCTGATAATCGGGTGACCAGGGTACCTCAGCTCTAGCATGCCATCTCCTCCCCCTGTGGAGATTCTGAGAGTATCTCAAAAACCGTTTACAAGGTAAGCTACTAATATGTCCAAAGCTGTCCCTTCTGCCAGCTTGGAGATGAAAAATAAAACAAACCTTCTCTATCTCACTCCATCTTTTAGCCACTCAGGGCACCCAAGGTATAAAGGTGACAGCTGGCAGAGTAGGACAAAGAAAAAAAGTCTATGTGATTATGCATAGAGAACTGCAGTGATTAAGTCTCATAAGGCCTGCCCATTTTGTTTATTGAGGGTCATCATCCAGTAACCATTGGGCAGAATCCAGTCCACAGACATATTTTGTTTGGCCTGAAAAAGGCTTAAAAATACTTTTAACTAGTTTCCAACAATTAGAAAACACAATGATCTAAATTTCCAGTTTCTCCTGAAAAATAGAAAGAGTGGTCATTCTGTGCCTGCATTCTAAAACAGTAACAATCTGCTGAAAAAGGAGCAGTTGGCTCTTCTAAATAAAGGAATGGGTTGAGCATGGTGGTTCATTCCTAAAATCCCAGCACTTTGGGAGGCAAAAGTGGGAGGACTGCTTGAGTCTAGGAGTTCGAAACCAGCCTGAGCAATACAGTGAGACCTTGTCTCTACAAAATATTAAAAAATTAGCTGGGCATGATGGCGCACATCTGTGGTCCCAGCTACTTGGGAGGCTGAGGTAGGAAGATCACTTGAGCCCAGAGGTCAAGGCTGCAGTGAGCTGTGATCGCTCCTCTGCACTCCAGCCGGGGTGACAGAGCAAGACCCTGTCTCAATAAAAAGAAATTAAAATTGAAGACAAAAAAAAAAAATAAAGGCATGGGTTGTCCAGTACACAACAGTCCCCACTAATCCTAATACATTCCCATGGGACTCAATTAACCCATTTACATTACCTGCCTGGCATTTAGGCACATGAGCTCGTAACCCCTGGTTTATATGATTGGCAAACCATTACTTTGCCATCATACTTCCATGATCATTTACACTACTATTGCATCTATGGTAATTTCCACTACTACTAGAACAAATAATCACTTCTATGATCACCTCTATTATTATTGGGGTTCCAAATCAGCACACTGCTTTATTATATTTTCATTTAGTTAAACAACTGCAGTTGAACATACTGAAATATTAAAAAAAAAAAAAAAAGAGTAACAGCTAAACAGCAGCTCATTATATTTACATAGCTCTTCTAGCCTGAGGATAAAATGTCAACAAAAACATACACCCTTAAATTCAATCCCACCATTAACCCAACAACAGAATCATTCTAATCAGTCACACAGAGCCACAGGGATATAGTGTGTGATCAATCAATGAGAAGTGTCATACAAAGATTAGGGTGATCCTTGCAGTGAGTACTCTATAAATAGAGTCTCCTCAAAAGCAAGAGCTGTGTCTTCTTCCTCTTTAGCTGCCCACAGCAGCCAGTCTAAGTACCCTATCAATGAGGTTATTATGTGAAAATGGCAGTCATCCTGACTTCTGGAAAAGAGGGAAATAAAATAGTAGTGGAACTTTGAGAACTCTGAGCTGAAACTGGGATTGGTGCCCAGCTACTGAGGAGATATGTCTATAGCCTGAGTTCCCACTGTGCCAATGAGCATCACTGTCAAGACTGGAACATACTGTCTACAAACACCATTAAAAAGAAGCTCAAATACAAGCTTGGGACTTGTATTTGAAGGATGAATTTTCTGATTTGTGGGTAGGAGTGGGAATTATTCCTATCTAGAAAATTATTCCTATCTAGAAATGACATTTAGAATTAAAAAAAGGAAAGAGAGAGAAAGAGAAAACGTTTTGATGCCTCTATAGTCACCCTTAGGCTCAACTGAGGATGACTGGATCCTGGATTGATCACACTGCCTACCCAGAGACTAGATTGCCTGTTATGCAAAGCATATCAACTCAACAGCGCAATGGCCCAAGTGAGCAAGGCAGGATCATCAAACCTGGGTACCTCCTGAGGTATGTCATTTCATTTGCTGCGTTCAACTACTTTTTTGGGGGCGGGGAGAGGGGAGGAATTCTACAACTTAGATCAGCAAGTTAAAATGCAAATAGTTTCCTGTACCATTTCCATCTAAATCAACACACGTGAAGCATAAATAATGCCATCCCCCTTCTCCCAACACACACAAAAATTTCAATTTCATAAGGACGAAGGTAGGAAGGGAAACGGGAAATTATGAAATTTCAATTTCATAAGGACAAAGGTAGGAAAAACTGAGTTAGTCATTCCAAGATCCTAAATAGTTTTCTCTTCTGACACTATGAGGTTTTGATCCTCCTTGTTACTACCTCATCATGCAAAAGTGCAAAGTGTTCCTGACTGCCAGGGCCAAAAGCAGGCCACAAGTCCTGATCACATACTGAAACTAATCCCAGATAGAGATAACGTTTATTGAGTGCCCACTACATACCAAAAGGTATTAGGTTGATCCTGCTCTTAACCTACTACATGCTCTAGCTAGGCCACTGCACATACATGCTACTACTTTTAAGAAGTGCATTAACTGAGCAGTCCCAAAGCAGACCTTTCCATTTGTATCCTCCACAGGGCCTAGAGTGCCTTTTATACCTGAATTAATGCACAAGTTTCCACATTGTGCATTAAAAAACACCATCTACACTATTCCTTATTTCTATAAGCATTCGTTACCCTTGGTGGACTTTTATAGCTTTACAACACAGCAGTTTATCAAAGGTCATCACAGTGCCATAAACTACTCTCTAGGGTTATGTTCCATCATTCACTCTGGGGCTCTGACCCTACAATTGGCTGAAAATCTCTCATGACTCTTTTTGCCCACTAAACATAATAGGCCGACAATACCAAACTTTGCCAGTATTCAAATCTCTCTCTGCTGTCAGTCAAATATGTCATAATAGAGTGGTTTCCTTATGATTAAGCCTCATCTCCTTAGTGAAGATCTGAGAGAAAAATGTCAACAAAAACATACACTACAAAAGAATGCCTGTGAAAGATTGTATAAAGGAACAAACAGGCCCAGAAGATAAGTCTAGTGTTTACATACAGACCCAGACTGGCAGCTGAGCTGTCCTGTAAGAGGGAAGCCTTCTCATAGCCCAGTTCCCTGTGCTGCTATAACCTCAAGCCTTCCACACGTCCCTCTGCTGACAACCTGATTCTAGGGTGCACTAGTTCATCATTCAGTATTAATGAAGCAGTTCCTTTGTATTAGTGAGGCAATCACAAAGAAGTAGACGCTGTACAGAATCTAGAGAGACTTTCACATCTAAAGTCTGAAAACCCATAAAAGTAGACACAATGCTCCTTAGGTTTGCTTTCAGCTTTTGAGTACTGGGCTCTTCAGGATGCAGAAAGCGCTGGAAAGGAGAAGCTAAATACTAGGTCAAGCCTGGGAAAACAGAAGATTTGGGCACCTGCAAAGGATCAGTAATGAGAGCAGAAATCGCCCCTCCTGCGGCAGAGGCATGACCTTTGCCCCTGCATACCTCCCTGTTCCCTCCCACAACAACCCTTCCCTCGTCTTATTCCTGTCCGCTGCGTCCTTAGCCCACCTTGGCTCGCCCAATTTAAGGGCCCTTCCCACTAATTCCCTATTGCGATGTCAGGGCGGCCTTCACGACACCGGAACTCTAGGAAGAGACCTCACTGACCTGTCAGCGGATCCAAAATGGCGGGGCCTAGTCCCAGGACCGGCAGCCGCTGCTCATGTCCAGCCCGCACCCCGGAGGCGCCTCCGAGCAGCTCTCCCGGCTCTGGTAGCAGATGAGAGAAGAGAAGGAGCCTGTTTCCTGGAAATTGAGGCCGAAGTCAGGGTGGGACTGCACAGTCCGCCAGGATGAGTCGGCCGGGACGGGCAGTAGAGCCGGGTACCTTCCCTGTCAGCTCACTGACGTGGTAACTAGCCTCAGTCTAGCCCGCTGCCTGGTAACTGCGCGAGCCCTGCCGCGCGCAGCCAATCATAGCTTTGCACCGTGAAAAGTAGCATTCCGACTATCCAATCGAGTAAAGGAAATTGGCTTCAGGAGGCGGGTAGTGCCTAAAGAGGCGAGATTACAAGGGAAAGAAAGGGTATGTTAGGGGACAACCAACGGATACGAGTACTCTCTGAGTGACAGTTTAAAAAACCAATAAAAAATGAGGAACTGGGCTGGGCGGCTAGAGAGGTGGAGTTAGGTAGAGTTCGGTTGCAGTGCGCGGTTTGGCAGTGGCTGCTGGGCATTATGGGGAGAAAGGCTACAATTGGCTGGAAAGGGGCGGGGTCCGCTTTGAGAACTTGAGCGGGCATCCCTACTCCCCGTCCACGTATTATCAAAGTTACCTGGGCCAAGACCATGCCCCTTGAGGAATCACTCCTTTTCGAGGCAGCTCTGGGCTCCCTTCATTCTAAAAACAAGTCCAGCGATCTATTCCACACCCTGCTCTCCTCGCCCTCTTGTCCACCTTCCCTGTCGTGGCTTCTCACAGTTATGTCTGTCACGTCCCAACTCTGTTTCAGCGTCCTCTGCCCCACTCCCATCATCCAGAAATAGAGAAAATGGGACGTAGCAGAAGCCCTGGATATCTAATTTAAGTCTCTTCATTTTACATTATAGGAAACAGCCCCAGGGTGGAAGGCTGGGCCCATGTTCACATAATTAGTAAATAGCAGAGCAGAGAGACGAACCCCTGGGTCTCCTCACCCCCAGGCCAACTCTTTTCATCGCCTTTTGTCACCTCTTATGCCTTAGTATATCGGGCTTTGACTCCCGGTCTGCCTTTCATACCAAGCCTTTGACGGGCCTTATCCACCAGGCTAAATACACAGCTTAGCCCACCTCATCAGTGATAGGAAACAGAAGTCTTTCTTGTTTGCCTTAGAAACGCTAAGGGGCCTGAGGGTTGGATGCCCACCTGTTTTCACTGTCTTGCCCCCAGCTGCCTCCTCCCCTTGCAAGAGATGATAGAGGTTACTAAGCTATTTAGAATTACCTGTATTACCTGGAAGTGAGAATGCGTGAGAAGAGGACAAGAGGATGGGTTTTCTCCTAGGAGACTGAATCATGAAATTCCCAGCCTATTTGGGACACTAGAGCCCCAGTGTCCCTGCAGACCTGGAGAAGCTGCTGGGAGGCAGTGAAAAAAAAATACCTAATTCTTTCCATACATCCTCCCAATTATGGACGACCCAAGTCCAGGGAAGCTCTATAACTAACCACATAGGAAAGCAGTCTCAAAACCAGACATCCAAAGACCATCCGTGTGCTACGATGTGCTATTTTTTTGTTTTGTTTTGTTTTTTTGTTTTTTGTTTGTTTGTTTGTTTTGAGAGAGTCTTGCTTTGTCATCCAGGATGGAGTGCAGTGCTGTGATCTTGGCTCACTGCAACCTCCACCTCCTGGGTTCAAGTGATTCTCCTGCCTCAGCCTCCCAAGTAGCTGGGATTACAGGCATCTGCCACCACACCAGGCTAATTTTTGTATTTTTAGTAGAGATGGGGTTTCACCATGTTGGACAGGCTGGTCTCGAACTCCTGACCTCAGGTGATCCACCCGCCTCAGCCTCCCAAAGTGTTGAGATTACAGGTGTGAGCCACCACACCTGGCCACGATGCTCTAGTGTAAAGCACCCATCAGATATCAGACGTGAAGAACCCCTCAGTAACTTCCTACACCTGCACATTGGGCTTCTGGTCGGTGGGTCCAGCTGAAGATCTAGCCTCTATCACCCAGAGAGTCAGGGAAAGAGGATATACCATCATAGCACCTCTTTCCACATTACCTCAGAGCCATTTTCCTCTTCATTTGAAAACTGAGAGTTGGTGTCCTGGGCCTGTCTCAGATTGAGAGGTCCTGGAAAGCCGATTGGAAAATCCTCTAAGTGGGCCAAAAATTTCTGCTCGCCAATATCTACTTCTACATACCTCCAGAAATTCATCATTCTAAAAGCATGTGATTGTGCAATAGAGATGGGGAGGAGAGAGATGACAATTCCCTAGTCCCTCCTAACCACTAATCATCATCTTACCAGGCAGAACATCTTCCTCATAGATTTCAGTGTGACATTTATTGAGATTCTACATTATGCCTGGGAATAATAGACATGGTCCTTACCCTCCTAAATTTTATTATCATAGCAAACAACACATAAGCTGATCCCTTCAATATGGTGGGTGGTGTAATAGAAGGTATACACTGAGGGTCATGAGAGCAAGGGGCTAAACTGAGAGTTCAGAAAAGGCTTCCCAGAGAAAATAAGGCTTGAGTGGAACATTGGAGGAGTAGGAATTGACAATATAAAGATGGGTTACTTTCACAGGAAGGGCCAGAGGTGTGCAGGACACTACTAGGAAATTGGAGATGAAGACAAGGTCAGGTCCTGAAGGTCTTGTATGCCAGGCTAGGGAGCTTGACCTTTATCCTAAGGGCAATGGGAGTCACTGAACAGTCAAGACATGACTGCTCAGATTTGCCTTAGGGGCATATTGTGTGTGACTGGGCTTAGGCTCTTTTTTTTTTTTTTTTTTTTTGAGACAGAGTCTTGCTCTGTCGCCCAGTCTGGAGTGCAGTGGCGCGATCTCAGCTCACTGCAAGCTCCGCCTCCTGGGTTCACGCCATTCTTCTGCCTCAGCCTCCCCAGTAGCTGAGACTACAGGCACCCGCCACCAAGCCTGGCTAATTTTTTGTATTTTTTAGTAGAGATGGGGTTTCACCGTGTTAGCCAGGATGGTCTCAATCTCCTGACCTTGTGATCCGCCCGCCTCGGCCTCCCAAAGTGCTGGGATTACAGGCATGAGCCACCGTGTCCGGCCTGGGCTTAGGCTCTTAGGAGCACCCAAGCAACATAGCCTAACTGGGAGAAGAGAAGGAGCCTGTTTCCTGGAAATTGAGGCCTAAGTCAGAGAGGGCCGAAGTCACAGTCTGCCAGGATGTTCCTTGGTCATCTGTCCTGTCCCTTGCAAATTCCTAACCAGCAGGCACCAAGGCCACACCTTGCCCACAGGACTTAACCTGGTACCACCAGCGGGAAACCAGCCCTGCTGAAGGAGGGAGAGCACAGCCTAAGCAAGACAAGGGTACAGACTGAAAGGCAATGCCTTTGGAGTGCCCAGCCCAAGCCCTGAGATCCAGCAGGAACCTCCTCTTAATTGTTTTGCGCGGGGAGGGAGATGATAGTTACTCGTCCAAGTTCACTCAGTGATGGTGCAGTTCGTGGCAGCGTTGGAATACTACTTTGGTTTGTATCATTCCAAACCCTGCTGTCTCCACGAAGTCACCTTCCTTGGAGAAGAAGGGGGAAATGAAGAAGAGGAAAGATATGAGGAAAGAGGAGCAGAGAGAAAGAGAAATGAGTCTTTTAAAGTGGCAGAGGAAGGAGAATGGTAAACAGCAGGAGCGAAGCGGCTGAGGAGAAAGAAGAGGAAAGAAAGGCGAGACGTGGGAGGATTGGAACAGAGACAAAAGGGAGGAGAGACGGACAGCGACAAGTGGAGAAAATCGGCGAAACTTGAGTGGCAGAGAAGTCTGAGCGCTGAGACCCGGCGGCCCCGTGCGCCTTCCCACCTGGCGCCGATCCACTTTCCTCGGGGTAGCGGCCCAACCCACTTCGCTGCCAGCCGATCCCTTTTACCCGTGGCTACCGGGACCACTCTACTCTCGCCCACTTGGCTCTGCCTAAGCGTCCTAGCCGGAGCGCGGTCTCTGCCACGTGGGGAGGGGCGCGGCCGAGTTGCTGAAGAGCGCTTCTGATTGGCCAGAGGGCGGTGTTCTTGGCGTCTCGCCGGCCAGACCCCTCCCCCAAAGGCGGGGCCTGGAGATCCACAGCTGGAAAGGGCGGAGCCCCAGCAGCGCAGCTGGAAAGGGGCGGGGCCTGACGCGCGCGGCTCGCCGCGGCGGGCTGGGGGCGCCCTGGTCTGCCATAAAGTGAATGGGCGCCGGCTGGGGGTGGCAGTACGCGGTGAGGCTCACTCCCTCCAAGAGTCCAGGAGCGCCCGAGCGGAGAGGCGGCCCGGGAGCAGGGGGGCGGCCCCCACTCCGGCCGGGTGCCCGGCCCCTGGCCCCTGCCTGCCCTCTAGATCGCCGCCGCAGCCGCCGCTACTGGGAGTCTGCCTGTTGCAGGACGCACTGTGAGTGTTTGACCATTCTAAGGACAGGGGCTCATGGGGCCGAGGAGCTATTGCTGGACCTTGGAATCCCTAAAACGAGACCTGGGGCAGCTGAACTCCGGTGCCTCGGGAACAGGTCGAGAATGGGAGGGCGGACTGCAGACCTGGGGCCAGGACTTGGGAAAAGGGAAACTCAGGGTAAGAACCAGGGGATAGGGAAGGGGGAGACTCAGAGGATCCGGAACGAAGCCGGAGACTTGAAACCAGGATAGGGGCTTCGCGAGGCAGGGAGTAGGGAGTCTGGAAACCATTACCAGAAAGCGCCCTGGAATCCCAGGGCACGGGGCAGGCGGCCAGGGAGCGAAAGGGGTTACAGAGGCCCTGGCCAGCGGGGGAGCTGGCGGGGCGGCCCCCAGTGTGGGGGCAGTTGACGGTGCCCGATGCCCCTCGGCCTAGGCTCAGACTCCTGGGGCTGGGAGCCGGGGTGCGCCTGGTCGCACACGCTTCTCTTCCCAGCTGCTCCGCAGTTGGAATAGGAGCTGTGTTGTGAGAGCCCGGCCGCGACTGAGTCAGATGGCCGCTGTGCGGATCAGAGTGACCAGGCGGCGGGTATAGTGGATCTGGCTTGGGGTGTCTGGGCCCAGAAGGGTCCTGACTTGAGGCCGCCTCAGAATCGGACAGAATGTCCGCGGTGCATGGGGCTCGGAGCGGACAGAATGTCCGGGTAGCGAAGTGGGTCTCTCCGGAGCGGGAGTTGTGTCTGGCAGTGGTGGACAGAATGTCCCTGGCTGGGTGGCATGTCCATCTACCCAGCAGCGCCTGCCCAGCTGCTGCGTGTGCGATGGGGTCGGCTGCGGTGGGTCACCTCAAATCCTAGCTCACACTTTGCAAACTTGTTTCAGCTCCTTCGGGCTGCGAAGCTGTGAGCAGGGAGCGAGAGTAAAGGCTGCAGCCTGGCCTTGGGGTGAGGTGGGCTGGGACACATGCCCCCTTCAATTCAGAATAGATCAGAGCATCACTCTGTACTTCCAGAATCCAAATTTGAGGACAGAAGGCCAATGAGGAGCCTGCTAGTGGGAATCAAGACCAGGAAAGGAAGGAATAGGTGACAAAAGGCAATGGGAAAACAGGAAGGAGCTGGGTACAAGCCCCTGGCAGCCTCAGTTGCCCCCTAATTCCAATACAATTAACCAGACACCCCCCAGACTCCTTGCTGGAGTATCAGCCGACCAATGGTTCCTTCCCTACAGTGGGCAGGAGCCCAGGCCAGAAGAGAAAACTACAGCCCCATTAGCAAAGCAAACCCTGTGGTCCTGTTTCCCTTTTGCTTCCTCAGCCCTACCAGTCCCAACACCACTCTGGTGGCTGAGCGGAGGTGGGAAGGAGGCTCATGGAATCCAGACTCTGGAGTCCAACAGGGGGCTATCTGGCCCTCTCAGTCTGGTTGGGAAGGATGTCTTGGCCCTACCTAACAGCCGGATTTACTTTCCCTGCAGCTGGGATACAGCCCTGACTCTGCTGGGCCCATACAGTGACCATCCACCCTGACCCCAATTCTAACCACAGCTCAATTATGCTGAAGAGGACAGAACAGGGAGAACGAGTCCATATAAGTGAGCGAGATAGCCCAGCTGGGGACTGAGTTTTCACAAGGACAAGTGCAAGGCATTGTATTTAGCAATGAGTAATCTAAACAGTGGTTTCAACCTTTCTTACCCTTCACCTGTGAGTGACATATAATACGTATTCCCCACACTCCCATGTCCATTCCTCAGTTCTAAAGTTTGCTTATTACTGGCTAGGATTCTCAACTTTTGTTTTTCATTTGCCCTATTTTGATCAATATAAAGACACACCACAATTATCCCCATCACATTCTGATACACTTTTCAGGGGCTTGTGCTCCCATTGCTGTGCTCCCATAAAATCACTGAAATTATAGGTGAAATGAAGGGCTCTGTGTCAGGAAAGGAACAGGGAAAGCATTACAGATGGTTCCCTGAAGACTTTAGCTCAAAGTTGGCTTTTGCCAAAAAGGCCAAAGAGGTGGTATCATAATGAAGGTGATTGGAAACAAAAGACAGAACCTTTTCCCACCCTTGCATAAAGCCTTGTAACTGAACGCATGCCTGGTCACTGGCTCTTAGGAAGAATGTCATGGGCCTAGAGTAGGGTCAGAGAATGATTGGCAGAATGGGGAGCCAGGGGTTGCTGGCGAGGGCAAATTTCAAAGTTTAGTCCTCTGGAAGGTGAGACAGGATGGAAATCTACAGCATAATAAAAGACCTAGATATGCAGAAGGATTGCTTGCTCCCCAAATCTTGAAACTGGAGATGAGGGGGCCTTTTAGAACTGGAGTGATGCAAGCTCAGGATGAATAGAAAAATGTTCTTTGGCACACAGTGGGCAGCATACTTCCAGAGCTCATTTCCAGAGAGATGGTAGAGGCAGGAAGTAGAAATGGAATCCTTCAGGGTTTGGAAGGATCAGCACATGTCAGAGTCACAAATGGCTACAGGGTGGAGGGAGTGAGGCATGGAAAGAGCAGAACTAGATGGTTTGAATCTCTTCAAATATCTTCAAACTGTGTAACCTTGCATCCTGCCTTCTTAGAGGTGTAATGGGGATAGGCACTCCAGCCATGCAGGGCAGTTGTGCGAGTTAAATGAAATTATGTCTGTGAAGGCCCTCTGCAAATGGAGGAGCATCATAGAAATAAGAAGCACTGCTATTATTATGCCCAAGCTGCAGAATCTTTGTTTGGAAAAGTGGGGCTGAGACTTAGAGCAGCCTAATCTCATCCCTGATGCAGCCATAGGAGGGATCTTAATGACAGACGGGCCACCCTATCGCGGACTTCAGATGCTGGCCACTACCCCTGCCTCTGTCTGAGAACTCTGGGGAGCTCCCCAAATGCTCAGCCTGTCTACCAGGCCAAATATCTCTGCCTGCCTCCTGCTCAGGGATGGGAACATTGGCCCAGGACTCAGGTTCAGGACGGGAGGGCAAACGCAGCAGGCTAGAGCTGACTTGTGGTGACTGAAGGATGGGGCCAGTAGAATCTTTTCTTCTCCATTCACACTAAATGACGCCTCCTAAACTAACCTGAAGGATCCATTAGGTCCTGAGCTTTGGGGTGTCTAGGGTGTCCATGGCCACTGCCAGGGACTCATGAAAAGAATGATGGGGAGGAAAAGGAAAAGATCATCAGTGGGGTAAGAGTTGGGGGAAGACAGAGAGGAATAACTTTCAAAACTCTATCTCTCCTTTCCCATTGTCCTGCCCCGGGGCCTTTTTTACACCTTTCAGTTAATAGTTTCTCCTTTCCTATTTCTTCCCTGCCCAACCCTTTCTGCTCACCATGGTCAAATAAAGGTCACAAAGATGCTGTTTTTTGTCACACCCCTGGATACAAGCCTCCAGTGACCCCTACTGCTTGGTGCATTGCTTCTCATAGTGGGGGGGGGGGGGAGGAGGGCAGTACGGGAGTGGAGGAGGCATGACACACAGTCTAAACAGGGCCCATCTTCCTGGTGTGGCGATATCACTTGAAGATTGGGGGGTTTTATATTAAAAAAAGCTTTATTTTTATATTAAAATATTTCATATTCCATGACTAAAGTATGGAATAGAACGAAAAATTTGTTTGCATTTTTAACATAAAGCTGGTGACCTCAAAACAATTTCATACTAGTGGCAGCTGTTTCAGGTCATGCTTCTGTTTTCTAGTAGATGTTGTTTTTGACTGGTCTTAGGGTTTTTTTCTTTATTCAGGGCTGTTGCTCAGTGTGAATCTTAGGGGTTTTTGATGAAAAAGCTGGACATACTGTAGCCTAGACTTTGTCAAATCTGAACCACTGCCCCTTGTCCCCCATTGGAGGCCCCCTCGGTTTGACTCGTTTCTCTCTGCAGATCTCCCGTGGCCTACACTGAGACTCTGACTAACCTAGGCTCACCACTGCCCTCCCGGCCTGCCAGCTTATTCCCAACACTGCTGATTATTTAGAATGCCATACCCCTTCTCTGCCTCTTGAACTCCCAATTCAGTCACATGCCTATATTCTCTGAGCTCCCAACACTTGGTACCACCTTCCATGGGCTTCCCTCTCTCTGATCTCCCACAGTCTGGGAGTCAGACCCATGCGGTCCATCTTTCCATCCTGTGCTCTGTTTGCCTCCCTACACTGCAGACTCCTACAAGATAGGGTCTCTGCCTTACTGTTCTTGGGATCCCTCTTAACACCTAATACTTGCTGAAGGAAGGAAGCAAGGAAGAGCAGGAAGACTGTGGAGTCATTTCTCTGATCCCCGAATCGTCCCTTAATAACTTGAGTGCTTCAAATCTTTGCTGCAAATGTGTCTCGATTTGCTCCCATTTGCACACTGCAGTTCAGCAAACCATAGAGTCTGGGTGCTCAGCGTCCCTAATGAACATGCAGCCATGTCCACTTAAGGACCTCACTTCAGTTTCATGTTTATAAGATGAAAACATCACAACTCCAGCTCCTCTCATCTCCTCTCCATTTAGCCCCTGAAAGAGAAAGGTTTTCTCCTATTTGAGTTCCAGGTTATGCCTCCAGCCTCAGGCATTATTATTGCAACCGATTGTGGGCTCTCACTATGTCCCTGGTCTACCTCTCTGGCTTCAGGACTTAAGTGGGTCCACATGACAGCTGACTTATTGCCATGGGGTTGTGTCTCTTGGAAACCATGGCCTCCCCACTGTGGCCTCCCTGGCCTGGGATCTGCTCTCCACCTTCATATGTCCTGGATATTTCATTCTTGCTGCAGTCCATGACCAGGCTTCCTGTAATTCCAGCCTGTACTACAGAATCAGAGCATACCTGTAGGCCCTCTGTACTCCCTGTGCCTGGGATTGCCACCCTGATACCAGTGGGACTGGGCCACACATCCCTCACATCCCTAGCAGGGTGTGGCAAAAAGTCTAGGGGTGGGGCCGGCAGCCCCCTTCCAGAGCTGGACTCACCATCACTGTTATCTTCTGACTCTCTCTGTCCCTGCCTGGGCATTTCTTACTAGCATCAACCAATCCTGCGGCTTCCAGACCTACTGCTTGTTCTTCCCTATCCACTGAGTGAGGCGAAGTCCCTGGCCTCAGTCCCAACTCCCTAGCTTCCTGACCTCCAGCAGTTTGGGGGAGCTTAATCTTCAGCCAGCCTGTCTCCAGCTCAGACAACAGCTTGGCGCCCCCAGCCTTTGCCTGACCAGCCCACCCGGACGTGAGTCGGCTAGAGGTCTATGCCCCCACCCTTCCATCTCTCTATTGCCTGCCTGGCTTTACTGTTCTTTCCTTCTCTCTTCAGTTTCACGGTCAGGTCCCTTCTCAGCTGTGGCTCCTCTCTCTGCTGTTACTAGCCCATGCAAGAGCCTAAAGGCTTCATTCTTTCCTCTACCAGTCCCCTTGTCCCCAAAGTGGCTCCCAGCTTGGGTTACTCTGCCCATTTTGCTGTTACCTTGTTGACTGGGTCATCTATGCTCAGGACAGAGTGTTCGCAGCATGTGTTGCCTATCTCTCAGTAATGCAGCGTACTCACCTTCATTCACCAGGGAAACACCTCACTGGAGGATACAGAGTCTGGGCAGATGACTCACTCAAGGAAGGGCAGACACAGGGATGAGATCTTAGCCACCACTCCACCCTCAGTGCCTAACTCAATGCCCAGCTCATAGAATGTGCTAAATAAACATTTGTTTAATGAGTGAGGAAAAAAAACTACTCAGGTAGAGTTTTATCCCTACTCATATTTACATGTTTATGTTTTTATCTAAACCTTATAACAACACTGAAGGCAAGTAGGGAAGGGATCATGAACTTCCTTTCGGAGATGAAGAAATGTGCTCAGAGAGGTAAAGTAACTTGCCGAGGACACACAGCTAGTAAGTTGTACAGCCAGGACGTGAATCTAGATCTGCTGACTCTAAACCTAATTTCTTTGGGCTATACCAGATGACTTTCCTGAGAGGGGCCTGGGCACTTTCTGCCCCTCCTCCCCACCCCATCCTCTAGCTCCAGCATTCTCATGCCTTCTCCTCACTCAGCAGCATCCAGTGCAGAACACTCCCCTGGCCCCTTGGCCTGCTCCTCCCCCACACAGAGTCCTTAGCTCCTGGGACTGAGAGCTGAGGTTCAGAGGGGCCAGGGAGGCGGTGGGGGTGGGGTGGGGGAAGGGTAATAATGGCTAGCTCCAAAACAGCCCCGGCAGCTGTCCCTGTCACAGAGAGGAGACTGTGTGACGGTACGTGTCTGTCTGCCTGGATGTGGCAGCGCATGTGTGGGAGAGTGTGTGTTTGTGTGCCCCTAGCTCCAAGTCCAAGTGCTTATTATGTCTGAGTGGGGGCCTGTGTGTGTCTGCACATGTGTCTGTCTGTCTCTGGGAACACGCAGCCTGAACTCGGCTTTCTGGCCTCGGCTTTTCCTCGCCCATATCCCTTCTCACCCTGCCTCCCTCTGCTGAAATAAAGTGAAAGCAAGATGCAGGTATGGAACGCTGGGGACAGGGTAATTTGGAAAACTGCAAGTCGGGAGCCAAAGCTGACTGGAAGGCTAGGTGGCAAGGGTGGGACTGCTTTTCCCACAGGTAAACCCCTCTCTGGGTTTTTTTCCCAGCTCCATGTTGCTTCCATGGCCTCTGGAAAAGTCAGGGGGATGATTTGCATTTCAAGGGCATCTTGGGTATGAAGTAAGGGGAGACTTCAGAGCACCCCTTTTTCCAACTCTCAGTTCTAACCCTTCCTCCCTCATCTTCCCAGCCAAGGCTACCATAGTTCCTTCTCAGGGACATCTCCCTTCCATCAGAGCATTGTTGGCCAAAGTTTTCCAGCTCCAAACCCCCTGACCTGACCCGACCTGGAAGGGGAAGTAAGCTGAGCACACCTCCAGTTCTGGCCTGACTTTTCTCCTGTCCTGGGTTCCCTCCAGCCCTGTCTCTTCACACCCAATAAAAGGTCCAAGATCTAGACCCCTCTGCCTGTGGAAAGAGCAGGGACTCTTTCTCAACCTCCTGCCTTGACCTCGGTTCCACTCCCAACCTGGCTTGAGAGGTGGGGTGGGGAGTGGGGGCACAGCTGTGATCTCTGAGCTGTTGAAGGGGGCATTACCATGTGCAAATACAGGCTGCTGCCCATCTGCACCTCCCTGAGAAAGGCTCCTAATAA
This sequence comes from Pan troglodytes, assembly GCF_028858775.2. Taxonomy (NCBI): domain Eukaryota; kingdom Metazoa; phylum Chordata; class Mammalia; order Primates; family Hominidae; genus Pan; species Pan troglodytes. The sequence continues at coordinate 114,338,085 of NC_072406.2, read as the reverse complement.
ATCCAGAGCAGCCAAGTGACACACATCTCAATCTAGGCTAATCCACCACATTAATGCCATCCTGTGCAGCCTGCATTAAGCCCCTGTTAATGGGGAAGGGGTGAGAGAGGCAGAGAGGCCCCTCCCACTCAGCTCTCTACCCCTTCCCTCTGTCCCTAGCCTCCTTCTGTTCTCCTCCAACCAAAAGGCACCCAGAGTCTTGAGCCCCAGTATTGCCCATTTCCCTTCCTCCCAGCAGAGGGGTCCTGGGAGAGCAGGCAGAAAAGGGGACCCTGCGGGGGAAACTTGGAGAAGGACCCTGGGAGGCTCCTGGGCAATGTGAGGCTAGGTTTGGGAAAGGAAGTATGAGTAGGAAGGTGGTCTAATGAAGCTCCTGCCTATGGCCTGGAGCAGGCTTGGTAGAGGCTGTCCATGAGTGGAGCAGTCACTGGTGGGATGCAGTGTGTGTCGGTGCAGGCATGAGACCAGGCCCGGCCCAAGCACCCAGTGGTTTTTATACTTGTGTTTGATCTTGTTACCTTCTTTCAAATGAAATCTCTTCAGAAATAATAAACAAAACAGGCCGGGCATGGTGGCTCACACCTGTAATTCCAGCACTTTGGGAGGCCGAGGCAGGCATATCACCAGCGATGAGGAGTTCGAGACCAGCCTAGCCAACATGGTGAAACCCCGTCTCTACTAAAAATACAAAAATTAGCCGGGCGTGGTGGCACGTGCCTGTAGTCCCAGCTACATGGGAGGCTGAGGCAGGAGAATAGCTTGAACCCTGGAGGTGGAGGTTGCAGTGAGCCGAGATCATACCACTGCACTCCAGCCTGGGCAACAAAGCGAGACTCCATCTCAAAAAAAAAAAAAGAAGGAAAAAAAAAAAGAAAGAAGTCATAAACGAAACAGATCAAAGCAGCGCTGCCCTAGCTGAAGCCGACCCAAGCAAGGCCAGGCTAGAACCGCAGCTGAGTCCCTGAGCGAATCTCAAGGGAAGGCCCCAGAAAGCACAGTGTGAGAAAACAAGCGTTCTGAGTTGACTGGATCAGAAAAATAAAATAATAATAAAAGAAAAATAAAAAGCAAACAAAGAAAAAGCATTAGGAGTCTCACAGACCTAGTTCAGATCTCAATCCCACTGCTTACAAGCTCTGTGAGCCTCATCAAGTTCCTTCAAGTTACAGTTTCCTCAGCAGAAAAAGGATGATCATACTTGACGTATTCTTGTGAGGGGAGAGAGAATGAGGTAAAGGCTCACAGTAAGTATACATTATTCTTAAGGGAGAAATATCAGGTCTGGTTCAAAATACAATCTGTCCTAAGGAGAATGGGTAACAGACATCTGGTCTGTGTCTCAGGTATGATTGGCTGAGGACCATGTATGAGTATAGGGGGATACTAAGCATTCAGGTGAGAAGGATTTTAAGTTTTTGCAGATGTAGTATAGGGTATGTAGTGTGCTATAGTGTAGATTTTGTTGTTGTTGTTTTTTGAGACAGCATCTTGCTCTGTCACCCAGGCTGGAGTGCAGTAGCACCATCTCGGCTCGCTGCAACCTCCGCCTCCCAGGTTCAAGCGATTCTCCTGCCTCAGCCTCCCGAGTAGCTGAGATTACAGGTACGTGCCACCCCGCCCAGCAATTTTTGTATTTTTAGTAGGGACGGGATTTTACCATGTTGGCCAGGCTGGTCTCGAACTCCTGACCTCAGGTGATCCACCCGCCTTGGCCTCCCAAAGTGCTGGGATTACAGGCGTGAGCCACTGCGCCCGGCCTATAGTCTACATTTTTATTAATTCAATAAATATTGAACCCCAACTGTATACCTGGCACAGTTCTAGTTCCCAGCAGTAAACGAAACGAAGTCTAGTTTATATATCTATGCAGAGAACCTCTCAGCATGCACCTCTGCGTCCTTAGGATGCTATTTCCCGATTCTATCCTAAGGAGCCCCACGCAGCCCCAGCTTTACGGCTGGGGTTGAGAAAGGCGCCAGGGAATTTACGGGGAAACGCTGCTGGGACCTAGCTAAGCCGGAGATTTTACCCCCATTACCCTGGTCTGTGTCTTCTCTCGCCTCCAGAGCCCTCCCTCCATGGAGTTCGGCCTGCTCAGCGAGGCAGAGGCCCGGAGCCCTGCCCTGTCGCTGTCAGACGCTGGCACTCCGCACCCCCAGCTCCCAGAGCACGGCTGCAAGGGCCAGGAGCACAGCGGTAAGCGCGCCCCCTTCCGGGGGTGCAGGACATAACAGCTTCATCCCCAGTGCGGGTGGGACCCCGGCTGGGCAGCCCCGGTGGGAGCCAGCGAGTGGCTTAGGAGGTCCCCGAGCCGGAGAATATGCGCTGGCTTGGGCGCTCTGTGACCTGCCCCCACTCTGGCCCCCAGACTCAGAAAAGGCCTCGGCTTCGCTGCCCGGCGGCTCCCCAGAGGACGGTTCGCTGAAAAAGAAGCAGCGGCGGCAGCGCACGCACTTCACCAGCCAGCAGCTACAGGAGCTAGAGGCGACCTTCCAGAGGAACCGCTACCCCGACATGAGCACGCGCGAGGAGATCGCCGTGTGGACCAACCTCACCGAGGCCCGCGTGCGGGTATGCTCTCCAGACCCGCGACTCGCACCCGCGCGGGCCCTCCGCGCTCAGCCTGCGACCCGGCGGCCAGCGGTTCCACCCCACCTGCCCCCTCCCTCGGACCCCGGATCCCGGACCCTGGCTCCCGGCCGCAGCCCCACGCGGTCTCTTGCTCGCCAACCTCCAGCCTCTGCTCCCACTGCTCCCTACTACTCGGACCGCGCGCTTCTTCGGCCCTGACACCGTCTCTCCTTCCCCTCACCACCCCTCCTCAACCCCATCCTACTGTCCCGCCAGACCCTGGCGCCGATGACTCGGTCCTGCCGCCCGCGCCTTCTGTTCTCCGACCCCGGACTCCGTGCGCTCCTTCCCTCCCACCCCGTCTCTAGCCACCTCATCTCGTTTATTGACCGCATGGCCCCGGCTGGAAGCCCCGTCGGGGTGGCCCGCCCTTCAGCCGCTGGGACCCGGCCCCGGGCCCTGACCGCCTTTCTCCCGTGCCCGCAGGTGTGGTTCAAGAACCGGCGCGCCAAATGGCGGAAGCGCGAGCGCAGCCAGCAGGCCGAGCTATGCAAAGGCAGCTTCGCGGCGCCGCTCGGGGGGCTGGTGCCGCCCTACGAGGAGGTGTACCCCGGCTACTCGTACGGCAACTGGCCGCCCAAGGCGCTTGCCCCGCCGCTCGCCGCCAAGACCTTTCCATTCGCCTTCAACTCGGTCAACGTGGGGCCTCTGGCTTCGCAGCCCGTCTTCTCGCCACCCAGCTCCATCGCCGCCTCCATGGTGCCCTCCGCCGCGGCTGCCCCGGGCACCGTGCCAGGGCCTGGGGCCCTGCAGGGCCTGGGCGGGGGCCCCCCCGGGCTGGCTCCGGCCGCCGTGTCCTCCGGGGCCGTGTCCTGCCCTTATGCCTCGGCCGCCGCCGCCGCCGCGGCTGCCGCCTCTTCCCCCTACGTCTATCGGGACCCGTGTAACTCGAGCCTGGCCAGCCTGCGGCTCAAAGCCAAACAGCACGCCTCCTTCAGCTACCCCGCTGTGCACGGGCCGCCCCCGGCAGCCAACCTTAGTCCGTGCCAGTACGCCGTGGAAAGGCCCGTATGAGCGGCCCCGCCCGTAGATCATCCCCGAGGGCGGGGGCAACGATTCACAGCCTCCGCGGACTGGGGTCATTTTGACTGGCTTGCTCCCGCCCCAGGGTCTGAAAGGGGTGTTTGGGCAGCTGGGGGGCACCGGCTCAGGAGAGGGCCTTCCCCTCCCAGCCCTGAGGGGTGGACTAGGCCCTACACACAGACCGCGCCCCTGGGACTAAAGCCAGGAACAGGGACCAGCTCCCCGGGGGCCAACTCACCCTTGGCCCATCCCGCCTTCTCCAGGCTTCCCCTCCCTCGTTTTCAAAGATAAATGAAATAAACGTGCGCGGACTGTCGAAGGCGTGATGATTCAGAGTTGCGCTTGAGTCCTCTTCCCTTCATCCTCCCCCACTGTCTACAGGCGAGCTGGATGTACAGGAACGAAGTGAGGGTCCAGGCTTCTAGGGATTCAGTCCCACTCACCACCCTCCCCCTACTCCAGGTCGGGGCAGCCCGGGATTCCTGCAGCAAAGAGGTGCGTGCGTGCGGGGGACGTGGGAAACCGGCTACCTGGCTGGCATCGGCCACAGCCGGTGCTGCGGCGCCACCTCGTGGTCTCAGGGAGGCTAGCTGGTAGATCTGGTCTCCAACGCTTCCTTGTAGGTGTCAGCTCTGCTATTGAGGGAGCCTATGACTTTAGATAAAGTTACTCCGCCTTTCTGCACCTGTTTCTCACTGTTCCTATGAGGGGCTTGGGTCTCTAACAGCAATAAAATTCTGGTCTGTAACAGACATTTGTTAAGTGCCTACCAGGCCTAGGATTCTTTCAGTGTCTGTGTGTGTGCCTCTCACCCTTCCACACACCCTCAGGCGTCCCACCTGCAGATCATCCCCTTGGTAGCAGCCTCCTGCCATCACAGCAGCCCTTTTCCCCCAAATCCCCCAACTCTCAAAATTTTGTTGAAATCTTTAATTTAAAAAAACAGAGCAAGAAGAAGAAAGATTTCTGGATAGAAATTAAATAATCAGCTCTTGGGACCCTCCTCCGCCCCACTCCCATCCCAGGGCCTGCTTGGCCTTCACATTAAAAACAGAAACATTAAAGTAACAGACCACACCCCCATCCCAGGGTCACCCTTCTTGTCTGTCAAAAATTCCAGCCACCTTGGGGCACACATCCTCTGGGGAAACCATGCAGGTAAGGCAACCTAATCATTCTCCCAAAACTAAGCCCAGCCTCTTGGTGCCCTGGAGAAGAGAGAGCCTGGAGCTTCATTGTTCTCTCCAAACCTTCACTGGCTCTTGGTCTTGGCTTTGACCTTGGGCCTGATGTAGGTCTGGCGGAAGAAGTGGGCAAAGAGGATGAAATAGGTCATATACAAGATGAAGGACCAGAATAAGTGTTCCATCGTGGTGTGGCATCCCTGATCCTGCCTCCAGATGTACGTGAGGATGCTGACGATGGCTCCTACAAACATCTGCAAGATCTGCAAGCTGGTGATGAGCATGGGCAGCATCTTGGGGGGCTTCACGTTGGCAGCCTTCAGAGTGTAGTAGGTGTACATGATGGCATGAACACCAAAGTTCATGGTGGCGAACCAGCCTCCTGCAGGCACTTTGTTCTTGTATCCAAAGCTTGTGTACACGAGCACTGTGCTGTGGTGGTACCAGTGAATAAAGATGAGTGGCCGCTTACGCAGGATGATGAAGGCTGTGTCTCCTGGGAGATGGAGAGTCATAGTTGGCATACCACCCAGTGCTGGGACCACCCTCTGCACTGGATGTAGGGACACGGGAGAAATTCTCAGGGGAGGGAAGGGGGTCTTTGTGGCAGAGAATCTGTAGAGGGGCTTGGGTGAGAGGTATTATTGGGACCCAAGGGTAGGAAAGAGACCCTCCATGGGATGGGTGAAGGGAGGGCCCTGAGGAAGGATGCAGTTCACAAGGCACCAGAAAGACAAAGCTTTGCCACTCACCGAGTTCTATGACCTTGCTGAGAAGAAAGACCCAGGACCAGAATTTGACTGTGGAATTATTGACGAAGTTGGTGAAGCACACGGTTTGCTTTAGGCCCCCGGTAAGTAGCACAGTCCCCATAACGCCCCACATCCTCACTGCCCCCAGGATACTGAAATGGGACAAAGGAAGATGGTGTAAGTGTCACCCCAGGCACCAATAATCCACCCTTCCCCCGGCTTGGCCAGGTTACTGTGTTCCAAGCTCTACCACCTCCCCACCTGTCCACAGGGGGTGGGTCAAAGCTCCTGAGATCCTGAAGCCAATCTGGTAGATCCAATCAGTAGTCTAGAGGAGATGAGGGCTGGAGAAAGATCAGGGAATGCAGGGGGATGGGACTGAAAGTTGAGTTAAGGAATGGGGTTCTTGGGAGGGGTTAGGAGCCTGGGAGGAGATGTGTAGAGGGATAGGGGAAGACTGAAGGAGTTTGGGGGAGAAAATATGGGGAAGTTATTGGAGGGTCTTGAGAGAGGGTGTTAGGAGGTGACACTATTAGAGGCTGGAGAAATTAGTTGCGAGTACAGACTCTATGAAGGCAAGAGGGACAAAGCAGAGACCACCAGGTAGGGGTCTAAAAGAGAAGGAAAACAGGATAATATAACAGAAGAGGGTGAAGGCTGGGAGGGGAACTAAAGCTGAGAATGAGATGGGGAGAGTGTTACAGGGCAACTTGGGGACAGGATGGAGGTTGATGCAATCGGGAAAGCTTTAAGGGATAGAATGGTGGTCTAAGATCTAGAGAAGAGGCAGGGAGTGGGATGGGGTCTTACCTGAAGATTGCAAGGCAGAAGGACCAGAGGATGAGAGGCCCTTGCAGGTTGAAGCCCTTGCGTTCCTTCATGTAGTTCTGCCCCACAGGGATGAGAAGCAGGTAGATCAGGGCTATGGGGAATGAGGTTGCCCTGGCAAGCAGAAGGCAGAGGGATGGGCTCATGGGTGGGTGCTGATTAGAGAAATGCCCACTCATCTCTCCAGGTGAGTGCTCTGGGTTGGAGTCTCAGTTCTGCCACTTACTAGCTATGTGACATTGGAAAAACCAACTTAATTCTCTGAGCCTTGGCTTCCTCATTTGTAGAGCGCGAATACTACATCTCTCCTGGGGGTATTAACGTATACAAAGTATCTAGCACAGGGCAGGAGCTATGTCCAAGGTTTCTGTGATTATTGCTCTCTCAGTGGGGTTAGAGGTGGGTGATGGCTGTCTGGCCCGCGCCTAGAAGCAGCCCAGGGCTGTGGTGTAAGAAGTGTGGCAATAGCTTCTCCCTGGTTGGGGCTCCTAGAAGCAGCCCAGGGCTGTGGCGTAAGAAGAATGTGGCAATAGCTTCTCCCTGGCTGGGGTATGGCAAATTGGTTGGAGCATAAAGTCAGCCCCCAAAACCTCTGGGGAGCTTTAAGGCAAAGCCAGAGAGCTCTTCCTGGGGAAAGCTTGGAAGAGCTCTCTGACTTCGCCTCCTTCTCCATAGCAGGAACGGTGGAGCACCTGGGGAACGATGGGATAATTGTAAAGGGCAGGCTGTCCCCCGGGCCCTGCACTGTGCACACACGCGCGCACACACAGCCACAAAGGACGGGGAAGTCATCTAGTAAGGCTTCAGATCAACCTCACGCCTCCAAGACCCTTCTCACTACACGCTCTCTTTGACTTCTGTATGTTTCCACGTTCTCCCTCATCCTCTTATTTCTGCTTGCTTGCTTTCAGCTCTAATCTCTTTGAGGTGCCACATACTACCTGCACCTCGGACAAAGGTAGTGTGAAGCCAGTACGAGGGAGTCCCATAACTCTGCTCTGTAAGAAAATCATTGTGGGCATTCAATGCCACCCCCTCGCGCCCCGGCCCCGGGGCCCTGGCATGGCCTTTCCCTCTCCCGAAGTCTCACCAATACTCCTCGAAAAAGGGCCTCATGTCCTTGGACAGCTCGAAGTTATAGGGCTGGAACAGCTGATTTACTTCATGTGAGACATTCATGGCTGTGACCATCTAGTTTTGCAGAAGTCAAGGTCCAAAGCTTGGAGGCGCTGGGTGAAAGGCTGGGGCTCCGAGGATGGCGTGAACCTCGGGGCGAGACGGAACAGAGCCGGGACAGAAGGAACTCCTGGGCAAAGGGAGGAGGGCGTCGGACCTAGGCACGTGCGCGGCGGCGCAGCCAGCTATCCCGGGCGCAGCCACTGCGATATATAACGCGGACTTGAAAAGCTGCCTGCCCGGGCGGCGCGCGACCTCTTTCCTGCGCCCCGCCGCTATCCAATCTCGACCAAGATATGCCTCTGCTCCGCCCCTGGGACGCAGTCCGCATTCTGATTGGTCATACTCAAGGGCCCGCCTGCCAGGCGTTTCGCACACCCCGCCCCAAGTCCCGTCGTAGGCCATCGCCCGCCCACTTCCCCAGCCTTTTCTCCCGTAAAACGTCCACCCCATCCCGTGCGGCCTTGCGGGTTCCCTTGGCACTGTCAACCGTGGCCTTTGCCTCGGTTTGCTTTAATCTTGACCTGCTTAGCAGTGAGAAGAGAGGAAAGGTGTCCTTAGGCTTTGGTGCTCCCACCCAGAAATGGAGGCGTCAGTTTCCAGGCTCCCTGAGATCCTGGGAAACCCAGGCCTGTGATGAGCAAATACTAACCTGGGCAACGCAGAGCTTCTGTAGTCCCTTCCACCTCCTAGCTTCGAGTCTGCGGTTGTGAGTGGGTGGAAGGAGATGAATTTTAAGGAGTTTTATTGTTGAGGTTGTTGATGTTGATGTTTGGGTTGTTGAGGCTGTTGTGGTTTCTTTATAGTTTCCTGAATTCCTGAACTGCTCCAGACTGACAGTAATAACCATGGAGAGAGGAAATGGGGTCACCCTCTGGGCTTCTGGAATTATTGTCTTCAGGTTTCCTGGAGGCCTCTTAGGGTTTAGGGAGGGGGAGAGCCAGTGTATCTCCCCAAGGCCTGTTGTTTTCTCTCCCTAACCAAATCTACTCCTTTCTCGCCTGTGTAACCAGCCCCAAAGAAATAAATGTTCTAAAACTTTTAAAAGTTTTACTTGGCTGTCCCTTATTTCTTTCCTAGGTTTTATGAAAGCGAAGGAGAAATACAAGGCTTGAGGGCAGTTTGAGATAAGGTGGAAATTTGCAAAAAGTGCTAAGAAACATAGATATAAAATAATTAAAATCAAGATGTGGGTATAAATGGCTATGTGCAGTAAAGCTCTAGAGCCAGAGGATCCAAGTAGGAACCCCAGCTCTATTTCCTGAACCTCAGCCACTGTCTATGCGAGGGTGTAGTGGAAGTCCTATCAGTGCCATCTAAGTGACTCAAAAGTGCATCTCTTTGTCTCTGTACCTCATCACTTCTCACCTGGTCACGTTACCTGGTTGCACTGCCTCTTTCTCTAATACAGTGCTTCTGCTCTTCACTGCATTGCAATCAGAAAAGAGTTCCTATACCTGGCTGATTACCAGATTCCTGAGCCTCAACTGCAGAGATTCTGGTCCTATAGGTTGTCTCAGACTGTACTTGGAAAACCACTACTTTCTGTTTGCTTATCCAGAAAACAGCTCTGCTTTCCTGCTTAAAAACCTTCAGTGGTTCGGCCGGGCACGGTTCACGCCTGTAATCCCAGCACCTTGGGAGGCCGAGGCGGGCAGATCATGAGGTCAGGAGATCGAGACCATCCTGGCTAACACCGTCAGACCCCGTCTCTACTAAAAAATACAAAAAATTAGCCGGGCGTGGTGGCGGGTGCCTGTAGTCCCAGCTACTCGGGAGGCTGAGGCAGGAGAATGGCGTGAACCTGGGGGGCAGAGCTTGCAGTGAGCAGAGATCGTGCCACTGCACTCCAGCCTGGGCGACAGAGTGAGACTCCGTCTCAAAAAAAAAAAAAAAAAAAACCTTCAGTGGTTCCTGATGGCTCCATATATAGCCTGACAGCTAATCAAAAGGTGATCAATACATGTCTATGGATGAATGAATAAATAAAAGAATGAATATTACAAGAATAATGCCATCTAGGTCTTACAAGACCCAAGTTCAAGTCCCAGCACCCCCATTAATGAGCCATGTGATTTTAGGCAAGTTACCTAGCCTTTGTCACATTCTACTTCAGAAAAAAATGCATATAGTCATACTCGCCTGCTTATGTCACAAGGTTGGGATTAGTATGCAAGCCAGATAATGTAGATAAAATGATACTGTGGACTAGACACATGGAAATGGCAAGGTGAGTCATTATGGGAGGTTTACAAATGCATATGGAGAATATATACTCAGTCCTGGATTTCTCTGTGAAGATATTTAACATTGTCTTTCCCTGTGAGGTTTAATGGTGAGGCTTGGAGGAGGTGTATGTGGAAGAGGGAAAGAAGAACACTCGGGGCTGGGCACGGTGGCTCACGCCTGTAATCCCAGTACTGTAGGAAGCTGAGGTGGGGGGATTGCTTGAGCCCAGGAATTTGAGACCAGCCTGGGCAACATGGTGAAAATCCATCTCTACAAAAAGTACAAAAAATAGCTGGGCATGGTAGCGCCCACCTGTGGTCCCAGCTACTCAGGGACTGAGGAGGGAGGATCACTTGAGCCAGGGAGGTCAAGGCTGCAGTGAGCTGTGATCGTGCCACTGAGCTGTGATCACACCACTGCACTCCAGCCTGGAGTGAGACTCTGTCTCAAAAAAAAAAAAAAAAAAAAAAAGCTGGGTGCAGTGGCTCACGCCTGTTATCCCAGCACTTTGGGAGGCTGAGGTGGGCAGATCACCTGAGGTCAGGAGTTCAAGACCAGCCTGGCCCACATGGTGAAACCCCATCTCTACTAAAAATACAAAAATTAGCTAGGTGTAGTGGCGGATACCTGTAATTCCAGCTACTTGGCAGGCTGAGGCAGGGAGAATTGCTTGAATCTGGCAGGCGTGGGTTGCACTGAGCAGAGATTGTGTCACTGCACTCCAGCCAGGGCAACAGAGCGAGACTCTGTCTCAAAAAAGAAAAAAGAGGAAAAATCTTCAGAAATTATATTCTAGAGGAAACATTCCTTGACCCTTGGACTTGGTCTGGTACCCTTATTTTATATAAACTATTCTCAGAGCATGGTATTTCTTTTCTTCAGTGAGAGTTTATAATTAGTTGTTTTTGTGATTTCTTGATCAATGCCTGTTTTTCCTACTAGTTCTTGAGCTCCATGAATGCAGGGACTATGTCTATTTTTTAAAATTTTTTATTGTGAGACAGAGTCTTGCTCTGTCGCCCAGGCTGGAGTGCAGTGGCCTGATCTTGGCTCACCGCAACCTCTGCCTCCTGAGTTCAAGCGATTCTCGTACCTCAGTCTCCTGAGTGCTGGGACTACAGATGTGTGCCACCACGCCTTGCTAATTTTTGTGTTTTTAGTAGAGACAGGTTTCGCCATGTTGGCCAGGGTAGTCTTGAACCCCTGACCTCAAGTGATCTGCCCACTTCAGCTTCCCAAAGTGCTAAGATTACAGACATGAGCCACTGCCGGAATATGTCTGTTTTTTTCATCATTCTCCTAACCCTGAGCATAACCCAGGTAATATTTGTTGCGCAAGTGATTGAATGGATGAAATCCTTGGCATGTAAACCTGAGTGACATTATTTATTCTCCAGGATAAATACTCCAAGCCTATCTTTTGTGTGGTCACTGGTTTTGTTTTGTTTTTTTTTCCCCAGTAGCCCTCCTGAAAGCCTCAACATAGAGGAAGAAGCAGTAAGCATGGGATGGTGTGAGCAGATGAATAACTGAGCAGGCTTTGGAAGTTTATAGAACACCAATCACTTGTATTACATGGTGCCAAGTAGCTGCCTTCTGTGTCTATGGGTTCTCAACCCAACTTCTTTCTCTCCCTATTTCCAACTGCCTGTTGGACATCTCTACTGGTATGTTCTGCTAGCATCCTTAGCAATACACACCCCAAAAAGAATTTGTTATCTACCTCCAAAATAGGCTGATTTTTCCAGCCACTATTTATATAATTTTTCAGGCTAGAAATTGTGAGGTCAAGTTATATTCTTCTATAGGACACAAAGTCCTGTCATTTCTTCTGGAGGTGGCATGGTCATCAGAATGCCTATATTCAGATTTTATCTCTGCCACCTACTACCTAGGTAACCTTGGCGAAGACATCATCAAACATATCATGGCCTCAGCTTTCTCATCTGTACAATGGAGATAACTACTTCAGAAGGATGTTTATGAGGATCAAATGAAATAATATATGTTAAAGAGCATTGGCGGGGCATGATGGCTTATGCCTGTAATCCTAGCACTTTGGGAGGCCAAGGCAGGAGGATCACTTGAGGCCAGGAGTTCAAGACCAGTCTGGGCAACAGAGTGAGACTCTGTCTCAATTTAAAAATAAATAAATAAAGAGCATTATACAATGTAAAGAGTTGAGTAAGCATCAGTAATTATTTACAAAAAAAGCGACATTTTTACCTTCTTTTTTTGTTTGTTTGTTTGTTTGTTTTTTGCGATGGAGTCTCGCTCCTGTTGCACAGGCTGGAGTACAGTGGAGCGATCTCGGCTCACTGCAACCTCCACCTCCCGGCTTCAAGCGATTCTCCTTCCTCAGCCTCCAGAGTAGCTGGGATTACAGGCGTGCAACACCACGCCTGGCTAATTTTTGTATTTTTAGTAGAGACGGGATTTTGCCATGTTGGCCAGGCTGATCTCGAACTCCCGACCTCAGTTGATCCACACGCCTCGGCCTCCCAAAGTTCTGGGATTACAGGCGTGAGCCACTGTGCCTGGCCTGAAATGTTGTTTTAAGTAGGTCAGATAAAGGGTTAATGTGCATACTACACAAAAATCTTATTCATAGTCTTATCTTCGACCCTTGGTAAATGGCTAAGGATACAAATAAGCTCATTTCATACACTCCAGTGTCTCCAAATCTGCCTCTCATTTGCTGCCAGAAAGGTCTTTCTAAAACACATGAGCTCATGTCATTCCTCATTAAGAACAAAAATAATCCTCAGGACAAAGATCAGATTCCTGAGTTTAGCCCTGACCATTCATTTCCAGCCAAAATCCCACCATCCCTCAGCCCCAGCATTCCGCATTGTAGCCATAATGGACAACTCTACATACTTACCCCTTTGCCTCTCTACGCATCTTTCCCTCTCCCCCCAGCATTCCGCATTGTAGCCATAATGGACAACTCTACATACTTACCCCTTTACCTCTCTACGCATCTTTCCCTCTCCCCCCATACATCATTTTCTCACCTGGACAAATCTTAACTCTAGCTCTAGCTCTAAAGTCACTTGCCCTGCAAAAGCCTAATATATTTCAGAGTCAGGCCCTTCCTTCTTTGTCTTTCATTCAAAAAACTTTGCCCAAACTGCCTGCCAGTATTGTGCTTCTACTTGTGGAGGACAGTCAGTCATATATTTTCTGTACTATTCTGGCTCCCTCACCCTATCCCAAATGGTCATTTTCACTAGGTCACTCATCCTTGAGGGTAGCACATACTACCTGGCACATAGTGGGCACTCAAAATATGTCTGTTGCTTTGAATTGAGTAGGCACCTAAGAGGAAATACAAACAATAAACATTTTTTTAAAAGACTCAACTTTCTTAGTAATTAAGGAAATGCAAATTAAAGACTGTATGTATAGTGTGGTCCCAATTAATAGCTAAGCAGCAATTAAATACCTAATGCCAGTCAAAGCTTTGGGAAACAGGTGCAATCACACCTGGCTAGTGGCCAAGTAAACTGATATAATCCTTGTAGAAACACACTTAGGCAACATTTAGCAAGAGCTGGTATGCTTTGACCCAGTGTCTCACCTAGGAATTCAACGCAGTGAAATAATCCAAAAGAAAAAAAAATCTGTATGTATTAATATATATATATTTTTACATTCCACTGAACATTTAATAAGTTACATTCAGCTACAACTTTTTTAAAGGGACAAATTATAATGCAAGTATTTATTCAAATGCTGACCATTAAAACACCATCTGAACCATGTCAAATAATACTCATTTCCTTTTGTGAAATGTGTTAATGAGAACTTAAGAATTTCTATAGAAGGCTGAGCATTTTCAACATCCTCAGCCTAGATGAGAAAAGACTGTATTCGCTTAGTGGTGATTCAGGAAATACAATACAAAAGGAGCTTCAACTCCTATGTGGAGACAAGGCTGGCATCCACGATGGATGGGCTCCAGAAAACAATCATGCAGTGTTCCCGTTTTGGTCTGAGAACCAAGACACAAAATCTGATCTAGGGTGAAACTACATATGGGACATGGAGAGGACTGGACCAAGGGGCTCACTGTATCTGGAGGACCAAAGAGAAAGTAGTGTGCAGATATTGCTTTGACCTTAAAATAAATGTTAAGTGAGACAAAGAAGAAGCCAGGAGCCTTCTCACAACCTTTCCAGGTCAGCAGCTCCCAAGATATTTACTTCAAGGTAGTTGGTAGGAAATATAAATGTTCACTGGCTCTGACTCAACAATTAAACCATCATAACAGATGCAACGTTGAGGAGAGGCAGCTGTCAAACCACCTATAAACTCGAGTGGGGATCAGCTTGAAAGATGCCTATCTATTATCAGTGTCTGGGAAGACTAAAAAAAAAAAAAAAAAAAAAGGCCAGGTGAGGTGGCCCAAGCCTGTAATCCTAGCACTTTGGGAGACCGAGGCAGGTGGATCACCTGAGGTCAGGAGTTCGAGACCAGCTTGGGCAACGTGGTGAAACCCCATCTCTACTAAAAATACAAAAATCAGCCAGGTGTGGCGGCACATGCCTGTAATCTCAGCTACTTGGGAGGCTGAGGCAGGAGAATCACTTGAACCCAGCAGGTGGAGGCTGCAGTGAGTGGAGATCCCAACAGAGCAAGACTCTGTCCAGCCTAGGCTGGAGTGCAGTGGTGCAACCACGGCTCACTGCACCCTTGACCTCCTGGGCTCAAGCAATCCACCCACTCAAGTAATTAGGATGACAGGCATGTGTCACCACATCAGCTTTTTTTTTTTTTTTTTTTTGAGATAAGTTCTCGCTATGTTGCCAAGGCTGGTCTTGAACTCCTGGCTCAAATAATCCTCCCTCTTTGGCCTCCCAAAGTGCTAGGGTTATAGGGATGAGCCACTGCACCCAGCTGAGACTGTTAATTATATATAAAGAGTACTTGACTAGACACAGAAAATATTAATAAGTGTGGTTTTCTTCCCCATGAAAACCAGCTTTTTTAAAAAATTGAATGTTCCCAATGCAAAGAAATGATAAATGTTCCAGATGATGGATGTTAATTGCCCCAATCTGATCAGTATACATTATAATGTATCAAAACATCACTATTTGCCCCATGAATATCCACAATTTTACTTGTCAATTAAAAAAATGATTAAATACTTTTTTAAAAAAGCAGTGATTTGTAGAGCAGGTTTCTGATGATTGTAGACTGGACTGTAAACCTTTTGTAAATGCTTGCATTTAGTGGCATTTGTTATTTGCAGTAAAGGGTCAATCACAAGTAATACATAAATAGACTATTATTCCTTTATTGTAAGTAGCTTGTTGCAAAATAAATATGTCAGCTATTAATGAAATCATTTCAAAAAGGAAAAAAATTAGCCTTACAAAGTAATATCAACTGATTAAATTTCAATCTACTTTAATTCCCCATCAATGGCCCAATAGCCTGGAACATTCAAAGCAGTTTCTTTGGCTACCAAATTATGTCACCATTATTAAAATGTATATTTTAGGCCAGGTGAGGTGGCTCATGCCTGTATTCCCAACACTTTAGGAGGCCGAGGTGGGTGGATCACTTGAGGTCAGGAGTTCGAGACCAGCCTGGCCAACATGGTGAAACCCCATCTCTACTAAAAATACAAAAATCAGCTGAACGTGGTGGCCTGCTCCTGTGGTCCCAGCTACTCCGGAGGTTGAGGCAGGAGAATTGCTTGAACCTGGGAGGCAGATGTTGTAGTGAGCCGAGATAACACCATTGCACTCCAGCCTGGGGGACAGAGTGACACTCCATCTGAAAACAAAACAAAACAAACAAAAAATATATATATATTTGAAAGTCATATTTTAAGTCACATATTAAGTCAGTGGGACTTAAAATAATAGAAAGCTGGAAGGCTACGGGCGGTGGCTCACGCCTGTAATCCCAGCACTTTGGGAGGCTGAAGTGGGTGGATCATTTGAGGTCAGGAATTTGAGACCAGCTTGGCCAACATGTTGAGACCCTGTCTCTACTAAAAATACAAAAATTAGCCGGGCGTGGTGGTGCGCACCCATAATCCCAGCGACTCCGGAGGCTGAGGTAGGAGAATCGCTTGAACCTGGGGGGCAGAGGTTGCAGTGAGTGGAGATCAAGCCACTGCACTCCAGCCTGGGTGACAGAGTGAGGCTCTGTCTCAAAAAAAAAAAAAAGACAGCTGGAAACAACCCACTGATGGATAATTACTGAATTTAACATCGCAACAAACATTGAACTAACATCACAGAACAGCTTGCATCTATCAGAATATGAAGAAACGTGAAACTATGTTTCCAAAATAATGTGAAAGAAAAACAATATTCAAAACCATACCTTTCCTATTACCTCAAATATCTAAAAGCAATAATGTTCCTAAAGAC
Source organism: Pan troglodytes (assembly GCF_028858775.2). NCBI lineage: Eukaryota > Metazoa > Chordata > Mammalia > Primates > Hominidae > Pan > Pan troglodytes. The sequence goes on along the minus strand of NC_072406.2, from coordinate 114,321,867 downwards.
TGAAGTTGAAAAGAAGCACTAAAATGTGAAATCAATTGATGGTGTGGGTGAGATTATAGGCATAAACTTAGAAGTATTTTAAATTTTCTCTCATGTTGTTTTAAAACTGATAGATACATTTTGGAATGCTTTGCATCCAATAAATAATGCTTTTTAATGGCATAAGAAATGCTCAGAATATTATGTTAAGTTTCAAAATGTAGGATATGAGACGATATGTATAGTATGGTCTCAAATTTGTTGACTAAAAATGTGGAGGCAATTCAGATGGGAAGAATGTTTGTAAAATTTTTGTAGGGAAAAAATATGCAAGAAAACCACGTAGAGAAAGAAGATTGGAAGGAAATATACCAAGATGCTAATGGAATTTGTCTCTGAATGGCAGAATTTTAAAATTATTCTTATAATGAGTAAATGTTTAAAAGTAATAATAAATGTATTGAAATATCTTGGATTGAAGTCTTTTTTTTTTTACATGTGCTCTGTCACTAATTGACTTCTCTGCTTCCGGTTCCCTACCCTGGGATCCTGCATTCCTCCCAAACTCATCGTTTCCCCGGTATTTTACTGTCTTGTTTTTTTCTTGATATTTCTGGCTGTGCCTTTGTGAGATTTTCTTCCCCTTCTTTCCACCTCTTTAATGCTGGTTCTTCTTCTTCTTCTTTTTTTTTTTTTTCTGAGACAGAGTCTCGCTCTGTTGCCCAGCTGGAGTGCAGTGGCACGATCTCGGCTCACTGCAACCTTCACCTCCTGGTTTCAAGTGATTCCCCTACCTCAGCCTCCTGATTAGCCGGGATTACAGGCTCCTGCCACCACGCCCGGCTAATTTTTTGTATTTTTAGTAGAGGTGAGGTTTCACCATGTTAGCCAGGATGGTCTCGATCTCCTGACCTCGTGATCCGCCTGCCTTGGCCTCCCAAAGTGCTGGGATTACAGGCGTGAGCCACCGCGCCCGGCCTGTAATCCAAGCACTTTGGGAGGCCGAGGCGGGAGGATCACCTGAGGTTGGGAGTTTGAGATCAGCCTGACCAACATGGAGAAACCCCGTCTCTACTGAAAATACAAAATTAGCCTGGCGTGGTGGTGCATGCCTGTAATCCCAGCTACTCGGGAGGCTAAGACAGGAGAATAGCTTGAACCCAGGAGGCAGAGGTTGCAGTGAGATGACATCACACCATTGCACTCCAGCCTGGGCAACAAGAGCAAAACTCTGTCTCAAAAAAAAAAGAAAAAGAAAGAAAGAAAAGAAAAGAATTCCTCTGGTTGTTGTCAGGTTTTTTATTATTAGATTCCAGAATTCCAAAAAAGTAGATTCTGACAGTTTTTGCAGCTTAATCATTGCCCTAGTGGAAGACTGGGGTTTTGAAGCTGCCTGTTCTACTTTTGTTTTGTTTTGTTTTGTTTTTTGAGACGAAGTTTCACTCTTGTTGCCCAGGCTGGAGTGCAATGGCACGATCTCAGCTCACCGCAACCTCCGCCTCCCAGGTTCAAGCTATTCTTCTACCTCAGCCTCCCGAGTAGCTGGGATTACAGGCATGTGCCACACACCCGGCTAATTTTGTATTTTTAGTAGAGATGGGATTTCTCCATGTTGGTCAGGCTGGTCTCAAACTCCCGACCTCAGGTGATCCACCCGCGTCGGCCTCCCAAAGTGCTAGGATTACAGGCGTGAACCACTGCGCCCGGCCTGTTCTACCATTTTTGATGACCCTCAAAACTTATTCTGAAGCCCTGTCCTAAGCCTCTCCCCTCTCCCATAGCTAGGAAAAACCTGTCTCTTCTGAATACTTTAGAATTATCCTTTCCTTGTCCAGAAAGTCTTCTGAAATTAATCAGAAGAAAGGAAAAATGGTGTTTTTTCCATTACTAACATATATGTGCACACACACACACGCATACACGTGAAATTGAAGTGAATGGTAAAAAAAACTTAAAGAGAATAGGCCGGGTGCGGTGGCTCACACCTGTAATCCCAGCACTTTGGGAGGCGGAGGTGGGCAGATCATCTGAGGTCAGGAGTTCGAGACCAGCCAGGCCAACATGGTGAAACCCCGTCTCTACTAAAAATACCAAAAGTAGCCAGGCGTGGTGGAGGGCACCTGTAATCCCAGCTACTTGGGAGGCTGAGGAAGGAGAATCGCCTGAACCCGGGAGGCAGAGTTTGCAGTGAGCCGAGACTGTGCCATTTGCACTCCAGCCTAGGCAACAAGAGCAAAATTCTGTCCCCCCAAAAAAAAAATTTTTTTTGAAGAAGAAGAGGTAAACTGATAAAATTAACTGTCTCCCACTGCTGTCCTCAGTGTTCTCCTTCCAGAGGCACTGCAATGACCTGTCTCCTACATACCCTTTCTAATATCATCTATGCATAAAAGGGTATGTTTGTATATAACTTCTTAAGCGGTAGCATGTTTCCATATTTTTTTTTTTTTGAGACAGAGTCTCGCTCAGTTGCCCAGCCTGGAGTGCAGTGGCGTGATCTTGGCTCACTGCAAGCTCCGCCTCCCGGGTTCACGCCATTCTCCTGCCTCAGCCTCCCAAGTAGCTGGGACTACAGGCGCCCGCCACCACGCCCAGCTAATTTTTTTGTATTTTTAGTAGAGATGGGGTTTCGCCGTGTTAGCCAGGATGGTCTCAATCTCCTGACCTCGTGATCCACCTGTCTTGGCCTCCTAAAGTGCTGGGATTACAGGCGTGAGCCACCGTGCCCAGCCTTCATATTTTTTTTTAATTAAAATTTTTTTGGGGGCTGGGCGTGGTGGCTCACGCCTGTAATCCCAGCACTTTGGGGGGCTGAGGCAGGCAGATTACTTGAGTCCAGGAGTTCGAGACCAGCCTGGCCAACATGGCAAGACCTGTCTCTACAAAAATATAAAAATTAGCCAAGCATAGCGGTGCTTGCCTGTAGTCCCAGCTAGTTGGGAGGCTGAGGCAGGAGGATCATTTGAGTCCAGGATGTAGAGATGGCAGTGAGCCAAGATCACGCCATTGCACTCCAGCTTGGGTGACAGAGTGAGACCTTGTCTTGAAAAAAGAAAAAAGAAAATTTTTTAAAATTTCATTTTTAATTTTTGTGGGTACATAGTAAGCATATATTTTTATGGGGTACATGAGATGTTTCAATACAAGCATGCAATGTGAAATAAGTACCTCATGGAACATGGGTATTCATCCCCTCAAGCATTTATCCTTTGAGTTACTAACAATCTAATTACTCTCTTTACATTATTTTAAAATATGCAATTAAGTTATTATTGACTATAGGCACCCTGTTGTACTATCAAATAATAGGTCTTATTCATTCTTTCTGTTTTGTTGTACTGATGAACCATCACCACCTCCCCTAGCCAGCCCCTCACTACCCTTCCCAGCCTCTGGTAACCATCATTCTACTCTTTATGTCCACGAGTTCAATTGTTTTGTTCTCACTTATACCACAAATAAGTGAGAACATGTGATGTTTGTCTTTCTGTGCATGGCTTATTTCACTTAACATAATGATCTCCCATTCCATTCATGTTGTTGCAAATGACAGGACCTTATTCTTTTTTATGACTGAATAGTACTCCATTGTATATATGTACCACATTTTCTTTATTCATTCATCTGTTGATGGATACTTAGGTTGCTTGCAAATCTTGGCTATTATAAAGAGTGCTGCAACAAACATAGGAGTGCAGATATCGCCTTTTTTTTTTTGAGACAGAGTCTCACTGTCTCCCAGGCTGGAGTGCAGTCATGAGATCTTTGCTCACTGCAACCTCCACCTCCCAGGTTCAAGCAATTCTCCCTGCCTCAGCCTGCCAAGTAGCGGGGATTACAGGCATCCACCACCACGCCTGGCTAATTTTTGTATTTTTAGTAGAGACAGGGTTTCACCATGTTGGCCAGGCTGGTCTCAAACTCCTGACCTCAGGTGATCCACCTGTCTTGGCCTCCCAAAGCGCTAGGATTACAGGCATGAGCCACCGTGCCTGGTGCAGATATCTTTGATACACTGATTTCCTTTCTTTCAGGTACCCAGCAGTGGGATTGCTGGGTCATATGGTAGCTCAATTTTTAGTGTTTTGAGGAACCTTCAAACTGTTCCCCATAGTGGTTGTACTAATTTACATTCCCACCAACAGTGGTAAAGTGGTTCCCTTTTCTCCACATCCTCACCAGCATTTGTTATTGCCTGTATTTGTTATGGCCTTACCGATATAAGCCATTTCAACTGGGGTGAGATTATATCTCATTGTAGTTTTGATTTGCATTTCTCTGATGATCAGTGATGTTGAGCACCTTTTCATGTGGCTGTCTGCCATTTGTATGTCTTAATTTGAGAAGTGTGTATTCAAATCTTTTGCCATTTTTTGATCAGATTATTGGATTTTTTTCCCTATAGAGTTGTTGGAGCTTCATATATATTCTGGTTATTATTCCCTTGTCACCTGGGTAGTTCGAAAATATTTTATCCCATTCTGTAAGTTGTCTCTTAACTTTGTTGAGCATATTCTTTGCTGTGCAAAAGCCTTTTAACTTGACATTATCCCATTTGTCCATTTTTGCTTTGGTTGCCTGTGCTTCTGGGGTTGCTATTCAAGAAATTTTTGCCCAGTTCAATGTCCTGGATATTTTTCCCAATGTTTTCTTGTAGTAGTTTCAT